>NW_022436952.1:276843-386462 GCF_009761245.1 Sapajus apella | reverse complement strand
ACTGCAATCTCTGCCTCCCGGATTCAAGCGATTCTCCTGCCTCAGCCTCCCAAGTAGCTGGGATTACAGGTACATGTCACCACACCCGGCTAATTTTTGTATTTTTAGTAGAGACGGAGTTTTTCCATGTTAGCCATGCTGGTCTCAAACTCCTGATCTCAGGTAATTCGCCCACCTCAGCCTCTCAAAGTGCTGGGATTATGGGTGTGAGCCACCGTGCCTGGCATTTTTTTTTTTTTTTTTTTTTTTTTTTTGAGATGGAGTCTCTCTCTCTTGCCCAGATTAGAGTGCAATGGCACAATCTTGGCTTACTGCAACCTCTGTCTCCCAGGTTCAAGTGATGCTCCTGCCTCATCCTCCTGAGTAGCTGGGATTATAGGCACCCACCGCCCGCCTGGCTAATTTTTGTATTTTTAGTGTGTGTGTGGTGGGGGGTTCACCATGTTGGCCAGGCTGGTCTCAAACTCCTGATATCAAGTGATCCGCCTGCTCAGCCTCCTAAAGTGCTGAGATTATAGGCATGAGCCACCACGCCTGGCACCCCCATTCATTTTCTAAGTGAGCACTTGATGTATACTAGGCTCAGTTTTCAGAGGCGAGAGGCAGGTGCGTTCTGTATCTTCCTTCCCAGCATGCCGATTCCTGCCAGCATCTCATTTGCTATCCCATCTTTTCACTTCCTGGCCACAGCAGCCTCTTCAGTGTGTGGCTTCCCAGGGCTCAGCCAAGCACTTGCTAGACCAGAGGATTTTGAAGTTTTTTTGTCCTCCTTATTCTTTCTCAACCTCCTGTGTCCATTTCTCACTCCCTTTTTTCAGACATGAGAGGCTCACATAAATAATTTAGATGTGGATAATTCAGGCTGTAACTGGGGACATGGAGGCAGGGGTAGTAGGAGGGTTAGTGAGGGAGAGAGAGCTGGGTCCTGGGCTCTCTATGGATGATAAGAGCTGGCTCTTCAGTGAAAGGGGATAGAGTGGGATGGCTGAGTATCGCAGAGCACACACACATGCTTGCCACAATCTCTTGCCTCTGTATCAGTTTTATTTTTTATTTTATTCACTTTTTTTGTTTGTTTTCTGCTCCATCACCAGGCTAGAGTACAATGGCATGATCACAGCCCACTGCAGCCTCAACCTTCTGGGTTCAAGTGATCCTTCCCACTTTAGCCTCTGAAGTAGCAGGGTCTACAGGTGCATCCCAAGATGCCTGGCTAATTTTTGTAGTTTTTATAGAAATGGGGTTCTGTCATGTTGCCCAGGCTGGTCTCGAACTCCTGGGCTCAAGCGATCTGCTTGCCCAGCCTCCCAAGTAGCTGAGACTAAAGGTGTGCACCACTACTTCCAGCTAATTTTTTTTTTTTTTTTGAGATGGAGTCTCGCTCTTGTTACCCAGGCTGGAGTGCAATGGCACAATCTCGGCTCACCGCAACCTCCGCCTCCTGGGTTCAGGCAATTCTCCTGCCTCAGCCTCCTGAGTAGCTGGGATTACAGGCACGTGCCACCATGCCCAGCTAATTTTTTGTATTTTAGTAGAGACGGGGTTTCACCATGTTGACCAGGATGGTCTCGATCTCTTGACCTCGTGATCCACCCTCCTCGGCCTCCCAAAGTGCTGGGATTACAGGCTTGAACCACCGCGCCCGGCTAATTTTTTTTATTTTTGTTGAATCTGGGTCTTGCTATGTTGCCCAGGCTGGTCTTGAACTCCTGGCATCAAATGATCCTCCAGCCAAGGCCTCCCAAAGTACTGGGATTACAGTCAGGAGCCACTGTACCTGGCCCCAGGCTAGTTTTTAAAAATATTTCCACAGGCTTTAAGGGTTAAGGGAAAAAAGAAAACAAATAGTGTGCTTTCTTCCTCTTGTTCTAAGGTAGAAAACCATGGCAAGGTATCCATGGATACCTTGAGAGCAATGAACAGAACTGGAGCCCCTTTTTGACTTTACCCCTCAGGCCCTCTGGAGTACTCCGTGTCCTGCTCCTCTTGCATCTCCCTGGCTGTGTGTGCATGTAGAAAGTCATCTTGCATCTGTTCTCTTCCAGGTTTCTGTTTGGAGACAGGCCCTTTTGGTGGGTCCATGAGTCTGGGTACTACAGCCAGGCTCCAGTCCAGGTTCACCAGTTCCCCTCTTCTTGTGAGACTGGTCCAGGTGGGAAGCCTCAAACATCCTCCCCTTTCCCAATGTGGTTAGGATTCAGAGTACTTTTTAGCCTGGGTGGCCCAACCATAGGTCTAGCCTCCCAATTACTGGCCCAGAGAACAAAGGAGCCCCAGAGAGACCAAGCTGAGTTACGGGAGGAGGGCACTCATGCTATGTACCAGCTGCCCACCTTGGATAGTACAGCTAAGAGACACAGGTCAGGATAGAAGCCTGAGCGCAATGACCTCAGGTGGCAGTAAAAAGGCCTCAGAGCAGAGCAAGCTATGGATCAGTGCCGGGGAAAAGCTCTCTTCTCAGCCAAGAGAGGCAGCTGTATTATTGGGGCATCACCAGAGGCCCTGGGTTCTGCCTCCATCTTCTCACCACAAGCTTCTGGATTCGCTGGCAGGCAGCCCTTCTGGACACTGCATGATCACAGGAGCAGCCCTCTGGCCCATAATGACAGCCCTCTCTTCACAGTTGGCCACTCGGACCCGCAGGTATACCCTTGGTATTGCCCACCATTGGGAACAGGGCTGATGGCACCATGTACCTAAAAGACTTAGCAGCATGGCAGCCTGGGAGCTGGAGTTCTGGGGTCCCTGGGGCGTGTGGTCAAGCCATGGGGTACCTGGGTGCTACAGGAGGCCGAGCTGTGTATGGACACACTCTGAGCTCCTTGCCTCTCTTCTTTCTAGCCGCTGGGTGAGGGTGATGCCTAGCCTGGCTTATTGCACGTTCCTTTTGGCAGTTGGCCTATCGCGGGTCTTCATCTTAGCACATTTTCCTCACCAGGTGCTGGCTGGCTTAATAACTGGTGAGCAACTGGGGCAATGGGGTGGGCTGAGAGGATGCCTTTGGCAGTGGGAGGATCAGTCTAGGATCTTCCCAACTTCTGTAGAGCCCACCCCAGAGGCTTCCCTTATGTCTTAGTTTGTTCTCTTGCCAAGCTGCGCTGCAGCTGGGGGTGGGGGCGGGGAGGGTCATATCCCTAAACTCCTTGAAGCTGCTGTCACTCCACTCTCCTAGGCGCTGTCCTGGGCTGGCTGATGACTCCCCGGGTGCCTGTGGAGCGGGAGCTGAGCTTCTATGGGTTGACTGCACTGGCCCTCATGCTAGGGACTAGCCTCATCTATTGGACCCTCTTTACGCTGGGCCTGGATCTTTCTTGGTAAGTCTCACTTTGAAGCCTGGACGGGCTGGACCCTGTCCTATCTTGCCTGCACCTAGCCTGGTGGGTCTCTGGTTCATTATAGCTAAAAAAGGACACATTACCTATTCACATAGACCCTCATAGGCACAAAGCAGAACATAGGAGTGGGCCCCAGGGGCAGATGGCCAAGAGCCAGTGGCCTTCTACGTTCCAGTCTCTCCTGGCAAGGACTCTTCTTCCCCACAGGTCCATCAGCCTAGCCTTCAAGTGGTGTGAGCGGCCTGAGTGGATACACATGGATAGCCGGCCTTTTGCCTCTCTGAGCCGTGACTCAGGGGCTGCCCTGGGCCTGGGCATTGCCCTGCACTCTCCCTGCTATGCACAGGTGCGTCGGGCACCGCTAGGAAATGGCCAGAAGATAGCCTGCCTTGTGCTGGCCATGGGGCTGCTGGGCCCCCTGGACTGGCTGGGCCACCCCCCTCAGATCAGCCTCTTCTACATCTTCAATTTCCTCAAGTACACCCTCTGGCCATGCCTAGTCCTGGCCCTCGTGCCCTGGGTAGTGCACATGTTCAGTGCCCAGGAAGCAGCACCCATCCACTCTTCCTGACTTCTTGTGTGTCTCCTTTCCTTTTTCTCCCACAAAACCAACACTCTGTGACCACCACACTCCAGGAGGCAGCCCCATGCCCTTCCAGCCCCCAAGCAGGCCCTCCTCTAAATCTGCTTTCCTATCACCTGGTCTTAGCCCCAAAGATGGTCCTTCTCTCTCCCAGAGAAGCTGGTCCTCCCTCTTCCTTTCCTTTCAAGCCCCCAAAGAGCAAAGGCAACAGCAAGACCAGCGGGTTCCTGCAACACTGTGAGGGGCAGCTGGGGCGGCCCCAATAAAGCCCTCAAATACTTTGAGTTTCCTTTCTTGCCTGTGCGCACTTCTCCATAGGCTTTGCCTCTGTGTGCATAAGTGGAACCCTTGCCAGGCTGCTCCAGTGGTCTCTGTGCCACCTCCAGCCTTGTTTCCAGGGGCAGAGAGGCAGGAAAGGAGAGGGCTGTAAACTCAGGTGAGACCTCTTGGCCCCCAGATACCCTGCCTCATCACTGCCTAGGCCACATGAGAGGTCCCATGAGATGCTCTGACTATAACCAGTGTAACCCTGACTTTCACCTACAGGACAGATCTTGCGCGCCAGCCTCTAGTTTCCTAAATTGGCTTCTAGCCCAGGGGCTGGAGCAAAGAGTAGTGTTTTTGGCTAGGAAGGAGGATGAACTACTCCATTTGGGAGCCCAGAGAATAGAGACATTGGCCCCAGAAGGCACTGCCAGAAACAAGTTTATTTACACAAGGACACAGTGTAACGGGTTACAAAATCCTTAACTGAAATCCATATCCAGGGAGACAAAGCAAGGAGTGGGTTTACATGAGAACCAGACCAGCCACAGGGAGAGGGTGGGCAAGGGGCCTGGAGCCTGGGGCTCAGTAGAGAGGCCTGGTACACTGGGCCTAGCCCCATCCCCATCCCCCAGGAGGATCTAAAACATACAACACATAGCGAACAACGAACCAATAAATCGATGGTGCTGGGGCTCCTGCTCCTCCCCTGGCTCCTTCAACCCTGCTCAGGCCCCCAATAGGATAATAAATATGTAAACAGATTGGTGGGGCCCTGGGGATGGGAGGAGAGAAAGTATATGTGCTACTGGGGAGGAAGAGGGAGGAAGAGTCAGCCCCCTAGGAGCCACTTCCCATCTTTGGTTTCCTACAGGCTGGACAACATTCCCTGGAAGCCTTGTGGGCCCACAGCCCCTGGCAGGGCTCCTGGGAAAGAGAAGGGGCAGCACCCAGCCCCCTCCTGGTCTTAGCTCCCTTGGGCTTGGGGCCAGCAAAGGGAGCCCAAGAGGTATGGAAGGTCCAGCGGAGGACGAACTCCTGGATCCCTGGGTTCTGACCTTACCCCTTCTAGAATCCCCACTCTCACCATCCCTAGGCTCCAAAGCAAAAGGCCCCAGGAGGGAGTGAGCCCCTGCCCCTTCTCCCTGCAGCATGCTGGATGGCTAGGGAGAGCTAGTCCTGACAGCAGGGGGGCTCTCACCAGCCTGAAGCCCCCCTGCAGGGACCATCTTCTCCCCCTGCCCAGGCTGTGCCAGCAGAGGGACAGGGAGGCCATCCAAGTAAGGTGGGGAGGAGGCCTGGTTCTGCAGCTCCTCCTGGCCCCTGAGAACCCAGGAAACCAGTCCTCTCCTTCCCCACACTTTTTCATCTTCTCGGCCCGGGGAAGGGGAAGCAGGCCCAGAAGAGTATGAGGCAAGACAGCCCTGCTCACAGACCACAGCCATGGCTTGGGCACCAGCCTCCCATCAGTGCTGAGACCAAGGAGGAGGAAGAAAGGGGTCTGTGCAGAGATGGACAGGATGAAAGAAGGGGAAAAGGTGGAGAATCACAGGGTAGGTGCCCACCTCCCTTCCACTCTGCATCTTAGTAGTGGACCCTCCAGATCCCCCCCTGAGGCTGGAGAAGGGAGGAGGGTGAAATTAAGGCATTTCCCCCCAAGTCAGCTGAAACCAAGGCACCGACTTCCTGTTCCCTCCTCACTCAGGGGGGCTCCAGAACTGGAGGGTACTGTCTGGGTCCCGTGTCCACCTTGAGCTGGCCCAGGCTCCAAGGGGGAAAAGGACAGAATGCAGGGAAATGGGTGGAGGGACACCTGGGTCAGGGCTGGGAAGACACCCCCCACCCCCTGTGAAGGGAGCAGGCTTCTAGAGCTGAGGTGGAGGCCACACGGCTGGGGGCCTGAGGCAGCGTGGAGGAGCAGGAGGGGCAAGGCTGAGAGACCCACACGGCACACCTTGTTGAATGTGTGACTTTTTGTTTTTAATAGAAAAAATAAACAAAATCACAATGGTGAAGCCCAGTGGGACGGGGGCCAGGGTGTCACAGGGCAGGCTCCTGCTCCATGGGCTCCTCTGCCGGCCTGTTGGGGACAAACACAGGGGAGGGTGTTGAGTTGGGCACACCAGCAGGGGCAAGGGCAAAGAGGCGGCAGGGGTGCTGCTTACCTGGGGCTGTGCTCCCGGGCTGCCGCAGCCTGGACCTGCTCAGCCCCCACCGACAGCAAGGCCATGGCGCTCACAGTCTCAGCCTCCTCGGTCTCACCTGCCTGGGCTTCCCGCAGGGAACGGCCCAGACCAGTGGCGAACTTCTGCACACAGCTCCAGTGTTTGCCTGTGGATGACAGATGGGCAAGGGGTGAGGGAGGGCAGACGACACCCACATGAACTTCTCCAGTCCTGGTGTTCCCACAAGCTCCGCTCCCCTTGGCCGCCCGAGCCCCTCCATGAATCCCCACGCACTCTGGATCTCGATGACTTTCTCTAGTGTGGCCACTGCATTGATGTTGGGCTTTTGCTGCAAGACTGCCTCGTCCAAGGGCTGCAGCTGGCAGGAGAAAGAAGAGAAGGCTTAGGGTGGGGAGTAGGGTTGCAATACGTACCCCTCTAACTGCCCCACTCGGCCCCAGATATCCCTCATGACAGGGGCAAACATGGTCTTTTTGGACAAACCCATACTCAGAAAGCCTTCCCTGGCCATTAGCTATTCCTTAGGACCAAGGAAAAGCTTCCTAAGGGCCTCCCAGTGCTGGCTGGCCCCTCAGCCCCCTGGCCTGCCACCTCCCAGCCCCCACCCCTCACCTCTACACTGAGCAGAGCTGAGACACAAGCCTCAGAGGCATCACAGATGGCGGTCAAGTCGTGGCCTCCCTCCAGGGCCAGCACCACCCGGCCCTCTGCCAGGGTCATCAGCTGCCTGGTCAAGTGGCCAAAACCTTTGGGGATGGGTGAAGGGAGGAGGATGAAATGGTAAAAGGTATTCAATTAAAGAGTAAGAAAAGGAGAGAAAAAGAAACAGGAGAGGCGTGGTGGCTCATGCCTGTAATCCCAGCACTTTGGGAGGCCAAGGTGGGTGAATCACTTGAGGTCAGGAGTTCGAGAGCAGCCTGGCCAATATGGTGAAATCCCGTTTCTACTAAAAAAAATTTAAAAATTAGCCAGCTGTGGTGGCACACACCTGTAAGTCTCAGCTATTCCAGAGGCTGAGGCAGAAGAATCGCTTGAACCCGGGAGGTGGAGCTTGCAGTGAGTCAAGATCGTGCCACTGCACTCCAACCTGGGCGACAGAGCGAGACTCCATCTCAAACAAAAAGAAAAAGACAAGAGGTGGGACAAATAGCACACAATATGATGGCAGATACAAACTCTAATAGACCCATAATAAAATACAGTGGTGGCCGGGCGCGGTGGCTCACACCTGTAATCCCAGCACTTTGGGAGGCCGAGGCAGATGGATCACAGGAGATTGAGACCATCCTGACCAACGTTTTTTGTCTTTACTAAAATACAAAAAATTAGCCAGGCGTGGTGGCGTGTGCCTGTGGGTCCCAGCTACTCAGGAGGCTGAGGCAGGGGAATTGCTTGAACCCAGGAGGCAGAGGTTGCAGTGAGCCGAGATCACGCCACTGCACTCCAGCCTGGGCAACAGCGAGACTCCATCTCAAAAAAAAATAATACTAATAAAATAAAATACAATGTCAATGGGCTAAATGCCCTATCACAGTCAAAACATTAACAGACTGGCTAAAGACTCCAATGACCAGGTGCTTTCAAGGAGCATCACTGCAACACCAGGGACCACAAGCTCCATTGCTACAGCTCCTGCAATACGAATGCTCTACCCTCTGCTACCCCACTTCCACCTGCCGGCCCCTCAAGGCCAAGGTTGGCAGAGGATGAGTTGGGGGAGTCATCAAGGTGATTCCAAGTCTAGGCCCTGTCCCTGCTTTCCCCATCCGCTGCGGTATCAGTCTGTTCTTGCCCCACACACCATTGGACTATATCCTCACTATTCTACTTCCTCCCTCTATCCCCCAGCACGCTTACATCTGGCGGTGACAGAGTAGCCACCCAGTGGAGACAGATGTCCTTCAACAGCATCAAACCCGGCAGAGACTAGGACCACGTCAGGTGAGAACTCATGGGCAATGGGCATCACTACTGTCCTGCAAAGGGATAGCCCAAGCTGAGCCTGGCAGATGGCCAGGCCAGGCCTCGTCCCACTTATCATACCAGAGACAACCCCCTTACCCACACTGAACTGAGTGCCTTCTGTCCCCTCCCACTGCAGGGCCCAGGGGGGCTCCCTGTGACTCCCGTGGCCCTTTTCAGTCCCTACCTGAAGGCTGTAAGGTACTCCACATCTCCAATGGGGGGGTCCACACCTCCTGTCCATGCCACATTCACATTGTACCCCACGCCTGGCCCTCCACCAACCTGGAACCAGAGTTGAGGAGAGGGCTATTCTCACTGCCTGGGGATCCCAAACATTGCCCCTGCCCTCGCCCCTGCCCTCACCCCTGCCTCCAGGTCTCACTCCACTGACCTCTGCTCTGCCTGGAGGAGCAGTCAGATCAGTGTGGTCCTCCCTCTTGGAGCCCAGACTCCCCAGGTACCAGCACCACTGGCCTCTGTGGCTCCCCACCAGGTCCCACTGTGCCACCTCCCAGAGGGGCCAACAGAGTCTGCATTTACGCCCAGGAGCTATACCTCTTCAGGAGCCCCAGAGCCTGGAAAGAAGTTCCCGTTGTCATAGCGATGCAGAGAGATGTAGAGCACAGAGGGGTCGTTGTAGAATGCCTGCTGGGTGCCATTGCCATGGTGAATGTCCTAGGAGGGGAGGTGGAAGCATCAGGAAAATGGCCCACGGTCTGACGCAATGGTCACAATTCCACCTGTCAGCTGGGCACTGTCATTCATGCCTGTGCTTCCAGCATTTTGGGAGGCTGAGGGCTGGGGGGATTGTTGAGCCTAGGAGTTCAAGACTCACCTGGACAACACAGCAAAACCCCAACCCCCAAACCAAAAAAACTCTACTGGCCCCACCCCACTGCATGGTGGGCTTTGAGGGTATACCCACCCTAGCCACAGGGCATCTGCATTCTGTTCACAATGGCATTGCCCACCCCAGGCTTCTCTAACTAGGGTCTGAGCCTCTGTGGTGTGGCACTGTGTAGGGGATACTCAAAGCCATGGGACAAATGTGGCAGATCTCCCTACAGAACCCATTCCGCTTCACCGTTTGGGGGAAAACATTAAGGCTAGTAGGGAATTTAAAACAAGCAGATCACATTCTTTTTCTTTTTGTTTGAGACGGAGTTTCACTCTTGTTGCCAGGCTGGAGTGCAGTGGCACGACCTGGCTCACTGCAATCTCCACCTCCCGCGTTCAAGCAATTCTCCTGCCTCAGCCTCCCGAGTAGCTGGGATTACAGGCATGCGCCATCACACCTGGCTAATTTTTTTTTGTATTTTTAGTGGAGATGGGGTTTCACCATGTTGGCCAGGCTGGTCTCCATCTCCTGACCTAAGGTGATCCACCTGCCTTGGCCTCCCAAAGTGCTGGGATTACAGGCATGAGCCACTGTGCCGGGCCTTTTTTTTTTCTTTTTTTTGAGATAGAGTCTCACTCTGTCATCGAGACTGGAGTGCAGTAGCATCATCTCAGCTCACTGCAACCTCTGCCTCCCGGGTTCAAGTGATTCTCCTGCCTCAGCCTGCTGAGTAGCTAGGATTACAGGCTCCCGACACCACATCTGGCTAATTTTTTGTATTTCCAGTGGAGATGGGGTTTCACCATGTTGACCAGGCTGGTCTCAAACTCCTGACCTCAAGTGATTCACCCACCTTGGCCTCCCAAAGTGCTGGGATTACAGGCTTTGAGCCACTGTGCCCAGCCACAAACACATAAGATTCTGAAGAAGGATACAACATTTACATAAATTTTTAAGCCAGAATTGGGCTTCCAAGAGATTTCATCCTTTCCGAGGCTCGCTCCTGGCTACTTCCCCAGCTCACAGAGTGGCGTGTGCCTCGCCTCCACCATTTAGAGCAGGGTCCGAGAAGCACCCACGGTAGCACGAGCAGAGTGCTGGGGCTAAAAGGCCTGGTCTGAAACCCAGTGCCAATATCCCCAGCAGAGTGGCCTTGGGTGAGTCACACACAACTGACACCTTCATTTGCAGAAATGGACATCCCTGTTCTTACTACTCGAGGTGGCCATAAAGTACTCATTGGGTTCCTGGTATACAGTCCGTGCCCGCCCCCGCCCCCCCATCATAGGGGGTGGGAGAAAAAATTGGCTACTAGCAATGGCAGCAGCATCACTACTGTCCAAGGTAGGAAATCCCGGGACTTCCTTGCTTGAAGCTGCAATGTGAGGGCCAAGATGGAACAGGAGCTAAATGTCTTTCATAGAGAGGAGGGAGCCCTGCTGGAATGTGAGGTTAGTCATCCAGCAGGAGCCCCAGCACCCTTCCTTCTGCACTGGGCACCTGAGGACGAGGATGACGGGGCTGCTTGGAAGTGGGACTGGGGGAGGGGACTTCCTACTGGGGGAGGGGACTTCCTGAAGGCCGACCCTGGTCCCAGCACTGCCCACCCCTGCCCAGCCCCACCAGCTCACTGCCTACCCAGTCCACGATGAGGACCTTGCCCACGTTCAACTTCTGTTGTAGGAGTTTCGCTGTGATGGCTACGGAGTTGAAAAAGCAGAATCCCCTGAGGTAGGCGGGGGAGAAAAGGGCAGGAGGTCAGCTTCAGCATGATGTTTGCAAGAGACAGGAAGGGGCGAGGGCAGAGAATCTAGGGCACTCACATGGCTGTGGACTCCTCGGCGTGGTGTCCTGGGGGCCGGATGATGGCAAATCCATTCTGAAGAGGTGCGGGCAGAGGTCAGGGACAAGATCCAGGCAGGAAGGCCGTGGAGGGGGTGGCACAGGACAGAAGCACAAGCCAGGCAGGGAAATGAATACAAATCAGAAAAGCAGATCTATATGTTCAACGCACAGTTTTTTTTTTTGTTTTTTTTTTTTGTTTTTAATTGTTGTTGTTTATTTTGGAGACGGGGTCTTGCTCTATCACCCAGGCTGGAATGCAGTGGCGCAATCATGGCTCACTACAACCTTGGCCTCCCAGGCTCAGGCAATCCCCCCAACTGAGTCTCCCGAGTAGCTTGGACTACAAGCACACGCCACCATGCCTGGTTAATTTTTTGTAGAGACAGTGTTTTACCATGTTGCCCAGGCTGGTCTCCAACTCCTGGGCTCAAGCTATCCGCCCGTGTCCGCCTCCCAAAGTGTTGAGATTACAGGCGTGAACCACTGTGCCCAGCCTCAACGGACCATTTTGAATGCCAACCATGAGGCTTGAGCAGGGAGATAGTACTTCTGCCTCAAGACACCCACAAACGCACTAGGCATTACGTAGTGTCTTTTTTTTTTTTTTTTTTTAAATAAAATAGAGATGGGGTGTCACCATGTTGGCCAGACTGGTCTCGAACTCCTGACCTCAGGTGATCCACCCATCTCAGCCTCCCAAAGTGCTGAGATTACAGGCGTGAGCCACCACGCCTGGCCGGCATTAGTGTATATTTTTGGTCCCTCATACATCTTAATCCCAGCTGACACCTCCTTCCCACCCTGGTATCCAAGAGTGGGGCTTGCAAAGGACAGTGCCTCACTGAAAGGAACCCAAGGCTGCCCCTGTCCTCTGCCTCTAGGAGCAGGACCATGCCAAGGGGCACCGAGGTCACAAGCACATGCTCACCTTGAGCTCTCCCGCAGCCACCTTGAAGGCCAGCTCCAGCAGGCAGCCCACCGCCATGCGCACAGCACTGGAGGAGTGCATCTCGTTCCACACAGTGTCGCTGTCCACCTGCAGGGCAGGAGAGCAGGCTTCAGCATGCCCCCTGCAGGGGGAGGGCAAGAACAGGGAAGGCCCCTGGACAGTGGGCCAGCGGCCGTGGGAGGCAGGAAAGAGACAGCGCTGGGAGAGCCTCCCACCCATCCCCACTGCTGCACATCCTACTCACCCCGATGCCTCCACAAGGCAGCACGGCATACATCTTCTGGCTGATGGGGCCTGCAGGGAAGAGGGACAGAGCTACTCTACAAGTGGCCTCGGGTGGATCATTTGAGGTCAGGAGCTCAAGACCATTCTGGCCGGCCGGGCGTAGTGGCTCATGCCTGTAATCCAAGCACTTTAGAGGCCAAGGCGGGCGGATCACCTGAGGTTGGGAGTTCAAGACCAGCCTGACCAACATGGCGAAACCCCACCTCTACTAAAAATACAAAAATTAGCCAGGCATGGTGGCACACGCCTATAAACCCAACTACTCGGGAGGCGGAGGCAAGAGAATCACCTGAGCCCGGGAAACGGAGGTTGCAGTGAGCTGAGATCAAGCCACTGCACTCCAGCCTGGGGAACAGAGAGAGACTATCTAAAAAAAAAAAAAGAAGAAGAAGAAGAAGAAGTGGCCTCAACTGCCAGGGCTACAGGCTTAGCCACTAAAAATGAGGGGTCAGACCCAAGTATAAGGCCTCTGCAGCCCACACCAGTTGGGAGCTGTCAGTCCTGTTCTTGGGGGCGTCCTACCTCTAGGGTTGGAAGGTAGGCAGAGAGGAGCATGATAAGCCTGGAGGGGAGCAAAGCAGTCCCCCCAGCCGAGCACCCCCAGATGGGGATCCTGCACCGCACCCGACAGACGCTCCATGTTAATGGCGCCCTCTGGAAGTGTACGATGTGATAACTGTGCCACCTCTGCAGCAGTGATGCCCTGTGCCCAAGGGGACAACCCTCCTAGCCTGGCTCGGCAGTCCTCCTGACAGTCCCCATCTCACCCTGGCACTGGACATGCCCTGCCCGCCCGCCCACATGCCAGCTCACCGAGCAACTTCTTGCTGTCCAACTTCTGCCGGTTGAGGGGGCTGGTGCCGTAGAGCAGGGTGTGGTATTCAGAGTGCACTGCCTGGATCTCGTCTAACGTAGCTTTGCGACCCCGGATCCGCTGTCAGGAGGATCAGTCAGAGGGGTCACAGAAAGGCGCAGCTCTCCCAGCCCCTCTCTGCCCGATAGCCAGGGGCACACACAGCCGCTTGCTGGCCTCAGGAGCTCCAAATATTTTTGAGAAAGTAGACCCTGGCTCTGTCGTGACCCTACTCCACGATCCTCCCACAGTCAGCTGGGGACCATGCGGGACTATAGGCTGCAAGGGATGGAATGGAGGGGGTGGGGGCAGAGAACTGGCCCCGAAGTGTGGGGGTGAAGAGAGGATGAGGAAGAGGCATGAAGGAGGCTTCTCTAACAGGGAAACAAAGGCTAGATTTCAGTTGAGGGCCAGGGGAAGGAGGGGCTCCCTTACCTCGCACTTGCTAAGCAGGCCTGTCTCCTGCAGCCGGGACCAGATGCTCTGGATCCGGCCAGCATGTTCAGGGTGCACATGTGTGTTTCCGCACATGCACTGGTGCTTTAGCATGAACGTGTCGTAGACCACACCTGGGCCACAGACCCACTGTCAGCCAGCACTGCTCTGGGCCCAGGGTCCCAGCCTGGCTACCTCGATCCTCAGCATGGCTCATGGAGCTCTTTCCAACCCCCAGGTCCAAACTCCTCCCCACGGCCACCAAAGCCACCCTCCCACACACCTGCCCCCTCTCCTCTCGTTTGTTTTTCTCTCTGAAACAGGGTCTCGCTCTGTCAGCCAGGCTGGAGTGCAGTAGCGCTACTGGCTCACTGCAGCCTCAACCACAGCCCCCACCAACCTGTCCTCAAGCGATCCTCCCACCTCAGTGTTCTGAGTAGCTGGCACTACAGGCATGCGCTACCACATCTAGCTTTTTTTTTTTTTAAAGAGACGGGGTCTCACTATGTTGCTCACACTGGTCTCAAACTCCCGGGCTCAAGTGATCCTCTCTCCTTGGCCTCCCAAAATGCTTGGATTACAGGTATGAGACACTGTACCTGGCCTTTCCTCTCTAGCCTTTGCCCCCTCTCAACTCCTGAATTTCCTTTGCTCCATTATTGCCTGTCAGAAGCTTCCGTGCTCCTCAATCCCAGCAAGGCTGCCCAGGACACCCCACAGGTCCGATCTCTGCCGGCTGCACCCCTCAGCTACACCCTTCTCACAGCACCTCCTGCCTCCCCCTCCTGCCAAACCCGTGTCTTACTCCCCACTGGTGACATGGGACCGCCCTCAGGGATGTCTGTGTCCTCCCAGAGGCCAGCCTGTGGCAGCTTCATGGGGGAGGCAGGACCCAATAGGGGCAGCAGGCTCTCTCTACCCAGCACTTCAGGCTATGGGGCAGTCCTTCCTTCCGTGGGGTGAGAAAGATGCTGCCCAGTGGGCAGAGGTGGAGCTACCCACTCTCCCAGCTGAGGCAGAAGGCCCTGCCACTACCACGAACAGCTCTGGGGTACAGGGAGAGAATGAAGGCCTGTGTCACCGCCTTTCAGGGTGCCTCAGGGGCTCCAGCAGCCTCTTCCCCCTGCCTACAGGCCAGACACCACACACAGGCCCCCTGCCTGGCCGAAGGACATAACTGGTGGTGGGGACTCACCTGTGGTGAAGAGGTGTTTCACGGGCTGGTCTGGAGGGCTCTTCATGCCCCCAGGGGCAGCAGGGGAGGACTGGGTGCGGCCCAGGGCCTGGTGAGGCACAGTGGCCAGGCTGAGGGGCGCCTGGTACACCTGCAGTGGCTGCAGCTGCTGGGCATCTGAAAATAGCTGGAGGGGATGACAGTGGGAGGGGGCCCAGGTCAGACTCAGCCCGGACAGGGGTAAGGGCAGGGCCTCCAGGGGAGTCCCAATCCAGCACTTTTCTTCTAAGTCTCCTCCTTCCCCCACCTCCTCCCACTTGCTCCCTCCTGGGACAGGAGACACATCTCCTCTGAGACAGAGAGGGATGGGGGGAATGTGATGAGTCACATCAAAGAGTAGCATTGAGGTAAGAGGCTGGGGGGGGGGTGGGGGCGGGGGGTGGGGCGGGGGTGGGATGAGTCAGGCCCAGAGGGCTCCGCTGTGTCCGCAATGAATGGAGTGCCAGCTAGGCGCGAGGCAGACTGTAGTAACAGCGGGGGCGTGTGTGTACACACGCGCACAGGCACGCACAGGGACCGACGCACAGCCGGCCCTACGCAGGCAGAAACGCAGATACACACAGGCCATGTGTGCACATGCACACACCCACATACGCGCGCGCACACACACACACACAGACACAAGCAGAGAGGCAGGCCAGTATCATAGATGCAGGGAGGGAACTGGCAGCCTAGGACAGACACAGCTCTGAGATCAACACAAACAGCTCCCCTTTCTCCCCGCTGGCCTCCTTCCCACTCCCCTTTTGCTCACTACAGAACGCTGCTCCTTCAAGGCCTGGAAACTGCAGATGGGGGAAAGGGAAAGACAAGGGCAGAGGCGGCAGCAGGGAAGGATAGAGCGGTGGTGACTAAGGGCTGGGACCACGGAATGGGGACGGGGCTCACCTTTTTGTAACCAGCACTGGGCTCCTCCGAGTTGGGCCCCTCCTCAGCACCACTCTCGCCCTCCTCGTCCTTGACCTGGATGCAATCCTCCTCCTCCCCATCCTCTTCCTCCTCCTCCTCCTCCTCCAGGTCTTCCTGTGTGCTCTCACTCTCTGTGGAGCCCTCCCGGGGCATGGTCAGGGTTCCCTCCCCCAGCAAGGCCTCCTGCTGCTCCGTCAGCTCCTCCTCTGTTTCCTCAGGGTGGGTGGTGGGCTGCCTGGGCAGCTCCCCTGTTTTGGTGAGAATCTGGTAACAGAAACAGAGGCACATCAGCTGGAGGCAGCCTGTAACCCAGATGGGTCTATCCTTCCCTCCCTCCCTTCTTCCAGGCAGAGCTTCTATGTGAGTTAGAAAAAGGCCAGGTGGCTCCTCTGAGAGCAGGGCTCTATTTTTTTCTTCTTGAGACAGAGTCTCCCTCAGTTGCCCAGACTGGAATGCAGTGGCTCGATCTCAGCTCACTGCAACCTCTGCCTCCCAGGTTCAAGAGATTCTCCTGCCTCAGCCTCCCCAGTGGCTGCGATTATAGGTGCATGCCACCATGTCCAGCTAATTTTTGCTTTTTTTTTTTTGAGATGGAGTCTTGCTCTTGTTGCCCAGGCTGGAGTGCAATGGTGTGATCTCGGCCCACTGCAACCTCCACCTCCTGGGTTCAAGCGATGCTCCTGCCGTAGCCTCCCAAGTAGCTGGGATTACAGGCACCTGCCACCAAGCCCAATTAATTTTTGTGTTTTTCGCAGAGAACGAAGTTTCACCATGTTGGCCAGGCTGGTCTCAAACTCCTGACCTCAGGGGATCCGCCCACCTGAGCCTCCCAAACTTCTGGGATTACAGGTGTGAGCAACTGCACCTGGCCTGAGAGGAGGACTTTTCTGCCAGCCTGGTGCTCACCTGCATCCTGCCCCCAGCACAGCCCCAGGCCGTTCACCTCTCTAGGCTCACCTTGCCCAGCTGCAGCTGCTGCTGCTTCTGCTTCTCCAGGAACTGCTGGTGCTGTTGTTGCATGACCAGCTGCTGCAGGGCCTGGGGACTCTGCGGCAGCGGTGAGGACTGAGTGCGGCTCAGGGGCCGATGCCGTGGGAGCTTGCCCACTGTCCGCATGCTGGTGGCCACACGTTCACCCGTCACTAGTGGGGACTGCCCGTGGAGCGGCACTATGGAGTTAGGGGTGACGACTAAGCACCATTGTCAGGGCACCTGACTGTCCCCCAAGCCCAGACCTTGCCCCATATCCCCTCTGGAATATCACCACCTAAATAGTCCCCCCAGTCCCTGGGGGACCTAGAGCACCCTCCACCCAAACCTGAGCCCCATTCTTCCTTTTCCCCACAACTGAAGAGTTTCACACCTCTAAAGTACCACCTCCAGGAAGCTTTCCTGGATTCACCATCTTTTCCTTTTGATTTGCTTAACTGAATAAACTGAGTACACATGTAGTCCGGAGCCCTGTTTGAGTGAACAATGACTTGTTCTCCCCAAGTGTAACAAGGCCTCCTTGATCGTGGACCCTCGTGGATCCCGCCAGGCCAGGAAGCCCTGGGGGCCAGGATCATGTATCTTTCAAGCAGAACCTCTTCTGATGCCGACAGGTACTTAAGGGCTGTCTAAAGCTGTGCTGTCCCGTCCCATGGCTACTAGTTACACGTGACTACCGAGCCCTTCAACACAGCCTATCTAAAGTGAAATGTGACATAAGTGTGAAGTATACACTATATTTCAAAGACTTAGTATGAAACAAAAAGCAAAATATCTCACTGGTAACTGCATGTTGGCCAAGCACAGTGCAGCTCACACCGATAATCCCAGCACTTTGAGAGGCCAAGGCAGGAGAATGGCTTGAGCCCAGGAGTTCAAGACCAACCTGGGCAGCCAGGCACAATGGCTCAAGCCTGTAATTCCAGCACTCTGGGAGGCCGAGTCGGATAAACTACCTGAGGTCAGGATTTCGAGACCAGCCTGACCAATATGGTGAAACCCCGTCTCTAATAAAAATACAAAAAATTAGCTGGGCGTGGTGATGCATGCCTGTAATCCCAGCTACCTGGGAGGCTGTGGCAGGAGAATCACTTGAACCTGAGAGGCAGAGGTGGCAGTCAGCTGAGATCATGCCACTGCATTCCAGCCTGGGCAAAAAGAGTGAAACTTTGTCTCAAAAAAAAAAAATTAGCGACGTGTGGTGGCTGATGTCTGTAGTCCCCACTACTCAGGAGGCTGAAGCAAAAGAACTGCTTGAACTCAGGAGGCGGGGGTTGCAGTGAGCTGAGATCCTGCCATTGCACTCCAGCCTGGTGACAGAATGAGACTCTGTCTCAAAAAAAAAACAAAACAAAGACCAGCCTGGGCAACATAGCAAGATCATGTCTCTACAAAAAAAAAAAAAAAAAATCTTAATTAAAAAATAAAAAGCTGCTGGGTGCGGTGGCCCACGCCTATAATCCTAGCACTTTGGGAGACTAAGGTGGGTGGATCACAAGGTCAGGAGTTCAAGACCAGCCTGAGCAACATAGTGAAACTCTGTTTCTACCAAAAATACAAAAATTAGCCAGGCGTGGTGGCACACACCTGGAATTTCAGCTACTCGGGAGGCTGAGGCAGGAGAATCACTTGAACCCAGGAAGCGGAGGCTGCAGTGAACTGAGATAGCATCACTGCACTCCAGCCTGGGCAACAGAGCAAGACTCTGACTCAAAAATAAAAATAAAAAAATAAAAACCTCATGACTGGGCATGGTGGCTCACACCTGTAATCCCAGCACTTTGGGAGGCCAAGGTAGGCAGATCACCCAAGGTCAGGGGTTTGAGACCAGCCTGGCCAACATGGTGAAACCTGGTCTCTACTAACAATACAAAAAATTAGCTGGTGTGGTGGCAGGCGCCTGTAATCCCAGCTACTCAGGAGGCTGAGGCAGGAGAATTACTTGAACCCAGAAGGCGGAGGTGGCAGTGAGCCAAGATTGTACTACTGTACTCCAGCCTGGGCGACTGAGTGAAAATCAGGAAAATAAATAAATAAAAAGATATGCACATATATTACAGAAATGATAATATTCTGGATATACTGAGTTAAATATATGTGGTAAAATTAATTCCACTTGCTTCTTTTTTTTTTTGAGATGGAGTCTTGCTCTATCGCCCAGGATGGAGTGTAATGGCACGATCTTGGCTCACTGCAACCCCCACCTCCTGGGTTCAAGCGATTCTCCTGCCTCAGCCTCCTGAGTAGCTGGGATTACAGGAGCCCACCACGGCACCCAGCTAATTTTTGTAATTTTAGTAGAGATGGGGTTTTACTATGTTGGCCAGGCTGGTCTCAAGCTCCTGATCTCAAGTGATCTACCTGTCTTAGCCTCCTAAAGTGCTGGGATCACAGATGTGAGCCATCATGTCCAGCTCCACTTGCTTCTTTTCACATTTTTCTTCTTTTTTTTGAGACAGAGTTTCACTCTTGTTACCCAGGCTGGAGTGCAATGGCGCGATCTCGGCTCACCACAACCTCCGCCTCCTGGGTTCAGGCAATTCTCCTGTCTCAACCTCCTGAGTAGCTGGGATTACAGGCATGCGCCACCATGCCCAGCTAATTTTTTGTATTTTTAGTAGAGATGGGGTTTCACCATGTTGACCAGGATGGTCTCGATCTCTTGACCTCGTGATCCACCCGCCTCGGCCTCCCAAAGTGCTGGGATTACAGGCTTGAGCCACCGCGCCCGGCTCTTTTCACATTTTTCAATGTGGCTGCTAGAAATTACATATGCAGGTTTTGTTATGTTTCTACTGTACGGCACTGCTCTAGGATGTGAACTTCAAGATGGCAGCAGACTTTGTCAAGAACAGTGCCTGGCATCCCATCCAGGTAACCCACATTTCTAGATTGTGGAAGAAATCCCTGCTGCTGTTGATGCTGCTGAGGGGAGCTGCAACAGCAGGGCTGCAGAGTATCCCTGGCTGTTGGTCCTGACCTGAGCCCTTCCCTTGCACAGCTGCCTGCCCACTCACCAGCAATGAGGGTGCTCTGCTGCCGGGCCTGCTCCAGCAGTAGCACGTGCTGCAGCAGGGAGGCATGTCCATGGGGGCTCCCGTCGCCCTCCAGTGCCACACCCAGCAGGCAGCCAGGGATAGAGGATGTGCTCATGAACTTGCCGGTCAGCATGCCACCCTGCCGCAGGGACTGGAGGGCCTGCCTCTCGGCCTCCTGCTGCGTCGACAGCTTCGGGGAGGCCTGGGGGGTGGAGGGAGGGGCTTATACAGCCTCAGTCCTGCCAACTTTGGACCAGCAACCCCATCTACCCGATATCTACCCACCAGCTCTGGGTAGGGCCAAGTGATCTCCCTTACGGCTTTGGAAGAGCAAAAGCCCCAGATGGAGGCATCCAGGACCCCTGACCTCAACACCAGAGTGAGGACGGGGTATGTGCCCCATACTTACGGTGAGGTGCGAGTTGGTGACAGTGACCGTGGCCTGCAGCCCTAGGGAGATGTTAGGCAGAGAGGGAGATGTGTAGAGGCTGAACTGGTTGGGGGAGCTGTCCAGAGGGAGGGCTCGGTGCTGGGGGAGCATCTGGGAAGCAGTCAGAAGAGACAGGTATGAGAGTGGGCAAAGGGGAGGCGACAAGGGAGGGCAACCTGGGGCCAAGGCCAAGGTCTCCGAATAGTGCCCAGTTCCCTCTACCCTGAGCTCCCACTGAGGGAGACTGAGCCATCAGAGCTCTTCACAGTCCTGTGGGACAAATCCCCCTTCAAGGCAATTAATTCCAAGCAAGGACTCTTCAGCCTATTCATGTGGGCAGAGAGGTCTCTGGTGGGCATTCAGCCAGACAGACTGGAAGGAGCTGTACTCTGTCTTTCAAGGGAGAGAGAGCAGCTCTGTCCCACCCCAACCAGCCCTCAACCAGGCCTGTACCTCGGTAGGGATGTTGGGGACTGAGCCAGTAAAGCCATTCTCAGCGATGGTGCTGTGGGAGCTGTTGGGAGAGCTGGGGCCGGAGCCTGGTGCGCTGTTACACACGGACGACGCTATAGGAGAAGTGGCTGTCACCTGGGCCTGCTCTGAACTAGCCCCTGCCCCCCTGATTCCCAGACCCTCAGAACAGGTAACAGGAGAGCAACCCTTACCCCCAGGCCCAGCACCTGTGATCTCAACAGCTCTCTTCTTAAAGGTGCTAATAACAGTCCCATCCTTACGACGTAGGAGGGGACTGCTTCTTCGCTCTGCCACCTTCTGTTTTAGCCTTGAACGCACTTTCAAGTTGGGTTCAGAGGCTGGAGAGAAGGTAACCAAGGTTCAGATACATGCACAGAGCACACACCTGCAGCTGAGTCCACTGTGGTCAGGGCTGACCCTGCCACAAAGCCCACGCCTGCCTCCCAGGAGCCATATTCTGGGAGGCCAGGTTGGGGACTCACTCACCTGTCTTGCGGAGGGGGAAGTCGTCTCGACTGTCATAGGGCCCAGGCAAAGGCAGTTTGTAGGAGGGAGGCGTCCCAGGAGGGCCGCTCTGGGGAGGAGAACTCTGGTCCAAAGAAGCATGGTGGGCTCCCCTGGAGGTAGGGTTGGGGATAGAAGCAGATCGAGTTTACCACCCGGCCTGCTGGACCTGCCACCTGGCAATCTCCACTTATGAAAAATCCTTTGTATACAGGAAGAGGACATGGATCTTGGGGAAGGAATGAGGAAATAAACAGGGATGGGGGCATCCTATCTCCAAGGAGAGATTGCAGGGCCTGTATATGGGCACCGGGCATAAGCCCCTCGCCATCCTGTAGCCAGGCAGCCCCAAGCGGCTCACCTCTGCCCACCCATGCCTGCCCAGGGCCATTACCAGCATTTGGGGTGCTGTGGGAGGGAATGGTTGAGGCCGCCTGGTGTGGGCTCCTTTGACTTCGACAAGAGGAATTCCTGGAGCCTCAGCTTTACCTCAGTGCTGGCAATGGCACCTGTAGGACAGGGTACAACTGACCTGGCTGCTTGGGGCCAGACCCCCCCCAATGGCAGGGGCAGGTGTCACAGGTGGGGCCTCAGGAAGTCACAGGAGGCCACGCCTTACTCTCTTTGCTCTTCTCCTTGTTCCGCAGGATGAGCAGCTGCTGCTCCAGCCGCTGCTTCTCCAGCTCTTCCTGCCGCTGCTGCTCCCGCTGCCGTTGCTGCTCCAGCTCCTGCTGCCGCTTGGCTGCCAGCATCTCCTGCTGCTGTTTGGCTGCCAGCATCTCCTGCTGCTGCTGCAGGAGCATGGGGAGGGAGGCAGGAGTGAGCCAGGCCCGGGCGGGGGTCGGAGGTTGGGGCGGCCCCCCGCGCCCCCCTCGCTCACCTTGAGGTGCTTCTGCAGCTGGACCTCATGCTGCCTTGTCAGGTGGTCATGCTGTTTCTGGAACTCAGCGAACAGGAGCTGCTTCTGCAGCTGCTGCTGCTGCTTGAGCGCCAGGAGCTCCTGCTGCAGTTGCTGCTCCCGCAGTGTGGGGTCCACAGAGCCCACCAGAGCCCCCCGTAGCTCCACAGGGCTGGGGCTGCCTCCACCCCCACCCCCCATGGAGCTGGGCATGGCTCCTGGCAGCACCGGCTTCACCTCCACTGCGGGCAGAAGAGACAGGAGGGCGTTAGCGGACCCAGCCCCAGACTGCAGCCATGCCTGTGGCCCAAAGGCTACCGGATAGGATTCTAGGAGACCCAAAGAGAACAGAGACAGAGGGGAAGTCAAATCCCTCTGCTCCATGGATGCAACATTTTGCCTTAATTAAATGAGGCTGAAGCCATGAAATTCAATAGGAAAATATGGGCCGAGCGCGGTGGCTCACACCTGTAATTCCAGCACTTTGGGAGGCTGAGGCGGGCGGATCACTTGAGGCCAGGAGTTTGAGACCAGCCTGGCCAACATGGCCAAATATACAAAAATACAAAAATTAGCTGGGCGTGATGGTGCATGCCTATAATCCCAGCTACCCAGGTCGCTGAGGCAGGAGAATCTCTTATACCCTGGGAGGCAGAGGCTGCAGTGAGCCAAGATCTGCAGCTGCACTCCAGCCAGGGCAACAGAGCAAGTCTGTCTCAAACAAAAAGAAAATATGCATAAGCATGAAGCTGTACCTGATAGATTTTGAGTACTAAACACATTTTATATATATGTTTATGCTTGTGTATATGTGTGTGTGTGTGTGTATCTACCTACCTACGTATATATTAGAGACAAGGTCTTGCTGTGTCGCCCAGGCTGGAATGCAATGGCATGATTATGGCTCATGATAGCCTCGACCTCAAGCAACTCTCCAGCCTCAGCTTCCCAAGTAGCTGGGACTACAGGAGCACGCCAATGCACCAGCTAATTTTTAAATATTTAGTGGAGACAGGGTCTCACTATGTTGCCCAGGCTGGCCTTTAACCCCTAGGCTCAAATGATCCTCCCACCTCAGCCTCCCAAAGTGCTAGGATTATATATGTGAGCCACTGCCCAGCCTTCAACACACAATATTGTCATTGATAATCAACACATCTCTGGGCATTTTATAAGAATGATTCATTTAAATGTCACGGTTAGGTAGAACTTGGGTACTATCATCACGCCATTTTCCTGATGAGGAAACTGAGGTTTAGAGAAGTATAAATAGCAACCAAACGCAGCCAGGCAATCGAAGAACCAGAATGTGAGTGTAAATCCTAAGCTTTTAACCACTGTCCTGTGCCCCCTACCATTTCTCAACACCATGCTCCATGCAAAGCCTCGTACTAGAAGAGAAACTGAGGCACAGAAGTTGGTTCGAGAACTGATGGGGCCCTTGGTAACCCCAGGAGAGGTTGGTGGAGACCTTCTGGATATTCCTATTCTCTGTCCCATTCTGGGGCCTCATCCCTATCTGGGGCAGGAGGGAGAGGCTGTGGGAATGGGGGTGGGGTGGGAACAGAAGGCCTTGGGGAAAGGGGGTGCAGGGCTGCACCAAGCCCGGGACAGGAGGGGGCTGGGAGTCAGACTCGCTTCCTTTGCTGGATTATCTCCTTTCAACAGTTTTATTGTAATTACCCTGAAAATGCCGCTATATATAGAGTGAGCCAAACAGCAGCTGTGCCTGGGGGGAGGGGGAATGAGAGGATGGGCGGGCAGCAGGGAGGAGGTAGGAGGAGGAGACAGGAAAGGAAAGGGAATCAGACAGGAAGAAGGGTAAGGGCAGGGGGAGGGCGGGAGCTTCGGTAGAGATCTCAGAACTCTCGTCCTAGGGATAACCGTCTGGGGAGAAGGAGGCTGCCGGGGAGGGGAAGGCAGTGGAGGGAGGGCCTACTGGGTTCCCAGACCTTGGGTCCGGGCCCCACGTGGACAATGGCCGAGCAGCTCAGGGAGTGCATGAGGTTCCAATGGGCTTATGGGAAGGCTGGGTCTCCACCTTTTTATCCCTACACAAGGTCTTCTGGTCACTGCATGTCACTCCCCACCACTGCCCTGTGGTTGTGCCCTGTGGTTGTCAAGACAACTGGGCAAACACCACACCAGCAGGGAGCCCCAAGCCCAGCCCACGCCCCACAAAGCCTCCAGCCAGGAAGGGGAAGGCAGGATACCTCACTGCCTGGGAAGGCGGAAGTGAGAGAGGCAGGGCCAACCCATTCCTGTTTCTCTTCTACTTCTTTCTCCAAAGAAAGCCCTCACTCTCCTCGATGCAGCCCAGGGAGGTCACGAGGGGCTGAGAAGGCCCTCCAGTGGCAAAGTGGCCCACTCCGGCCCAGGGCTGGGCAGAAAGGACTCCAATATTCTTCTGGCTACCAGTACTTCTGCCCTCATGAGCTGGCCTCTCTGCAGGCCGGCCCCCAGCATTAAGAGGAGAGAGAGAAAAAAAAAAAAAGTTGTTTTTTTTTTTCTGAGAGTCTTACTGCAACCTCCACCGCCTGGGTTCAAGCTATTCTCCTGCCTGAGACTCCCAAGTGGCTGGGATTATACCACACCCAGCTAATTTTTGTATTTTTAGTAGAAACGGGGTTTCACCATGTTGGTCAGGCTGGTCTTGAACTCCTGACCATAGGTGATCCACATGCCTCGGCCTCCCAAAGCGCTGGGATTATAGCCCATCACACCGGCCGAAAAATTTTCAGAGAAGAGAGAAAGGTGGGAGGTGGGAGGTGGGAGGTGGCAAAGGGTGGGCTAAGAGAGGCCCCTATACCTGTGTAGATGGACCTGGATCTCTCCAGAGAACCTAGCACTGAATAAGTGTCACCAAGGCAGAAGCAAGACCTGCTGGAAGCCAAGGCCATGCCACCGGAACGCCTGGAGTATGGCCTCTGGAACCCCCTGCAGGCAGGGTGGGGTGGGAGACGGTAAAGGCTAAAGCACGATGTCGATGTCGCAGTCCCCACCAGCCAGCCTCTTCTCCCCCAAGCATAATTGGGAACATTCCTCTGTGGTTTGCCCGCCAGCCGTACTGACGACTCTGTGGCCACAAGGCCAGAGCCACATGTGCAGAAGTGGCCAGATGTGGCCAGAGGGTGGGGTTACACATACTCACTCACCCTCCTTCCCAACCCATGTCCTGCCCCAGCACCAGGAAGAAGGGTCCTTGGAAACTGCAGAAGGCCTTCCTGGAGGTAGCCAGCCATGGTCCACGATGGTAGCAAGGAAATGTCAGCCAGCTCAGGACTCCCCAGCCTGTGACGTGCTCGGCAAGGCCCTGAGCTGGCCAGACGGTTATCTGTTCTTAGGCAAGGCTGGCTTGGCCCGTGGAATTCTGATCACTAAGCCAAGCGGTGGACGGGCTTCAACCTGCTGCTCCCGGCAATGGCGGGGTTGCAGGAGCCGGATGCCAGCCAGCCCGCCCGCCCAGGGAAGGGCAGGGGTCCAAGCACTCCCAGCTCCCAGCAGATAGCCCTGCCTCAGGCTGAAACTGCTGCCAGCAGTACTGGCTTCCCTTGCAGGAGCCCTGCAGAGAGCACATGGGCTCAGGAAGGGGAATCTCCCACCAGACTGTCACTGCCACTGCAGCCGCAGCGATGTCAGGCCCGGAGCTACAGTGGGAGCCACAGCCCTATTGGTATGCAGGTGGCAGGGTGGGCAGAGGGCTCTGCCATGCAGCCTCGTTCTTATGCGAACTGGAAGCACAGGCGACTCCAGAATATTAATTTTCAGGGCCTGGGTGGCATGCAGCACCCCGGGGGTTTGCCAGGTGGCAACCTGCTCCACCCAAAGTGGAAGGGGCCATGGCTGCTCGGCCTAAGTCAGGGAAAAGAGGGGCATGGAGCCCCATGAGTAGATCTGCCAGGCACACAGACCCTGGAGCCTGGCTAGGCTTACACTCTCTCAATCATCTGTGTCCTCTGCCAGCCTGGCATGAGCAGAGCAGGTGGCAGCAGCTGCCATCAGCACCAAGCACCCGGAAGGGGAACTGGGTGTGTCATGATAGGAAGAGGCTCTTGGCCGCCTCCTGGTGGACCAAAGGTGGCTGGAGACCCCCTGGGAAAAGAAGAGGGTAGATGGGCCGGGCATGTTGGCTCATGCCTATAATCCCAGCAATTTGGGAGGCTGAGGCAGGAGGATCACCTGAGGTCAGGAGTTCAAGACCAGCTTGGCCAAGAAGGCAAAACCCCATCTCTACTAAAAAATATAAAAATTGGCCCAGCGAGGTGGCTCAACGCCTATAATCCCAGCAGTTTGGGAGGCCAAGGCGGGTGGATTACTAGGTCAGGAGATCAAGACCAGCCTGGCCAACATAGTAAAACTCCATCTCTACTAAAAATACAAAAATTATCTGGGCATGGAGGCAGGAGACTCGTTTGAACCCGGGAGGCAGAGGTTGCAGTGATCTGAGATTGAGCCACTGTACTCCAGCCGCCACTGCACTCCATCCTGGTGACAGAGCAAGACTCCATCTCAAAAAAAAAAAAAGCCAGGTGTGGTATCGAGCACTTGTAATCACTAAAAAATACAAAAATTAGCTGGGCATGGCAGCGGATGCTTGCAATCTCAGCTACTCAGGAGGCTGAGGCAGGGAGAATTGCTTGAACCTGGGAGGTGAAGGTTGCAGTAAGCCTAGATCATGCCACTGCACTCTAGCCTGGGTGACAGAGCGAGACTCCATCTCAAGAAAAAAAAAAAAGAGGGCAGACAAAGGGACACTGTTTCCTAAGAGGATAGGTCAGGAGCTCTAGCTAGCAAAGAGCCCCACTGAAAGGCCAGGGAGGGCCAGGCGCGGTGGCTCACGCCTGTAATCCCAGTACTTTGGGAGGCTGAGGCTGGCGGATCGCCTGAGGTTGGGAGTTCGAGACCAGCCTGACCAACATGGAGAAACCCCATCTCTAATAAAAATACAAAATTAGCCAGGCATGGGGGTACATGCCTGTAATCCCAGCTACTTGGGAGGCTGAGGCAGAAGAATCGCTTAAACCTGAGAGGCAGAGGTTGCACTGAGCCGAGATCATACCATTGCATTCCAGCCTGGGCAACAAGAGTGAAACCCCGTCTAAAAAAAAAAAAAAAAATGCCAGGGAAAGGTCACAGAGGAGGACAAGGCCCTGGGTCCTTCCCTCACCCCCCAGGGCCTCACTCTGATGAGAATCAAGAGGCCAGGTGCCTAACAGAGCCACCTCCTGCAGGGGTTGGAGGCAAGACTCTGGGGAAAAGCCCTGGGCCCCCACACCTAGCTCTATACTTCCCTCTTTCCTGGGACTAAGAGCCTTCCTCCTCCTGGGAGTAGTGGCCTCAGGAACAAGCAACAGCACCATCCTGTCCTCTGGTTTTCTGCAGGGCTGACCACCCTGCCTCCATGGAAAGTCCTAGCCTGGGTGGCTGGGTGGGCGGGGCTGTGTGTTTCTAACTATGCCAGAGCCGGGAAAGTAGCAAAGCTCTGGCTCAGGAGCTGCCCTGCCCAGCTCACAGGCACAAGTGGCCATGGGCAGCACACCACCTGAGTGACACTTCCTTCCCATCCTGCTGGGCCTGCCTCCTCTTCAGGAACCCCATTAGTCCTGTTGGGGCTTCTGCGGCAGATTCTTCAGGCAGCTTGAGGGAGAGCTTACCCGTCTGGGCGAGATGATGTAGGTGCTCAAGGGGCAACCCTTGAGACTACTGCCAGCACAGCCTTGGTCTACAAAAAAGGGTGTCCAGGCAAAGAGACACTGCCTCCAAGCAGACAAGTGGCTCTGGGCCATGAGGGGCAGGTTTTAGCAGTGCCTTGGAAACAAGAGTTCACAATAAAAAACATCTAGTTCCCCAAGAGCAAGGCCAGGCCTCCCTCCTGCTCTGAACACACCATGAGCTGCGGCCCAGCTCCAAGCCCTCTCTCAGAGACAACACTTCCAACTCAGAATCCCTGTGACAGGAACCCTGGCCAGCAGGGAAATGGGACCTTCAGTTCCCCCTAGAGAAGCCCTGGGGGGAGGGGGCTGCTGGCACAGTGTGGACCCGCCTGGCAGACCCAAGAGGCTTAGCACCTGCCTCTAAAATAAATAAAAAATAATAATAAAATTAATTTTTAAAAAGACCCTGCTCCAGGAGTCACCAGCCCCATAAGGCTAGGAGAAGGGAACCCAAGGGGCATAGAGTACAAGGCATGGGGCATTATTTTTTTTTTTGGGGGGGCGTGGAGTCTTGCTCTGTCATCCAGGCTGGAGTGCAGTGGCATGATCTCGGCTCACTGCAACCTCTACCTGCTGGGTTCAGGCGATTCAGCCTCCTGGGTAGCTGGGACTACAGGCATGTGCCAACATGCCCAGCTAATTTTTGTATTTTTAGTAGAGACCAGGTTTCACCATGTTGGCCAGGCTGATCTCGAACACCTGATCTTATGATCCACCCACCTCAGCCTCCCAAATTGCTGGGATTACAGGCATGAGCCACCGTGCCTCGCAGCATGGGGCATTATTATGCCTCTTGGAATGTCTATACAGGACATAAATCAGGCCCATGCAGACACTCCCCAGATCTGAGGAGCTGCCTTCACAAGAGAAGAGAGAGTGAAAGGGACCTTGGAGATCATGTCTGATCACCCTCATAGCACAGGCAAGGAAACCAAGCCTCTTAAGCTGCTCTGCAAACAATCCTACCAGCTAAGCAGCAGCAAAACAGGGATCTGAACCCAGGTGTCCTGACTCCCGGCAGAAGGCAGGTTCCCGCTCAACACAAACACATGCAGCCTGGCTCCCATGTGGGGGTGTCCTATGTGCTCAGTGTAAGCCAGCCCGGGGACAGCTGAGGGTCTCAAAAACAAGAAAGAGGGGATGAGACAGGGGAGGGGGTAGGGGAGGCTGTATGAGGGCTGGTGTTCAACTTTGCTACTGAGCCCCCTTCTCTCTGACCAATACTGGGGATCACTGACCAAGTGGTCCCCAGTATTGACAGAAAACAAAGCCTCCTCTCAGAACCCCAGGAGGCCCCTGAGGCCAGAATGGTTCCTGTGCTCTAGGAGAACATACTGGACTCACTGACAGGCCCAGCACGTAGGGCTGTGTAGGTTGCATCCTGCACATGGGCTGAAATGTCGCCCAAGCTCTAATTGCCGGGCCACGCACACTGGCATGAGGACGTATCCACCCAGAAGAAGGGCCACCTTTTAAAAATCTGCACGAAAGAAGCTTTTATGTGGATTAGCAATGTTCCTACCCAGAGACCTGAGTTCAAACTCCAGCTCTCACTTACTGTGTGACCTTGGGCAGGTTCCTTTTTTTTTTTTGAGATGGAGTCTCGCTCTGTCACCCAGGCTGGAGCACAGTGGCTCCCTGCAACCTGCGCCTCCCTGGTTCAAGCGATTCTCCTGCCTCAGCCTCCCGAGTAGCTGAGATTACAGGTGTGCAGCTAATTTCCACTACACTCAGCTAATTTCTGTATTTTTAGTGGAGACAAGGTTTCACCATGTTGGCCAGGACGGAGCCAATCTCTTGACCTTGTTATCTGCCCGCCTTGGCCTCCCAAAGTGCTGGGATTACAGGCATTAGCCACCGTGCTTGGCCAGGTTCCTTTTTTTTAAGAGACAGCCCTGGGTAACTGGCCCACCCTAGAGGGCAGAATCTGCCACCAGCACCCACTCCCTCAGGACCTCCCTCACCAGGCTGGGGAGTCAGCAGCTTCTAATTACCTTGTTCTGTCTCTTGGAGATTGGGGAAAGGCTCTTGTTCCTGTCCTGGCCTGAGGGAGTTTGGAAGGAGGCGGAGAACAGCATTTCACACCCTGAGCCCATGACGCTGTGACACTGATGACCCCTCCCCAGCAAGGACGGTTTCCCATGATCTATTTCTGTGCTCTTGTGTGACTAGTGAGGCCAATTTAGGCTCAACAGGTTCTACCACAATTCAGATACTATTTCCACATAGGCAAGCTGGGTCTGACTCTTACCTAGCAATTTTCACAATTCCTTAAGTAACACAAGTGAACACACATCACATAGTGGTTAAGAGCAAGGGCTCTGTAATCCCAACTACTCAGGAGGCTGAGGCAGGAGAATTGCCTGAACCCAGGAGGCGGAGGTTGCGGTGAGCCGAGATCGCGCCATTGCACTCCAGCCTGGGTAACATGAGTGAAACTCCGTCTCAAAAAAAAAAAAAAAAAAAGAGCAAGGGCTCTGGAGAGGATGCTAGGGTTCAAGTCAGGCATTCCCCCTTCGTAGGGCAAGGTATGGGGCACCTCCCTGTGTTCCATGCAGGCATCTATAAACTAGAAGGCAGAACAGCACCCACCTCCCAGGGTAGTTAGGCTCTCGAGAATGCATGCAGAGGAGCCTGGCACAGGGCCTGGGAAGATCAAGAGGTGCCAGGCAGGGCTATTATTAATGTACTGACATTTTTTGTGTCCTGAACTCTTTTGGCAACCTAGTCAAGCCTGTGGACCACTTCTCAGGATGTTTCCTTTTTTTTTCTTTTTGAGATAGAGTTTCACTCTTGTTGCCCAGGCTGGAGTGCAATGGTGCAATCTTGGCTCAATGCAACCTCCACCTCCCAAGTTCAAGGGATTCTCCTGCCTCAGCCTCCCAACTAGCTGGGATTACAAGTGTGCACCACCAAACCCAGCTAATTTTGTATTTTAGTAGAGACGGAGTTTCACCATGTTGACCAGGCAGGTTTCAAACCCCTGACCTCAGGTGATCCACCTGCCTTGGCCTCCCAAAGTGCTGGGATTATAGGCGTGAGCCACCCACCATGCCTGGTCATCTCAGGATGTTTCTAAAGGGCATAAAATCAGCCAGGCGCGGTGGTTCACACCTGTAATCCTTTGGGGGCCCGAGGCAGGCGGATCACTTGAGGTCAGGAGTTGGAGACCAGCCTGGCCAACATGGTGAAAGCCCATCTCCACTAAAAATACAAAAATTAGCCAGGTGTGGTGGCTCACGTACTCTGGAGGCTGAGGCAGGAGAATTGCTTAAACCCAGAGGCAGAGGTTGCAGTGAGCTGAGATTGCACCACTGCACTCCAGCCTGGGCAACCGAGCAAGATTCCGTCTCCAAAAAAAAATTTAAAAAGTGCATAAAATAAAATACTTAGAATTCCCAAGTCTTTTAAGTGAGGAATTCCCAAGTCTTTTAAGTGGGGCCAACTTCACAGACCACCTGGATTCTAAGGATGCCAGCCTCAGACTCCCACCAGAGGGATGTCTTAGCACTCATTTCAGACTGTCTGAAGGTCACTCTGTGGTCCTGTCACAAACGAAGCCTTCCTGTGGGGGGCACACAACACAAGCCGGTGCACCCAGGGGCTGGGTATCAACACCAGAGAAGGAAACTCTGAGAGCAGCCTCCCTCCCACTCCCGCACTTCCAGGCCATCTCACCTGCCTCACTGCCTCCAGGAAGGGCCACTCTGTGCTCTATGGCTCAGGCCACAGCTGTAGGATCCCTTTTGTCCCTCAAAAACATTGCTTAGCACAGATGAGCACCGGTGCTTGCTCTCGGAGCCCCCCCCCCCAGCTGCCAGCTGGCCCAAATTCTTCCCCAGTCTCTAATCTCACTAAGCCCCACTGCAGGAGAGAGAGCTCTCCAGTTCTATTCCACATCCTCCTGTGGTGAGGACATGGGAGACCCTAAGCCCCTCTTCCCACAAAGCAGACACAACGTGAAACTGACCTCAGAGACCCTTAGAGTGTCAGGGAAGGAAGGGCCTGAAGATCAGCAACTCAATTCCCCCAGTTTTCAGAGAAGGAAAGTGAGGCCAGAGAAGGAAGAGACTTGTCCAAGGTCACCCGGGAAGGAGATGGAGGACCCAGGGCTTAATCCCAGCTCTTCTGGCTCTCTTTCTGCTCCCCACTAAAAAACAGAAGGGGAAACACTGAGGCCCAGTGTCAAACTAAATGAGGGATGCAACAAGGAGCCAAACTCTGTGTTAAGGATCCAGAGACCTAGACAAGGGCACCTGGATGGCCCCAGAACATCAGAGTCCAGGCATGCAGAGAGAATGAGGTCGAGTGTAGGGAACCCCCAGAAACTTTGAGGCAGACTAACTCAAGGACCTTAAGCTCAGGGGATCAGAACCCTGGCGGAAGACACAAAGCACCTCTCACTGGTGCAGATGGAGTTAGTGGTTGATCCTAGGATGCTCTCTGGAGGAGAAGCAGATTCACATTTCCCAGTCTAGCCATTTTCCGGCATACACCTGGGCACAAAGCTACCGGCAAGTAAAAGGTAGACTAACCATTCAAAGTCTGCAGCTGTTACTAGGACTGTTTGCTCCACACCTGGGGTGGAATGCCAGGGGCTCCAGAGCAGATCTGCCTCCATTGCCAAGCACATCACAGCCCTGGGTGTCCAGCAGGGTGCCCTGCCCACCTGGCTGTTTGCCATAATCCCCCATTCCGCTGAGGTTTAGACACCTGCTCCCTGGCTGCTGGAGACATCCTCTCTCCCGACTGACAGGCAGCTGGGAGTTGGGTTCACTTCTCTCTGGGGTGACGGCCTCCCTCCTCCTGCATAGGCCCTTCTCCCAGGAGTCCCAAGACCCACCAAGGCCTTCCATGGATGCTGATGACCCACTGGCCGACTGCTGGGCCCTGCAACCCCTGTCCACTCATCCCTCACTCAAAGCATGGTCTGAGTCTATTCACATCAGAATAACGTGAGACATGAGTTAAAATCATTGGTTCCTGGGCTGCCCTAGAGAATCCAAACCTTTGTGGTGAGGACGGGGTGTCAAGGCCTGAGAATCTGCATTTTAATACCTTCCCTTGGTAATTCTGATGCAACCAAAAGTTGGAGAACCACTGCCTCACAGTGTCCCCAGGCTGCCTGCACTCATTTCTGCTGCCAACCTGACAGCTGTTACAGCTGTGTGTCTGGACACAGTTAATCTGATTTCCTGTCTGGCAGCTGTGTGGCAGGGAAGGGAGAGCTGAGGGTCTCAAAAACAAGAAGAGGGGATAAGGTGGGGGAGGGGAGCAGAGGAGGCTGTATGGGGGCTGGTATTCAACTTTGTTCCTGAGCCCTCTCCTGTCCTTGGGCTAAAGTCCCCTCAGGGAGGAAGATAACTGACCAAATGGTCCTTAGTATTTACAGAAAATAAAGCCTCCTCTCAGAACCCCACCAGGCCCCTGAAGCCAGAATGGTTCCTGTGCTCTAGGAGCACAAACTGTGGACACTGCACTGACAGGTCCAGCACATAGGGCTGTGTAGGTTGCATCCTGCACATGGGCTGTCAGCTAAAAGAGTGAGTTGGGGCTGAAATCTCGCCCAAGCTCCAATCGCCAGGCCACACACACTGGCATAAGGATGCATCTACCCAGAAGAAGAGCCACTTTTAAAAAATCTGCACAAAAGAAGCTTTTATATGCATTAGCAATTTCCCTACCTGAGTAGGAACCAGAGACCTGAGTTCAAATTCCAGCTCTTACTTAATGTGTGACCTTGGGCAGGTTCCCTTTTTTAAGAGAGAGGGCCTTGTTATAGCGCCCAGGCTGGAGGGCAGAGATCATGTCTCACTGTAGCTTCAAATTCCTGGGCTCAAGCAATCCTCCTGCCTCAGCCTCCTGAGTAGCTAGAACTACAGCTACATGCCACTATGCCTGGATAATTTTTTTTAACATTTTTTTGTAGAGACAGGGTCTGGCTATGTTACTCAGGCTGGTCTCAAACTCCTAGCCTAAAGTGATCCTCCTGCCTCAGCCAAAGTGTTGGGATTACAGGTATGAACCACCATGTGCAGAAAGTCCCTTAAGCAGGTCCCTTAACCTCTCTTGAGACCTCTCAATTGTAAACTACAGCTATGGCTCATGCCTGTACTCTCAGCACTTTGGGAGGCTGAGGCAGGCAGATCACGAGGTCAGGAGTTTGAGACCAGCCTGACAAACATAATGAAACCCCGTCTCTACTAAAAATACAAAAATTAGCTGGGCATGGTGGCGCATGCCCGTAATTCCCAGCTACTTGGGAGGCTGAGGCAGGAAAATCACTTGAACCCAGAAGGTGGAGGTTATGGTGAGCTGAGATCGCGCCACTGCACTCTAGCCTGGGCGACAGAGCAAGACTCCATTTCAGAAAAAAAAAAAGAGAGAGAGAGAGAGATGTTAAAGAAAGTACCTGATAGCCTTGTCACTTAGTGCATTATAAGAGTTCCACTCTCACCCTGAGTCTTGCCCTTTCTACCTTCCTGGCATGCCTACACCTACATACCTACACACACAACCAAACCCGGAAAGTCTGAAGTACATAAACAAGAATATTCATGGAAAGCCCCAAGGCCAAACCTGGACCCCATGGCACTTCCCAGTGTCCACAGCATTCCTTCCTGGCACAAGAAGGATTCACACCCTCCCTCCACGGGAAAAGCCAACTCCTCCTCCATGCCTTCTTATAAAGTCTTGCACATTGTCTGGGTATCAGCTCCACCCAGTACAGGACAAAGGGGAATCCAGGGCCCACATAAGGAAAGCAGAGAATTCCCCAGCTCTGTGTCCCTGAGACTCCCATACTAGAGTTCAAACTTCCAGGCTCCCCAGACCAGAACTAAGCTTGGATGCTGGTAATGCCCTCTGTGTATTGGGGGGCTGTGGCAGGGTGGCCTGGCAGAGACCTCACCCATCAAGGGAGACGTCTGATCACCAAGAGCGGATGCTGAGATCCGGCCCCATCTTCAAGAAAGAACAGCAAAGTGGCCCCATCCTTCAGGAGGTTAAGACTCTGTCTCACCCGCTGGGTGACTCACTAAAGCTATCTCTATTCACCTAGAGGTCTGAGCCCCAGAATAGAGCCCAGGAAAACTGCCAGCAATCCTGGACTCCAGCCTTCCCCATGCAATATTCATTCATCCATGTGCCAGGCACTGTGCTAGGTGCTGTGCAATGGCAGCAACCAAGACAGCCCAGAAAACAAAGGCTGTCCCTAAAATAGGGTTCCCAAGATGCTGCTGGAGGTAGCAGGCAGGCGTACCCTCAAAAGCCCCTTGCCCCAACCCGTTAGGCTTGGGAGGCCTGTGCAATTCACACTGTCCAAAGAAGCAACCCTGGACACCTGCTTTTTCAGCCACAGGCTCTTGCATCCTGCCTGGAGACCGATCAAGAGATGGGGAGAGGGGGTGGGGAGGGAAACACCAGGCTGCCCGGGCCCTCATGGCCGTGTTTATCCGGGGTGGATTTTTTTTAACCCAAAGGTTAAAGTGTTTCTATTTGAAACATCTATTTACATTCCAGAGTCCAAAAAAAAAAACAAGGCAGCCGAGCTCCAGGCCTATATCTGTCCCTAGCCGCGTCACAGACACAGCATCAGAGCTGCGCAGGGGGAACATTCTTAGCCCTCTCCCCGAGCCGCTGAGGTGACTCACGCCTCCCTCCTGCCAGCACACGGACCAAGCCACCACTCGGAAGCCTTGGTCCACCCCCCACACCACCAGCCGGTGTGGGGGGTGGAGTGGGGAGACAGGCATCTGGAGAGAGGGGCTGCCTGGGGGTCCATGCAGGGGCAGCCAGGCTTAGGGAGGGGATGAGAGAGCAGGGTCCCAGCCTTCGAGGTTTCTGGGGTACAGTCTGAAAGGAGGTGAGTAAACAAGCCAAGGAGGAAACTTCGGGCCAACTGCTGGCTGCTGCTGGTAGCAAGGAACGGAGGGGACAGGGCAGGATGGGTGGACCTGATAAGCCACACAGGGTAGAGCTGCCTCAAGCAAATGCTCCGTGATTATTCTGCCTTCCAAGAGACCACCTTAAGTCCCAGAGGCCATGGACGAGGGGCAAGCAGGCAGGGTCTTTCGCTGGACCTGTGGACTCCAGACCAGGATAAGAACCAGCCCTCTCGGTTTATTCCTCATTCTAGGGGCCTGTGTAGGTGGCTCCCAGGCATATGCCCCTACCTCAGGGAACTTCGTGGGTACCCTGTAGAGCTAGCTGGTCCTCAAGGTTACACCCCCATTCCAGCCCCAGCCTACAGGGCTGGCCCCAGGGTAAGGCCCCTATCCCCCTATCCGCGGGGCCTGCATGGATACCCTGCAGGGCTAGTCTCCAGGGCCATGCCCCTACGTGAGAACACTGCATGGGTATCCCTGCCCAGGGATTCATGTTCCAAAGATCTTCTGAATCCTCCTGAAACATTCATTCTCTGACACATCCAAGTCGCACTGCAACCTTATCCCTGGGCAGCTCAGAGCCAAATCACAGGGACCTGCAGAGGCACACAGTTCCCACCTTCCAATTTGAAGCTTGGGATGCACACCCACATATCCATAGGCAAAGACTCCCCATTCACACGTACACACACAGACACCCACACTTGAGTGCCAAGCCACTACCAGGAGGGGCCGAGCAGGCATGGGTCCAGCAGGCTCCTCCCTGGAGGAAGCATCTTGTGGTGCCGGCCTGGTGGGGAGGCTGTGCCAGAAAGGTTTGATGCTGCCAACAGGTTCCCAGGGGTGAGGGAAGGAGTGGCCCAGCTCTGGGGGACCCCACCCCTAGCCAAGAGCCAAAAAAGGTTACTGCTGAGAGGGTGGCAGGATTAGGGGGTCCTAAGCCCATCTGAGCCAGAGTAACACCTCTTCATCCTCATGACATGGGAATCAACCCAGACCTGGGGAGAAAAGCACTATTGGGAGCCAGCTAGGGGCAAAGGCAGCCAAGCCCCTCAATATACGAGCTGCCAGCCTCTGCCTAACTCCATCACAACTGCACCAAGCCTCCCCAAGTGTCTGATTCTCAGGAGACTCCTGGCTAGGGACTTGGCAGAAGTTACTGGATTTGATGCTCTAGCCCTAAGAACCAAGCCAGAGGAGCCGGGGTAACCTTTATTTCTGTGGACACCTAGCTACGCCTTCTACCCCTGCCCAAACCTGGGGAGCGGGCAGCAAGGAGGCGGGTCACTGACCCACTTCCTCCCCTCTGACCACAGTGCCAACTAGGCCAGGATCCTCCAGTAACCCCCAGCCCCTAGCAGCAGATGCCGATCCTGCCAGAGACCAAAGTGACTGAAGTGAAGCAGCAGAGTACAGCTGCGGGGCACAAGGGAGCAGCAGGCTCTGGGCAGGGAGGGCAGGGGCCTCTCTGAGCAGGGATGCCCCAGCCCTGTGTATTCTCAATGAAACTCTCAAGACAGATCTACATAAGACGCTATCTGTGCAAGGCTCAGAGCCAGATGCTCAGCCCAGGGACAAGGATACCCGATGACAGAGGGCAGGCAGGGACGCCAAGGCACTTACCTGTCACAGGGATGCGGTGCACAGAAGTCCGAGGCAGGATTTCCAAGGATGGTTCCCGGCCTGACATCCCATCTGCTGAGAAACAGGATTCTGTCTCATAGATGGTCTGCAGCATCTCCACGAGCCCCTGAGCCTTGGGCACCAGCAGCATGCCAGGGAGGGGGCCGCCAGAGGCGGGAAGCCAGCCCAAGGAAAGGTGGTCAGGTGGCCCGCACTGAGCAGGGGTTCCCTCAGGCCACTGCCAATGGGACCCGCACTGTGGGGAAGTGCCTCATCCGGCCTGGGCACTCCTGGCGGCAGGAGGGGCAGGGAGGCCCAAGAGCTACAGGCCCAGCTCTGCTCTAGAGGGGCATTCGACCACCAGCCTTTCCTTGGTTCCTGGGAGCTGGGGTATGGCTGAGCACTTGGGACAGGAAGGGGAGCTCAGCGGGCAGGCGGGCTCTCTGTGTTCCCTCCCAATCCTGGGTGACAGCTCTGGGCCCGGCTCCCTGCTCCTCCTTCCCGAATGAGCCGCCGCCGGCAGCTGGCAGGAGACTGAAATAGCAGTTGGGGGAGGGCCCTGTCTATAAATAGGTGGAGCATGCTCAGGGAGCTGTGGGCCGGCTGCCAGGAGGCCCCATGGGGGGGGGAGGCGGTTCTACCCCAGGAGGAAGCGCCAGGCGAGGGGGATGGGAACGGGGGAGGGCTGGACTCAGGGCCAAGGCCACAGCGCTGGGTGGCCAGAGGCTGGGCTGGGGAAGGGTGCCGGCTGGGGTACCCATGCATCTGGGAGCGGCTCTGACTGCTACTTTTGGCAAGCAAGCCAGGGGATGGAGACCAAGAAGCCAGACTCAAGCCTCCGTCTGCCCTCTTGCCTTCCAGAGCAGGTAAAGGAATAGGAAGGGTCTGGGAGAGGCTGGCAGACAGGCACCTTCCCTGGAGTTCTAACAGCCCCATGGAGGTTTGCTTAACTTCTGCCCTCCTACAGAGCTGAGGAGTGGCGTGCCTCCTCATTCCTTCAACCAGTAGAGAGACCCCCAAACACCTGCCAAATGGCAGCTCCCTCCCGTTCATTCTGGAGTGTCGCCTCCAGAGGCTGCTCAGCCTCAGCTTCTTTCTAGCGGGTAGGAAGATTCTTCCTGGGCAGACAGGGGTTCCCTTGTCCCCTTTCCTCACCCCAAGCCTGGGAAAGCGGACCAGGGAACACCTGCCCATTCTCGCAGCACAAGTAGCTGCTCCCTAGCCATGTGCCAGGTATGGTGCTAAGAACATCACATATATCATCTCATTCTGCATGGTGACCTTGGGAGAGAGGTACAGATGGGAAAACTGAGGCACAGGGAGATGGTCACTCACCCTGGGTCATACAGCTGCTTAGATGGCAGGGCTGGGATGTCTGAGACTCACGTCTGAGCTTGAACCACCACACTACACTGCCTCCCATTTCCCAAGGTTTCTATGAACAGGTACAATAAACCCTGTGCTCAAGTAGGAAGAGACTCTCCTGGCGCCTAGCTAGGGAGAGTCAGGAGTCTTTCAGCATCCAGCCATTCCCCACCAGCCAGCCTCAGGCTTGGCAGCACAGACTCTGCTCCCTGGGTCCTGGGGCTGGTGTGCCGTGAGGACCGGTGCCACTCCCATGCCCTCCCCACCACTGGCCTGCCCCTTCTCCTCAGGTTGTGCTCCCACTGGTACAGAGATCCCACTTGGCCCCCTGACCTCACTAGAGCCTTTTAATAGCCTGGTTATTCCTGTGTCTGCATCCCCCTCCCCCTTCCTGATGTCACAGTTGCTATTTTGGAGCCCCCTCCTTGCCCCCCACTCCAGGCATGGAGCCAGGGACACCTGTCCTCTCTCTGGACTGGATGACCTCACCCTCTTGTTGGGAGCCCAGGAGGAGCTGGCCAACCAAGGACACAGTGGCTGTGGCTCCTGGAGCCCAATTTCCCTGCCAGCTTCCACCAGTCAGGGATGGCAAAAGGGTCCCCTGCCCTCAGACTGGGAGTAGGAGGATTGGAGGGACCACACCTATAGGCAGAGGCAGGGTTTGCCAGGCCCTAGACTGGCAAGATATATATATTGCCAAGGGGTACCCAGTGGTGGACCAGGAAAGAAACAGGGGTCTGGAGCTGCAGCTTCTAAGCCAGGGCAGATTCTAGAAAAAGACAATGGAACAGTACTCCCTCAGAGGCCTAGCGCTGGTGGACACCTCACGGTATGTCTGGGGATCTCGTTTACCACCCTTTGTCCCAAGCTCATCCTGGCCAACAAGGCCCTCTCAAGAGGAAGGGAAGGGAAGGTCTCCATCAGCAGGGTGATGGGTAGCAGATTCAAGGGAGCCCAGAAAATCGAGAGTAGCAACCCCTCCCAGCCTAGGGCTCCACCCACCCACGCTAGGAGCAACCAGAAGGGCTGGCTAGCCCTGTCCCAGCTCTCTCTGCCTGCCCCAGGCACAGGAGTGTGGCAGGAGAGCCCTGTTCTAAAGAACAGGAAATCATCAGTTACCAGGTCTCAAAAGCAGGGCCCCCAGAACCTGGAGCACCCAGACATCGAAGGAAAGAGGCTTTTCTGCTTCGGGAAGATAGGAGCACCCATGACATGGACACCCAGAGGTGGCTAGAACCGGGAGCTTGGAACAGCCTCGCAAAGTGTCAGACATGGCCAGAAAATCCTCAGTGCAATTCCCAGAATCTTCCAAGGGAATGAGGGAAGAGGTCTGGGATGGGGACAAATGTCTTTTTTTCTCCTGAGATTCAGGTAGTACAAGGTCCTCCTAATGTCTAACTTCAGTCCTTCGTGCTTTAGCCCCTCTCCTTGCAGTTTATTTCTCTTTTCCATCCTCTCCCATCCAGTGCTCCCATGTATCATCCCATAAACCTTACGGAGCACCCACCAAGCATGGAGTACATGAGCTTCACCTAGACCCAGGACTGTCCTCCCCAGACTCACTCCACCCCTCCCTCAAAGGCTGCACTCTGACCTCCTAGCTCTCTGAATCTGAAGAAGGAAAGAGCCTAACGCTGGCTTCAGGTTCCATTTCCTGAGCCCAATGGCTGCAGGGGTGGGGGGACCCTGACCAAAGGGCAGAAAGCAGGGTCTGCTTAGTGCACAGTGAAAAAGCTCCTGGCCCAGGAGCTTCCTGAATGGAGTGTGAGATGCCAGCTTCCCTGAGCCCCAGATACATCAGGACTGCCCGCCCTCCTGTTCTTTCCCACCCTTCGAGCCCAGCCGTGCTGAAGCCCATCGGCAAGGCCTGGGAGCCGCCATGTGCCAGGTCCCAGGCTAGGTGTTGGCTGAACCCTCTCATTTGAAGCCAAGTCCAGGAAAAATGTGACCACCTACTTTGGCATATTCTACTTCCCCTCAGGGTTGACCCTGCCTCCTCTGGCCATTCCATTCTAAGCCTTCAATCCCTTTGGAACGACACAGCAGGGAAAAGGAGGGGAGAAGCAGGCCCCAGTCTGCAGTGAGCACAGAGGTGTGCCAGGAGGCATCTCGGGAGAGAAGGGAGGCCGGGTGTCCACTTCCCAGACCCCTGCCCCATGCCAGGACTGACCCACTTTCTCACTACCTGCCTTCCCTGGGAGCACGGAGGCAGAGCCTGAGGCTGGGAGGCAGGGCGCCGAGGTTCCTGGCTCCACCCCACACCCATGCCCCAGTTTCTCTGGTCACCCAGAGACCAGGGCTGGTGGGGGGGAGCTGCCCTCCCTCCTGGGAAAGGGAAAGAGAGAAAGTGTGAGGGTTCTGGGAGGTGCTGGACAGGCAGGTGTTGTTGTGCAGCTTATCTCCCTCCCACACTGGGGAGAAGGATCCTGGCCGCCTCCTCCATGACCCCACGGCCACCCAGACTGGCTTGCACAGTGGGCCTCACTCTCGCCTGCTCTTCTGAGCAATAGCACAGAGGAGAGGGTACAACTAGAGCTGGCCTGGGTCCCAGGCCCCTGGGCAGCTCCTCCAACCTGGTCGGGCAGAGCCTGACCTGCAGGAAAATTCTGTCAGCCTTTCAGCCCCACTGAGGAGAACATGCAGAAGCAATCAGTTCCAGAAAAAGAAAGAAAGCCTCAATCCTCAAGACCCCTTTTTCCTGAAGAAAAGGCAGAGATCAGGGAATGGTCTCAGGGAAGCGGGCAGTCCCATCAACAGCCTCCACCCGTGCTTCCAAGGCTGCGAAAGAGGTAAATAAGGTCAAAGGCTGGCAGGCAGCCCAAGCCAGAGGGAAGTGATCAGCTCCCACCTCCCTGGGTGGTGGGCCCCAGAAGGAAATCACTGGCAGTCTCCACCTGCTGCCCCTCACCAGAAAGTCTCTCTTGCTAACATGTTCCCCGTGACGGGCAGAGATGGCTCATCTCATGTTTTCTTCTGCCTTCCACAGGCTGAGCCTGTTGGTGATACTCAGTGAGGACTTGCCACACAGAAAAAGCTTTACGAGGAGAGGAACTGAGAGGAACTACAAGCTCTGCCCCTTACCCAGCCTGCTGCTCTGCGCTCTGGGGAAAGAGACGAGTGCCGAGGGAAGAGAGGAGAAGGTGGGAGGCACTCAGGGGCTGGTGCACACCCTGGGGACCAACCATTTCCATCCTTCCCGCCTCTGTCTCCTGTCCCGGGACCCCATACCTTTCCTTCTTGGGGCTCTCTGCAGGGTATCTACAGGGAAGTGGACACCCGCGTGCTCTGGCTACAATTCGTAGTTTCATTTTACTTCTGCGGAGTTCCAAGACATGTGGTTTCCAGACTTCTGCCAGGCACTGGGCACCCCAGCCCTAGCCCAGATGCCAGCCCAAGCTCTGGGAACAGCAGACGCTAGACCCTTCAGAAAGGAAGAGCTGGGGGGAGGCTGGCTATCTCCCTGGCTCAGGGCAGCTAGAACCCCATAACTGGGAGAGCCAGTCCCAGAACCCCAGGAACACTCTGCAGAAAGGGCCTCAAGCAGACATCCCCAAGCAGTGGTCCCAGTTCCAAAGCCCCTCAACAGTCCTAAAGTGAGGTTCCCAATCCCTAGCCCCCTCCTTTATTCCCTCCTTCCCCCACACAGAGAAGACAGCATCTCCCCCTGCTGGGGGGAGCTGGAAAAACCAGCCAGGAGGCGGGACCCATCCACAGGCCCACTTGGATGCCCCTCCCAGCCAGGGCTCAGCAGTGACTCTCAAGCCGCCGGCCTCTAGTGCTGGTGGACACGCCCTGCTCCTCCAACACTCCTGTCAGCTCCTGCAGAGGTGGCTGCAAGAGAAACAGACCGCCAGCGTCTGGAAAGGTAACCCAATAACTTCATCTATCCTGGGTTGATTATGATCACATTTCCCTGTGAGGGAAAGAAACCCCAAAGCTGGGAAATATCCTTTCCAAGCCACCATCAAGAGTTAGACCCCAGCCCCACGGGAAGCAGGGACTGGAAATGACTCCCAGATAGGTCGGCATCACAACTTAGAGGAAAGAAGCCACTGGCACAACTGCCCGACGCAGCTGACCTTGCTGGGGTGGTATCCAACCGAGACATGCAAGGGACAGATGAGGACCCAGGCCTCTCCTTTCCCTTCACCACCCAGACTCAGAGGAGGAAGCAAGAAGGCAGAGCTAGACAGCCCACCTGGCCCAGCACCTATGGGCTGAATGAGGGCAAGGGCAGAGGCAGGAATACCTGACGGGGAACTACAAACCCTGCAGGAAGGATGATAGGGAAGAAAATGTGGGGTGGCCTGGATTCCTCCCTAATGCTGCTTCTGTACAATCCTGCAAATGGGTATTCATCCTAGGCCCTAATTGCCCTTATCTCTAAAAGGAGAAACATCCACCCGTCCCTGCATAAAAAGATGGGGAGTAGGATGGGCCGTGGAGGGCTGAAGTTGAGCAAGATGGACCTTTAACACTGCGGACGGAGACAGCCAAGGAGACAGCAGCCATTACTCTGACCACACTGCCCCAGGACCCTCCCTGGAAACAGCTGAGGGTCCAGCTCAGGCCACCAGAACACAGCCTCACAGGCACACATCCAGACCCAGCTGCACATAAAGCTGCCTGGAGTCCCCCCAATAGACTATTTCTGGTAGCACTGGACAGGGTCCTAGGAGCAGAGAGGAACAGGAAATCTCAGAGTAAAAGACCCCAGATTAGGAATCCACCATGTGCAGGGCCCAAGAGAGGCAGTCTACCTCCAAGGAGAGCCAAGACTCCTCTACACACATGACCCTGCTCCCACCCAACGCCAAACACCCACACACGGAGGTTAAGGCCCAGTGCCCTTAGAAACCTCCACTAAGAAAAAAGTATGGAACACAAACATTCCACCAAGGAAAGAAGCCGCCATCACAAAAAGGAAGCTGGGCATTCTGCTACAGTAAAGAAATTCCTCCAACATCATCCCAGACCGCCCAGAGAGATCCAGGGACACACATACCCCCTCAGGCCCACCTGTCTTGGCTAGCAGAACAAGGTGGAGCCAGAACAGAGTACCCCTAAGTTGGGAGGGCAAGCATCGGGGGCAGAGTAGGACCCATGCCTTCCCAGGACCCGGCCAGACCGTTGACCCCTCGTTTCCCAGGTCTCCCTCATGGGCCTTTCCTGCAACACTTCTTCACTCCTGACCCCGATTCCCTTACAGCTCAGAGAGAAAGGTCAGCTGGCCTGGACGGGAAACCCACACAGCCCATCGCATCCAAAGCTACCCCAGGGTGCTCTTCTCCAACCTCCCAGCTCTTACCCGACTCGTTGGGAGAGTTCATGCCGGCTCTGGGCCCGCAGGAAGCTGGCGTTGGGGGCTGGGACGGGAGGGGGTGGAGCTGCGGTGATGTCAAGAGAGACAGACGATAACAGACAGACGGACGGGACGGGAGCCCGGGGCCGCCGTGCCTCTAATGCCCATCCGAGGCCATCCTTCGGGGCGAGGCAGTCAGGCACTCAGAACGGCATCCCTGGGGAGAGATGGAGCAGGGTTAGAGGCCCCTAACTCAGGAATCTGAGAGCTGAAGGAGACCATGGAGCTTGTCAGTTTATACCTGGGGATGAGAGGAATGAGAGGGATGAGAGGGAGGGATACCTGCCCACAGCCACGGTGGAAGTCTGCGGAACTGGAGAGACCCTGGTTTCCTACTAACTGATGAGGCTCCCAGAGCCCAAGGGATAGGAAATGGCTATGGTGGCCACACCCAACACACCCCTTTTCAGGTGTCTACCGCCAGGTGGGGAGACCCTATAGATTCCTAATGGTGCCTGCCATGGGACTAGGTGTGCACCAGAGGAGAAAGTGCAGGGGGGCTTCTGGCCTCTATCCACAGCAGCGGGGAGATGCAGGGCTGATCTGGAGTCTCTGGCAGAAGTTAAGGGAGAAACTGGTATCCCAGCCTCTGGAGCCTAAGCCGGGACTCCTAGGGGAGTCTTCTCCCCACTTTCTGATCCTTGTGCCTCTTAACTCTGGAAATACGATATGTTTCTGTTCTGGTCTCCCCCATTCAACAACAGACCAGGACAAGATCTCCTGTTTCCAGGAAGTGAAAAAGTCAGAGGCCTCTCCACCCCAAATCGAGTACCCGGGTCCCGGCAGGTGCAGGGCCTCAGCCCAGGACTTTGTGTATCTTGTACAGGTAGTGCTCTGTGTAAGGAGGGCTGGTCCAGGGAGGTATGAAATCCGGCCTGTGCCCTGCCTGCCAAGCCATCGCCTGACATGCTAAGTCCACCCAAAACAAGGGACAGTTTTTCCCAGTTTGTACAAAAGGAACAAAAGGCCCAGCAGTAGCCCTGCTGAGGCCAATATAGTAAAGGAGAAGGTATTACAAGATCATGGCTTTGCCAACCCATGCCCACTCCTCCAGCCTTCCCCCGCCCCAGCTCCACAGTTAGTCCTCAAGCCTCAGACACTATGCACACAGCCACCTGGCCCATCCCTAAACAGCCCACGATCCACCCCAGACATGATCTCATTCATTTGCTTCCAAATGAAGGCAGGCCCTCCAATACCCAATGAAAGCAAGGTAGCAGGAAGCCATCAGAGGAGGCTGTGAGCTGCCAGATATTTAAGCTCTAACTCTGCTTCCCAAGCCTCGAACCAGCAATCAGCTCTGCCCCCTAGACAGCCCCACCTCCTGGCAGGATTAATTCTCAGTAAGCCTTGCATTCTCATCAGATTCCCAAGGGTGGGGTCCATTTGGAGCCCAGAAGCCAGCTATGGCAGAAACACAAGAACATGAACAGACAGACAGACAGACACACACACACACGCGCGCGCGCACGCAAGACCTCGAGGTCCTAGGCTTGCTGCTGTCTGCTCTTGCCCACAGGGCTTGGACACTATGGCTGGTGAAAAGCGCACTCAGTTTGGGGGGCAGAGCTGAAGCGGCTAAATTGCTCCTGACAAGCACAGGTGTGGGATAAGGACAAAAAAGGCTGCACAGGGCTGGGGCCAAGCTCAGGAATGTGGCAGGTAGGGCTGCTGGTGCCCTGGCAGGGCCCACGTGGGCAGACAGTTCAGCCTGTGCCCACACCAGGGCTGGCGCCCAGTCCCGCTCACACCCTTTCCCGTGGGCTGGGGAACACAGGTTCAGAAATTCCCACGATTCCCAGCAGCCTGAGTAGCCCAGCCAATCTCCACAGTGAGAGGCATCTCCATGGTGAGAGGCACCTCCACAGCAAGGTGCTAAGGGGCAGAGCCCCAGCGGTACCGAAACCACTTCAGCTCAGCCCGAAGCCCCCATCATCCTAACCCAACCACTCTTCCTCTGGGTCTCAAAGGTACTGATTCTCACCCCTGAGGCAGAAGAGGAAGGGAGCGGCTCCTTGAACTCATGGTAGGCTAAGGACTCAGCTCTATCTACTCCTCCCCATCCTATAAAATTCAGCAGGATCCCTGGGCCTCGTCCACCTGTAAAGAGTGTCTGCCAACACCCCCATCAATCTCTCAAGAGAACCAGAGCCACAGGCTGGGCCTCCCTGAGAAACAAAGCAGTGTTTACGGCTTGGCCTGATCCGGACAAGCACAGATTCTTGTCTAGGGTGGGGCATGAAGGGGAGAAGGGGTGCCTGATGTTTAAAACCTGAGCTGTTTGTTCCCACATCTGCCAGAGAAATTCGCTGGGTCTCAGTGGGCAGTCAGGGACCAGGAGCTATGTCCCAGATGACCTAACACTTGGATGCCAAACCAGGAAGCGGCCCAGCTTCCAAAACACCATAAGTAGGCAGATCCCTGGCCACCCTGAGGGTCCTGCCCCACAAACTCACACCCACTCTTTCTTGCAGATAGACTCCTACCCTAGGGGTCCCAAACCACCTCCTACCTCCAGCCAAGACAGCCGGGCAAGGATGAATGAAGGAAGCGGGCTGTATCTCACCCTACAAGCTCATGACTGAACTGGGGGAGGTAGGGCAGAAATCCTAGGGAGACACCCCCCACCCCATTCATAAGCAATAAAAGCTCTGGCAGAGGGTGGGAAGAGGAAGGCAGACAAGTGAGGGACACATGGTACAATGCAATGCTACAAAGGCCACAGCTTCACAATGCTGCCCCGTAGAGATCTGGTTCCTCGAACAACTCCCTCGGAATTCCTGGGGAATCAGGTGTCCCTTGGAGACCCTCTCTGGAATCTAGACTCCAGTACCACCATGAAACCCCCTCCCAAAACACCTGGCAGGGCCAGAACATCCAGGCCACGGCACCCCCTGGGTCATAGGTGATAGGGTCAAGCAGTGTGAACCAAGTCTTGGGAGTCTGAGACTGTTTCACTCTACGCCAACAACTTATCAAAAAGTTACAAGCCGGCCAGGCTCGGTGGCTCACGCCTATAATCCCAGCATCTTGGGAGGCCGAGGCAGGCGGATCACCTGAGGTCAGGAGTTTGAGACCAGCCTGATCAACATAGAGAAACCCCATCTCTACTAAAAAATATATAAAATTAGCCAGGCATGGTGGCGCATGCCTATAATACCAGCTACTCAGGAGGCTGAGGCAGGAGAATCACTTGAACCTGGGAGGCAGAGGTTGCCGTGAGCCAAGATCATGCCATTGCACACCAGCCTGGGCAACAAGAGCAAAACTCCGTCTCAAAAAAAAAAAAAAAATGTTACAAGCCACGACATCCCACTCAAAGCCACTAGGGACTTGTCATCTTGACCCTCCTGACCAGGCCACAGCCTACCTCTATCCTCAGCCTCCGAGAGCTTCTGTTGCCTGGTGCTTCCCCCAGGATAGGCCAACAGAAGGCCGGAAGAATCGGAGCCATGAACAGTGGCTGACTTGGATGTCCAGGCCCCAAACCAGGGAAAGGGGGAGGGTGACAGGGGAGGAAAAAAGGCACCAGCCTGACAAATTCATTTTTGCAATCGGCCCATTTCTGTTTGTCTGCTCAGACACAGCTCCAGGCATCTGCACAAGCCAGATGGAGGAGGCTGCTATTTCTAGAAAAAAAAGGGGGGGGTGGTGAGAGGGGAGGAAGGGAGGAGGCGGAGGCAGAGGGCAGAAGACGGGGTCTGTTTGCCCTAAAACCTCAGGCAGAACGATACCCTCTTCCCAGCACTACCAGACAGGGTCCCCATTCAAGAAAGGGCTGGAGCTGGGCTTGGGGTGAGATGGGATGAGAAAGAAGAAAGGCAGAGAAAGTTTAATTAGCTAAAGTCAGCTACAATAGGCCCCCTCACAGGCTGCATCAGGTTTTCATTCATAAGCAAGCTACAGTGCTCCAAAATGCCAAGAACCAACCCCCCCTTGCTGTCTCCCCCTCCCCCCCACCACCACCAACAGGAGTGAGTCCTCTAGCAGGCTGGCTGAGCCCGATGCCGTGTTCCAGACATCCCTCCTCAAAGGGATGTGAGTAGGAAGAATTAATTATTAAAGAGCAGCTGGTACTTCAGCACCGACTGCGCTACCCCCAGTTCCTATAGCTGATCCCCCCTCCCCCACTATGCGGGAACACAAATGACCCCCCAGCCCGCAACATTCCCAGGCCCCATTTCTAAACATACAGTTAAGATGCCACCCCTAGGGAAGGAAAAGCAAACCTTTGTCTCTGCAGCTACTTGGGGTGGGTGGGGCACGTGAAACTGCTGCCCTCCAAATTACATGATCCAGCCAAAGTAGGAGGATATATTGGGGAAGAAGGGGAGGATGGCACAGAACATCTCCTCCATCCTTGCCCCCAAGTAACCTGCACCTGAGATCAGTTTCTCTGGTCCCTGGCATGCGCACATTCCCATGACACAGTGGAGATGCTGGGGGCCCATTTCTCTTACTCAGAGAGACCCTTACTGCCTTGTCAAGAAAGCCCAGATCCAAGTTCAAATGAAAAGAGGGCAAAGAGAGAAGTCAAGAAAAAAGGAAGGAGGAAAACCAAGATCTCCCCAAGCTCTGCGTTTAGGGAGGGAGAGGAAGGAGGGAAGACTGGAATGAAGAAGCAGGCAGCCCCCCAACATGGCTCACCCACCATCCAGCCCAGCAAAGCCTCTCAACAGCCAGCACAGGCTCAGGGTGCCTAGGACTTGGCAGACTGAAGAGCATCCCTGCCTGCCTACATCCTCTGAACCTAAGAGGAGGCAGAAGGCAGGACCCAGAGCCAGGCTGCAATCTTGCAAGGCAACCTGGCCAGGGGTCCCTCTGACCAAGATTCCTGGATCTTGCCCTCCCCCCCACCTCCTTTTGTTCCCATAATATGGCTCTATCCTCCCCTCGCAGTTGGACGCTGAACCCAATCACCACCACTTCTCCAAGCTCCAAACCTAATTCCAGGTCCCAAAAGCATGGTGGTCACTGACAGAGTGATGGGTCCCTCTGCACCCTCCTAAAAGCAACTGCAGCTGTTTCCTTTCCTTTTAGGGACACACCTCATCTCAGAAAGGGTATCAGTCAGGGGTATCAGGTGGTCATCTATCCCAAAGGAATCACCCAACCTCCCCACTCCAACAGCCCCCCCCCCAGGCTCCCAGATTAATTACTTATCACCCAGCCAGTTCTCATCTTCCCCAGGGCCCCAGAGAAGGGTGGGGTGGAGAAGCTGACTACCCCAAGTTAACAAGGCACCGGTAGTGCCCCCGCCTCCATGAGATACAGACCCGGGATGAAAAATCGGGGCATCCACCCCAGACAAGGAGTGGGGGGGAGCTCCATTTCATCTCCTAGTTCTCACATCCTGCTCCAGGGTGTCAGACAGGAGAAGAGGGTGGGAACAAACGCAGTAACGCCTCACAGGAGAGGGGGTGAGAATAATGGGAGAGAGGTAAGGTGGACTCTGCATTCCCCCTCCTCATGCACGAAAGTCAAGGGCATAAAATCAAGGATGCGTTCCTAGCTGTGGGGAGAAGCGCTGTGGGTGGGCAGCACCCTTCACCTCAGAGTACCAAGAAAAGGGTGTCCAGCGAAGAGGGGTCTGCACAGAATCCGGGTGCAGGGCTCAAACGGCTCAGCGACGCAACATGCGCCGCCAGGATAGGGGCAAATCAGACAACCCAGGTCGGTCTCCGAGCCATTTGGGGGCGCGGGGCGCGGGAAGCCGGGCCCCTCCCTCACCTGCAGGGAAGGCGCCCCATTCTGGGAGGGGCAGGGAGGGGCGCGCACAGCAGCCCCGATGCCCCACTCCGGGCTGGCGATGCTCCCGGGGGGCGCCGGCTGGCACCCGGGCCCGGGAGGAAGGATGGGGGCCGCGGAGCGCGGCGCGAGCGCGGGGAGCCCGGGGACAGGGACGACAGGAGGAGGGGGCACCGCTTCGCGTCCCGGGGACAGGGGGAGATGGGATCTGGGACGGGGCGGCGCGCTCACCCGCTGCGGCTCGAGCTCCGGCTTCGCGGGCGGCGGCGGCAGCAGCGGCGGCGGCAGCGGCGGCAGCGCCTCCTCGACGGCTCCTCCATCTTTGCGGCGGCTCCTCCGGCTCCGCTCGCCGCCGCCACCAACAACAACATTCGGAGACGTCACTCCCGTCACGTGACCCGACCCGGAGCTAAAAATAGACCCAGGCCCCCCCCACCCCGTCACCTCCCCGCAGCCACCACCAACCCCTCCCCTGCCTCTCGGCCCTCCCCGTCGCGGGCGGGGCCAGCGACGCCAGCGTGACAGCTCCTTAAAGGGCCAGTGGCCAGCACAGGGTTGGGCAGAGACGGGGTAGAAGGGAAGGGATCGGAGCCCAGCAAGTAGAAGTGGAAGGAGCACTGCAGGGACAGAGTATGAATGCTGGGGCTCAACCTTTGGGTTGTGCAAGTTTCCTCCCTGTACTTCCCAGACTTCCTTTTCAAACCGTGGATGGTGCAATCGTTGCCTGCCTAAGCTGCTCCCCTAACACGCCCTCCCGCGGTCGGGGAGGGGAACTGGGGATGGATTCCCAGGGGCTGGGAGGGCCACCGCAGCCGCTGCAGCGGGGCCTGGCTGGGGGTGGATGGTTCGGACCGGTCTCGAACTCGCCAGCTCTGACCGCACACACTGCATCCGTGCTAGGGAAAGAAAAGCCTGGGAAAGACCTGGGTATATGGCTGAACTATAGGGCCTTCAAAAGGGCAGGAGCCGGAAAGACTTCCCTGACTTCAGTGCCATGCTCGCTACACCTCTCCTTGGTACACGGTGTGAACATGTTTAATTAGACCTAGACAATTTGTCAACGACCCAGCAATTCCACTCACAAAAATTTATTCCAAATAAATAAACGTTGTTATGCTAAAAAATGAACATGAAAGAGATTGTAATGATGTGAAAAGTTGAAAACAACCTAAATATCCATCAATAGGGAATTGGCAAACAAAACAGGGAACATCCTTTCAGTAAAATATTATCCAGATATTAAAAGTTTTACAGGGGCCCGAGCATGGTGGCTCACGCCTGTAATCCCAGTACCTTGGGAGGCCAAGGAGGGTGGATCACGTGAAGTCAGGGGTTCAAAACCAGCCTGGCCAACATGGTAAAGGCCAACATGGTAAAACCCCATCTCTACTAAAAATACAAAAATTAACCGGGCGTGGTGGTGCCTCCCTGTAATCCCAGCTACTCGGGAGGTGGAGGCAGGAGAATCGCTTGAACCCGGGAGGCGGAGGTTGCAGTGAGCCAAGATCACACCATTACACTCCAGCCTGGGCGACAGAATGAAACTCTGTCTCAAAAAAAAAAGTTTTGCTGGGCGCGGTGGCTCAAGCCTGTAATCCCAGCACTTTGGGAGGCCGAGGCGGGTGGATCACAAGGTCAAGAGATCGAGACCATCCTGGTCAACATGGTGAAACCCCGTCTCTACTAAAAATACAAAACATTAGCTGGGCGTGGTGGCGCGTGCCTGTAATCCCAGCTACTCAGGAGGCTGAGGCAGAAGAATTGCCTGAACCCAGGAGGCGGAGGTTGCGGTGAGCCGAGATCGTCCCATTGCACTCCAGCCTGGGTAGCATGAGTGAAACTCCATCTCAAAAAAAAAAAAAAAAAAAGTTTTATAGGGGCCAGGCGCATTGGCTCATGCCTGTCATCAATCTCAGCACTTGGGAGGCCGAGGTGGGTGGATTGCTTGAGCTGAGGAGTTCAAGACCAGCCTGGGCAACATGCTGAGACACTATCTCTATTTTAAAAAAGAAAAAAAAAAAAATTATAGGTCTATACAGACCTGAAAAGATGCCTGTGATATACTGTTTTCTTGAAAGTCAGGACTCAATTTATAATAATGGAACTGAATTGTTCCATTATTATAAACAACAACAAACTAGATTCATTATGCCTGAGTGTAGGTGTATATCAAAAAGCCTGGCCAGCAGGTACACTGGCTCACGCCTGTAATCCTAGCACTTTGGGAGGTCAAGGCGGGTGGATCACAAGGTCAGGAGTTCGAGATGAGCCTGGCCAATGTGGAAAACCCCATCTCTACTAAAAATACCAAAATTAGCCGGGTGTGGTATTGGGCACCTGTAGTTCCGGCTACGGAGGAGGCTGAGGCAGGAGAATCTCTTGAACCTGGGAGGCGGAGGTTGCAGTGAGCCAAGATCACACCACTGCAATCCAGTCTGGGCAACAGAGCGAGACTCCAGCCCCACCCCCCTCAAAAAAAAAAAGCCTGGCCAGAGCCCTGACCTGTGCTCACTTTGGGGGCCAAGGTTGGAGGATAGCTTGAGCCAGAGAAGTGAGCTAAGAACACACCTCTGGGGCCAGGCGTGGTGGCTCACACCTGTAATCCAAGCACTTTGGAGGCCAAGGCGGGCAGATCACCTGAGGTCGGGAGTTCAAGACCAGCCTGACCAGCATGGTGAAACCCCGTCTTAAAAAAAAAAAAAGAGCACACCTCTGCACTCCAGCCTGGGTAACAAAGTAAGATCCTGTCTCAAAAAAAAAAAAAAAAAAAAGCCTGACCAGATCAGACATGGTGGCATGGGGTGGCACACACCTGTAGCCATACCTACTTGGAAGGCTGAAAAGGGAGGATCCATTGACCCCAGGAGTTCAAGGCCAGCCTGGGCAACATAGAGAGGCCCCATCTCTAAAAAAAAAAAAAAGGAAACCAAAAAAGCCTAGAAGAATAAATACTAGAATGTTTCTCTTTACTTTTTTGTCCTACTTATTTATTTTGAGACAGAGTCTCATCGTGTCTCCCAGGCTTTAGTGCAGTGGCATGATCATAGCTCGCTGTAACCTTGAACTCCTGGTCTCGACTGATCCTCCCACCTCAGCCTCCCAAGTAGGTAGCACTACAGGTGCACGCCACTACATCCAGCTAAAATTTTTATTATTATTATTATTTTAGGCAGGGTCTCACCTGGTCACTCAGGCTGGAGTGCAGTGGCACCATCACCGCTCACTGCAGCCTCAATTTCCCAGGCTCCAGCGATCCTCCCACCTCAGCCTCCAAGTAGCTGGGACCACAGGTGTATGCCACCACACCTGGCTAATTTTTGTATTTTTTGTAGAGATGCAGTTTCCCTGTGTTTCCCAGGCTAGTCTCATACTGCTGGGCTCAAGGGATCTGCCCACCTTAGCCCTTCAAAATGCTGGGATTACAGGAGTGAGGCACTACACCTGACCACTCCAAGGGATTTTACTGCAACTGGTCCTTTCCTCGTACTGGGTGGGGGGAAAAGAAACAGCCAAAGCTTCTATGTGATCTGATCCCTGCTCATGTCACCTCTCTCTCTATTTTTTTTTTTAAACAGTCCAGAGGTCTTTTATTTTTTTTAAAAAACACCTATTATGCCATGAATTCATAGGGAATAGGTTCCAGCAGCTCAGGCTCCTTCCCATTGGTCCTCACAAAGTGTGTTTCTCTGGGTGGAGCAGGCTGGCACTTCAGTTGGACCCAGGTACCTTTCTCTTGGGCTTCTTTCTTTTTCTGATCATTTTCCTTCACACGTTTTAGGAAGCTATCTCGGCTCTTAGAGTGCTTGATGTGCTCAATATGCACATTAATTCTCTTGGCAAGAATCTTGCCCTGAACTTGTTTGTTCACAACAATGCCAACAGCATGCTGGGTAACATTGTAGACCCTCCCAGTTTTGCCATGATAACATTTGTGGGGCATTCCTTTTTGAACAGTACCCATTCCCTTGATGTCTGCAATATCACCTTTCTTACAGATTCGCATATACGTGGTCAAAGGAACAACTCCGTGTTTTCTAAAAGGCCTACAGAACATGTATCGAGTGCCTCTCCTCTTTCCCTTTGTGTTCGTCATTTTGGCGAATTACTGGAAGATGGCGGTTCCGGCCAAAAGGCACCTCTCTTTCCTTAGTTTTCTGTACTTCCGCCATGTGACTTTCTCTCACATCCTTAAACAATGTGCTCTCTGCTCTTCAGGGCCTTTGCACGGGCTGTTTTTTTCTTGTTAGAATTCCTCCCTCCCTTCTTCTCTTTGCCTGGCTAATTCCAACTCATCCATCAGAGTTCATTTAAATATCACTGAAAGAAAAGGTCTTTCTTGGTCCCTTAATTAAAGTAGATCCCCTTGTTATATATATTTACGGCATTATGGTTCATTGTCCATCTTGTCCTCTAAACCACAAACTTTTCTTTCTTTCTTTCTTTCTCTCTTTCTCTCTTTTTCTTTTTTTCTCTCTCTCTTTCCTTCCTTCCTTCCCTCCTTCCTTCCTTCTTTCTTGACAGTCTTGCTCTGTCACCCAGGCTGGAGTGCAATGGTGCAATCTCGGCGCACTGCAACTTCCGCCTCCCAGGTTTAAGCAATTCTTGTGCCTCAGCCACCCAAATAGCCGAGATTACAGGCACATATCACCACACCCAGCTAATTTCTGCATTTTTTGTAGAGACAGGGTTTCACCATGTTGGCCAGGCTGGTCTCAAACTCCTGACCTCAGGTGATCCACCCGCCTCAGACTCCCAAAGTTCTAGGATTACAGGTGTGAGCCACCACACCCTGCTTTAAACTATAATGACATTTTGCTCTTGTCATCCAGGCTGGAGTGCAATGACACGATCTCGGCTCACTGCAAACTCTGCCTCCCAGGTTCAAGTGATTCTCCTGCCTCAGCCTCCCAAGTAGCTGGGATTGCAGGCGCCTGCCACCATGTCCAGCTAATTTTTGTATTTTTGACAGAGAGAGATAGGTTTTCACCATGTTGGCCAGGCTGGTCTTGAACTCCTGACCTCAGACGATCCACCTGCTTTAGCCTCCCAAAGTGCTGAGATTACAGGCGTGAACCACCGCGTCCATCCAACTGTAAACTTCTGGAACACAGAAACTATACATCTTCTAGCACAGTGCCTGGAACAAAAAAAGACTTAATGAGCATGTGTTGAATGAAATGAATGTGTGTTAAAAGGTTAAATCATGTCGGGAGTGGTGGCTTAAGCCTGTAATCCTAGCACCTTGGGAGGCTGAGACAGGCAGATCACCTGAGGTCAGGAGTTCGAGACCAGCCTGGCCAAAGTGGCAAAACCCCATCTTTATTAAAAATACAAAAATTAGCTGGGCTTAGTGGCGGGTGACTATAATGCCAGCTACTCGGGAGGCTGAGGCAGGAGAATCACTTGAACCCAGGAGGCAGAGGTTGCAGTGAACCCAGATTGGGTCACTGCACTCCAGCCTGCGGCGCAATGGGAGTGAGACTCCATCTCAAAAAAAAAAAAAAAGATTAAATCAAGGTGAGTACCTTCCACCTGGACAATGGATTCTTCGAAGAAATGGCACCCCATGAAATCACCCCACGTCACTCCAAGACAGGAGTCCTCCTGCCTCCATCCTGTAATGATGGCATTGCCTATTTGTCATTGCACTTCACAGCCTTTCACTATCTCCTGGCAGTTAGGATGGGCTGGGTTTTGGGATTTTGCTTCCTTGGGGCTTGTGCTTTATCTCCCTAAACAGATTATGAGCCGCTTGAGAAAAGAGACAAAATCATATGTCTTTTTGCCTTTCTAGCACCTACCACATCACCTCGCACATAGTAGGTGCTCAGTAAAGGTTTGGGGACACTGGAAGATTCTAGAATCTTCTCTCTTGGGATCTCAGAACATGGGAAAAGAATCTCCCCCTGTGATATGACAAATGATGGTCAATAACTGCCTCATGGAGCACCTTGGCTTGGCACTTCCCATTTTACGGATGAGGAAACGGAGATTCAGAGAAGCTTAATAATTGTCCAAAGTCTGGATCACCTAAGGTCAGGAGTAAGATACCAGCCTGGCCAACATGACAAAACCCCATCTCTACTAAAAATACAAAAAAAAAAAAAAAAAATTAGCCGGGCGTAGTGACACGTACCTGTAATCCCAGCTATTCGAGGAGGCTGAGATCACACCACTGCATCCAGCCTGGGCAACAGAGAGAGACCCCTCTCAATCAATCAATACATACATACATACATACATACATAAATAATTGTCCAAAGTTACAGAGTTCCTACAAGCAAGAATTGGAGTTCAAACCCAGGTTTCTCTGTTCCCCAGACAGAAGGAACAGGGGCTGAGGGAGCTGGACTTCCAACCCCAGAAATCTAGCCCCCTTCTCCAGAGGTCTCTGAGATTATTACATCCATACCCCAGTGGCCAAATGTCTCAGAAGTTACAAGCATGTACCATATGGTGCCCTGATAAGTCTTCAGATTTCCTCTTCTCAGGTAAGTGGGGGCTAAATAATTCAGCATGCATTCAACATGTTTTTTGAGTACCTGTAAGAGATGCTGAGGATATAGAGATGATTCTGCCTTTAGGGAGTCTCAAGTTCCTTACAGAAAATAGAACTGTCTTTTGTTGTGAGTCTCTAGGGTAGGCAGATATCCTTGTCAGGACCATTCACCATGGAAACAGGGGTCACGGGACTGTCTCCTTCCCAATTTCCTCAGTTTCTCGATGTAGAGGAAGCCTGCAGATGGGATCTAGAAGCTGGCTAGAGAACTTCTGACCCCGAGAACGAGTGCTGAATTTGGCCTCTTGGTAGAAGGAAATAAATCTCAGAAAAGAACCAGGTATTTAACCCATAGCCTGACAGATGGCAGCATGAGTGGACTTTGGAAGCGGGCAAGGAAGGAGAGGAATAGGCGTGTTGAACAACGCTGCTAGGCAGTCTGGGAGTTGCTGCTTCTATCTGGAATCATGGAAAAAGTCCTAGGCGAGGCCGGGTGCGGTGGCTCAAGCCTGTAATCCCAGCACTTTGGGAGGCCGAGGCGGGTGGATCACGAGGTCAAGAGATCGAGACCATCCTGGTCAACATGGTGAAACCCCGTCTCTACTAAAAATACAAAAAATTAGCTGGGCATGGTGGCACGTGCCTGTAATCCCAGCTACTCAGGCAATTGTGCCAGGAGAATTGCCTGAACCCAGGAGGCAGAGGTTGCGGTGAGCCGAGATCGCGCCATTACACTCCAGCCTGGGTAACATGAGTGAAACTCCATCTCAAAAAAAAAAAAAAAAAAGTCCTAGGCCAAGTGCCGTGGCTCATGCCTGTAATCCCAGCACTTTGGAAGTGGATCATTTGAGGTCAGGAATTTGAGACCAGCCTGGCCAACATGGTGAAACCCTATCACTAATAAAATTGCAAAAATTGGCTGGGCATGACGGCACATGCCTGTAATCCCAGATGCTCAGGAGGCTGAGGCAGGAGAATCGCTTGAACCCGGGACTTGGAGGTTGCAGTCAGCCGAGATAGTGCCATTGCACTCCAGCCTGGGCAACAGAGTGGGACTCCGTCTAAAAAAAACGGACAAAAAACAAAAAAAATTATGCTAGGCAGAGTGGCTCATGCCTGTAATCCCAGCACTTTGAGAGTGCATGGCAGGTGGATCACTTGAGGTCAGGAGTTTGAGACCAGCCTGGCCAACATGGTAAAACCCCATCTCTACTAAAAATACCTAAGTGAGCCGGGCACTGTGGTGGGCACCTGTAATCGCAGCTACTTGGGAGGCTGAGGCAGGAGAGTCGCTTGAACCCAGGAGGTGGAGGTTGCAATGAGCCAAGATTGTGTCACTGCACTGAAGCCTGGGAGACAGAGCAAGACTCTGTCTCGGAAAAAAAAAAAAATCTGGGTCTTAGGTCTTAAGGTCTAAAAAATGGTCTTAGAGACAACTCCATGCTGGTGTGCTATTGAATGAGTCATTTGCCCATAGGGCCTTGGTCTTATCTGGAAAATAGGATTTGAACTTCTGTTCTCTGAGGTCCGTTTCAGTTCTAACACTTCATGAGTCCTAAATTAGATATGATGGCAGATATGACAATGTCCAGCATGGAGCTGGGTGGCAAAGTTTAAGCCGGACCTTCATTCCTCCAGGATATTCAAGGTCCAGTCCTGCCCTTGGGCTGTTTACAATGAACTCTGGAGACAGAAGAGAGTTCATTTCCTGGCAAACAATCCACATGCCCCAGGCACAAAGCAAAGGCAATGTCATTGAGGATGAGTGATGCAGAGTGCAATGAAAACTGAAAACTGGCCCTAGGATGCCTGGGTTTGGCCCAGGTCTCTCTGTGTGACTCTGGACAAGCCCCTTCTCCCTGACCTGTTTCTTTTTCCGTATGATTAGACGGTTGGACTGAAATTCCTTCCTTCCAGCTGGAGACTCTTCTGGGTGGTTCAACAAGGTGAAATTGAGAAAGAAGGGTGGAACAACAACTTCTTCCTTCTTTCCCTCCTTCCCCTGACTACTCTGGGCTTCAGGGAGAAGAAAGCAGTTTCAGGCCGTCATCCACTGTGCAGTCTTGCCTGATCATTTGAGATGTTTGGGGGAGAGCAACAGGCAGGGACCTTGGGCAAGTCACCACCCATCTGAGCCTCGATTTCCCTGTCTGTAAAAGGGCATGGTTGGATTGATGACATCTGAGGATTTGTCCAGCTCTGCCAGCTAACTCTCTTCTAGAGTTGGATCTCAAACAAACAAACAAGGAGGACCTGGCTAGAGGTGAGAGCCTCAGCCAATCCTCACCTGAGAGCCCAACCTAACCCTTGACACCTCCTGTCCATTTTCAGGCCTCCTATCTCCTGCCTTCCTGGCCTCGAGATCGGGAGCAGGCCACTGTCTCTACCCTCAGCAATGGCCAAGTGTGGGGAAAGCCAGCAGCGACATGGCTCCTAGAACAAGCTGTGAATTTGTTTAAAAATAAAGACTATTCTGGGTGCAGCTGCCACCGTTTGTCATGGCGCTTAAAAAAAAAAAAGATTTTTTACATACGTAGAAAGAGAGGGCAGAGCAAAGCTGTCAGTCTTTTGGTCTGCAGATCCCATATCCACCAAGAACCGCCATCAGCAGCCAGCCACCTGCTAGAGGACAGCAGATGACCAGACGGCCTGGGACACAGTTGGGACTCCAGTACAGCAGGCTTCTCAGCCCAGCTCCCTCCAGGTTCCTGGAGTGTCCCGCAAGCCTTCTTACCCCTCCCAGCAGCAAAAATAGCAGAAGTCCGAGGGGATGGCTGAGAAGGAAGCGTACTCTCTCCCTCTTCCCTGCTGGGACATGGAACTGAGGCCCAGGATTTCCTGGACTCTTCGGAGTTCCTGCCTGCATGCTCAAGAGTCAAGGCTACATGACCACAACAGTGCAAGTGACAGCAGTGGCCGATCATGTCCTATGTGTCTGCAGGTCATTCCAGAGTGTCCTTGCTGGTCAGAGCATGCCCAGAGAATGTTGAGAGGGGGCAGAGGGTGCCCACGTACCCGCCCTCGGGGAGCTTCCCATCCTGTGGAAGCAACATGGCCACATGAAGCAGGGTGGAGCAGAGTGAGAGAGAGGGCCTGGAGTTCAGGCAAATCACTTGCCCTCTCTGAGCCTCAGTTTCTCTTCTGTGGTTAGAGAAGTGGACCCTGTGATTCTAGAAGACTTTCTGAGCCATAAGGTCCTGAAACGATAGAGAACAATACACAGCGAACTTACAGGCCATGTGGAGAGGTATGGACTACCAGCACCCAAACTCCCCCAGATGCCTTCTCTCCAGCCTGCGATTTTGGGTTAACACACATTTTGCACACCTTTAATTGTAATCATTTATTGAATGACTTCCTTTCAAAAGACTCTGTCACATGTTATTATTGTCATAACAACTCTGCAAGGTAGATATTATGTGCTCCACTGTATGGATAAGGAGACGAAGGCTCAGGGAGCTTAAGCAGTCAGTAAGTGATAGAGCCAGGACAGGACCCAGACTCTCTAGGTTGCACAGACACACGGGGTCTCCCCCAGACAGGCAGAGACAGCCTGAGGACCCAGGACACCCTGACAGAAAGTCCTGAATTGATGGTGTATGGAAAACACAGTCCATTATCCTCCAGCAGCAGGATTTCTGGCCCATCCATGAGGATACACTTCCGCCCCACAGACAAAGCAGCAGATATAATCCTCCCAAAAAGCCCTCATGGTGGACATTATTATTATTTGTTTTGTTGTTGTTAAGACAGGGTCTCCTTCTGTTGCCCAGGCTGGAGGGCAGAGGCGTGATCACAGCTCACTGCAGCCTCAACCTCCTGGGATTAAGTGATCTTCCTGCTTCAGCCTCCTGAATAGCTGGAACTATAGGTACATGCTTCCCCACCTGGCTAATTTTTATACTTTTTTTGTTTTTTGAGACAAAGTCTCACTCTGTTGCCCAGGATGGAGTGCAATGGTGTGATCTCAGCTCACTTCAACCTCTACCTCTCAGGTTCAGGCAATTCTGCTGCCTCAGCCTCCCAAGTAACTGGGATTACAGGCACCCGCCATCATGCCCAGCTAAATTTTTTTGTATTTTTATAGAGATGGGATTTCACCATGTTGGCCAGGCTAGTCTTAAACTCCTGACCCCAATTGATCCTCCTGCCTCAGTCTCCCAAAGTGCTGGGATTATAGCCATGAACCACCACACCCGGCCTCTTATTACTGTTATCTTGACAAAAAGATTTGTCTCTCCAGCTTCAGAAAAAAGACTTTAGGAACTTGCCAGAACCCACAAACCCAGTAAGCGAAGATGCAGGGCCTGACCCTGGGTTATCAGAGCCCAGAGCCTGATTTTAACCACTGGTGTGACCGCTGGACTTTGCTGCCTTTGTGGAAAGCATCCCAACAAGAATGTGAAAACCTCAACTGACCAGGACTGAGATGCTGCTGCTTACCCGCTGTGTGAACTTGGAAATGTACTTCATCTCTTGGATCTCACTTCTCTCACCTGTGAAAGGGACAATGACAGTCCTCCTCACTGGGTTGTTGAGGGATGATATGGAGTACCTGTGTGAAGGGTTAGCTTGGAGCTTGGCAAATGATAAGCCCCACCTCCACCTCCAGCCTTAGCATTGCCATTCCAGGGTTCTCCGGTTCTGGCCACGCCCACTCACTCAGCCAGGCACTTTTATTTTTTATTTTTATTTTTTTTATTTACTTATTTATTTATTTAGAGACAGGGTCTCACTCTGTCACCCAGTCTGGAGTGCACTGACATGATCTCAGCTCACTGCAACCTCTGCCTCCTGGGTTCAAGCCATTCTCTTGTCTCAGCCTCCTGAGTAGCTGGGATTACAGATGCACGCCACCACACCCAGCTCAGTTTTTTGTATTTTCAGTAGAGACAAGGTTTCACCATGTTGGCCAGGCTGGTCTTGAACTCCTGACCTCAAATGATCTGCCTTGACCTTCCAAAGTGCTGAGATTACAGACGTGAACCACTGTGCCTGGCTTATTTTTTTATGATATGGGGTCTTGCTCTATCGCCCAGGCTGGAGTGCAGTAGTGTGATCACAGTTCACTGCAACCTCCACCTCCCGGGTTTAAGCAATTCTCCTGACTCAGTCTCCCAAGTACCTAGGGCCACAGGCACACCACCAAGCCTGGCTACATTTCTTTCTTTTTTTTTTTTTGAGAGTCTTGCTCTGTCACCCAGGCTGGAGTGCAGTAGCAGGATCTCAACTCACTGCAACCTCTGCCTCCTGGGTTCAAGTGATTCTCTTGCCTCAGCCTTCCAAGTAGCTGGAATTACAGACGCCTGCCACCACACCCGGCTCATTTTTGGTATTTTTAGTAGAGATGGGGTTTCACCACGTTGGTCAGGCTGGTCTCGAACTCCTGACATCGTGATCCGCCTGCCTCGGCCTCCCAAAGTGCTGGGATTACAGGCGTGAGCCACTGCACCCAGCCTATTTTTTTGTATTTTTAGTAGAGACTGGGGTTTCACCATGTTGGCCAGGTTGGTCTCAAACTTCTGACCTCAGGTGATCCAACTGCCTGGGTCTCTCAAAGTGCTGGGATTATAGGCGTGAGCCACTGTGCCCAGCCCAGGCATTCACTTTAGGCCAGGAATGACTGCTGCCCTATCCTCTGTCACTTGGCTGTTTCTATCACCTGGGCTCCCCATCCTACTCTCCAGCCATTGTAGAATTACTCTGGGGTGTGGGTGGAGATGCAAGGCCAGATATCCATCCCCGCATCTATTTCCCTGCCCCAGGGATCCTACAGGAGTAAGGATTCCAGACTAGGGTTATCAGAGTTAGCAAATCATCTATCCAGCATCCCTACCCAGACACTGAGTTTATTTGAGGACTCCTAGAAGCACATCTGGTTGGAAGACTGACCTCAGTGGGAGCCCAGCAAACGACTTTGTTTTGTTTTGTTTTTTTGAGATGGAGTCTTGCTCTGTCGCCCAGGTTGCAGTGCAGTGGTACCATCTCGGCTCACTGCAACCTCTGCCTCCTGGGTTCCAACAATTCTCCTGCCTCAGCCTCCGTAGTAGCTGGGATTGCAGGTGCCTGCCACCACGCCTGGCTAATTTTTATATTTTTAGTGGAGATGAGGTTTCATCATGTTGGCCAGGCTGGTCTCGAACTCCTAATCTGAGGTGATTCACCTGCTTCAGCCTCCCAAAGTGCTGGGATTACAGGCATGAGCCACTGTGCCCAGCCCATGGCTTTTGTTTAAAAATGTTTAGCCAGGCGTGGTAGCTCAGGCCTGTAATCCCAACACTTTGGAAGGCTGAGGTGGATGAATCATGAGGTTAGGAGTTTAAGACCAGCATGGCCAACGTGGTGAAACCCCATCTCTACTTAAAAAAAAAATTAGATGGGCGTAGTGGTGGGTGCATGTAATCCCAGCTACTTGGGAGGCTGAGGTAGGAAAATCGGTTGAATCAGGGAGGCGGAGGTTGCAGTGAGCCAAGATTGCGCCACTGCACTCTAGCCCGGGCAACAGAGTGAGAATCCATCTCAAAAAAAAAAAAAAAAAAAGTTTTAAACAATATTATTTAAGTGCGCCGGGCGCGGTGGCTCAAGCCTGTAATCCCAGCACTTTGGGAGGCTGAGGCGGGTGGATCACGAGGTCAAGAGATCGAGACCATCCTGGTCAACATGGTGAAACCCCGTCTCTACTAAAAATACAAAAAATTAGCTGGGCATGGTGATGCGTGCCTGTAATCCCAGCTACTAAGGAGGCTGAGGCAGGAGAATTGCCTGAACCCAGGGGGCGGAGGTTGCGGTGAGCCGAGATCGTGCCATTGCACTCCAGCCTGGGTAACATGAGTAAAACTCCGTCTCAAAAAAAAAAAAAAAAAAAAATAAAAAAAATATTATTTAAGTGCAATTTATACAACATAAAATTTCCCCATTTTATTTTATTTTTATTTTTTTAACTTATTTTTCTTTTCCTTTTTCTTTCTTTTTTTATTTTAAAGACAGGGTTTCACCATATTGGTCAGGTTGGTCTTGAACTCCCAAACTCAGGTGATCCGCCCACCGTGGCCTCCAAAGTGCTTGGATTACAGGTGTAAGCCACCGCACCTGGCTTCTTTTTATAATTTTCATTTACTTTATTTTATTTTTTGAGATGGAGTCTCGCTCTGTCACCAGGCTGGAGTGCAGTGACGAGATCTTCAACCTCTGCCTCCCTGCAACCTCTGCCTCCTGGGTTGAAAGGATTCTCCTGCCTCAGTCTCCTGAGTAGCTAGGACTACAGGTGTTCGCTACCACACCCAGCTAATGTTTTTTTGGTATTTTTAGTAGAGTCGGGATTTCACCATGTTGGCCAGGATGGTCTCGATCTCCTGACCTCGTGATCTGCCCGCCTCGGCCTTCCAAAGTGCTGGGATCACAGGCGTGAGCCACTGTGCCAGGCCCATGTGATGCACATTCTTATAGATAAATTTTGGCACAGGTCAATGACTGTATTATTTTCTCAGGATTAATTATCAGAAGTGGAGATGCTTTGTCAAAGAGTCTACACAATTTCAAGGCTTTTGGGGGTATTTTCTGACCCAGTGAAGGACACCACTTATGGGACCGAGTTGTCCAGGTCAGAGGCATCAGATAATGGTGAGTCAAGAGGAGAAGGATGATTGATGAAAGAATGGGTTGGAGTGCATATCAGGGGGCATGCAGAGAAGTTACCAGGCCCTGAAGATTGTCAGCCACTGGGGAGATACTATGAGGGTCTTTCCTGGAAACCAGAGGAATACTTTTGCCCCCTCCCAACCTGGTCCTCTCCAGCAGCCATAAGTGCTCCAGGTAGCACCCCTGGGCAACTCTTTTCCTGCTGCCCAAGCAAGCAAGATGCCAGTTCCCCAGGATCCAGCCAGCTGCAGCCGACCCTGAGCCAACTCCCGTAGCCCTGAGTAGGTCAGCTTTGCTTAGGAAGCAGGATCCTGACACCTCACCAGGGGGTCCAGCTTCCCTTTCCCCAGCCCCCAGCCTTGAGGTAGAAGCAACTGGGATAGGCTTGAGGAGGTGGGTGTCGGATCGGGGGTGTAACAGGATACAGGAGCTGAATGTCTCTGTCCTTAGGGAGATCTTGAGATGACTCACATGCCACTGGAGGGGAGAGAGGAGCTGGGGGGTGAATGGATTGCAAACCAGAGCGAGGGGCTGAGCTTCCGCGCCTTGATTGGCCCGCGTCAGTTGCTTCAACAACATCTGCAGTGCGTGGGGTTGAGCGATCCCACCGCGGGGCTGGGGCGGGAAGGGCTTCCAGGCTGGCTGACGTCTGCTTCCCTCCTGCTGGGCCAGCCCGGAGCAGTTCAGGAATGACTCACCTCATTGTCAGGCTGATTCACTGCTCCGCTGGGGACTTGGGTAGGGGGGCAGCCCCCTCAGTAAGGCTGACACCCGCATACATGCGCGCACACACACATGCACGCACACGCCCGGGTGGGGCTCCACTAGGGTCGGACTCGAGGGATGGGGTTTCTGTGATAAGAGGCAGGGGCATGCACACCACCTAATGTGTGAGTAACGTTGAAGTTTCTGTCTGTGGTGTACCAGTGTTTATTCACATTTAAATTAATTAAAATTAAACACAATTAAAACTTCAGTTTCTTAGTTGAACTAGCCACATTTCAAGTGCTTAATAGACACACACAGTGGCTACTCTTTTGGGAAGTGTGAATAGAAAACATTTCCATCAACACAGAAAGTTTTATTGGACAGCTCTGGTTTACATAGCTGCCTACACATCAACTCAGAATCCATAACCTTCACACACAAATTCACACAAACATTGTTTTGCATAATGATCGAAAAGAAAAGAAAAGAAGACAAATTCACACAAACAGATCAGTCCTCCCCGCCCCCACAGGTAGCACACAACACACATTTCATTCCGTACACGTGTTCAACAGGCGACACTCGATCACCACCACAACAAAAAATTCTCAGTGTGTATACACACTTCCTATCCAAATATGCCACTGTCCATACCAAGGCAAATGTAAAGATAAATACATAAAAATTGTATGTCATCACACTGATGTGAATACAACTGTTTGTTGGATAAAAATACAAATTAGGGGCTGGCTCGGTGGATCACGCCTGTAATCCCAGCACTTTGGGAGACCAAGGCAGGTGGATCACCTGAGGTTCAGAGTTCGAGCTCAGCCTGCTTAACATGGTGAAACCCCATCTCTTCTAAATACACAAAATTAGCAGGGCATGGTGGTACACGCCTGTAATCCCAGCTACTTGGGAGACTGAGGCAGGAGAATTGCTTGAACCCAGGAGGTGGAGGTTGCAGAGAGCTGGTATCCTGCCACTGCACTCTAGCCTCAGTGACAGAGTAAGACTCTGTCTCCAAAAAAAAAAAAAAAATTCAAATTAGGGTGAAATGCATTTGCAAGTATACTGAAATAGATACAAACCCAAGCCATGTGCTTCCCATAACACTTCCCAGCACATGTTTGCAAACTCAAGTAAGGAGGAAGGGAACCCATATTTGTCAAGGTCCTGTTAATGGGCCAGGAATTAATTCTTTCTTTCTTTCTTTTCTTTCTTCCCTTTCTTTCCTTTCTCTTTCCTTTCTTTCCTTCTTTCCTTCTTCTTTCCTTCTTTCCTTCTTTCTTTCCTTCTTTCTCTTTCTTTCTTTCTTCTTTCTTTCTTTCTCTCTCTCTCTTTTCTTTCCTTCCTTCCTTCCTTCCTCCCTTCCTTCTTTCTTTTCTTTCTTTTATTTCTTCTTTCTTTCCTTTTGAGATAGAGTCTCATTCTGTCACTCTGTTGCCCAGGCCGGAGTGCAGTGGTGAGATCTCGGCTCACTGCAATCTCCACCTCCCAGGTTCAAGCAATTCTCCTGCCTCAGCCTCCCGAGTAGCTGGGATTACAGGCACACATCACCACACCCAGATAATTTTTGTATTTTTAGTAGAGATGGGGTTTCACCATTTTGGCCAGGCTGGTCTCGAACTTCTGACCTCAGGTGATCCACCCACCTTGACCTCCCAAAATGCTGGGATTACAGGCATGAGCCACTGCGCCCGGAAAACCCACTTTCTGAGTGTCTTCAATGTGCCACATGCTGTTTCACAAAGGTGAAAAGCCACAGTCTTGCTCTGAAGGAGTATTAAGTCCAGCAGGGAAGGATGAAGGGAACTTGAAGACAATATAGGCATCCACTAGACCTGAGCTATAATGGAGATGGGCCCAAAATGCAGAGACCCAAGAAGGAAACCTGGGTCTACCTGGGACCATTAAGAAATGCTTCTTGGGCTGGGCTCAGTGGTTCAGGTCTGTAATCCTGAGGGAGGCCAAGGTGAGCAAATTGCTTGCATCCAGGACCAAGCCTGGGCAACATAGTGAAACCCCATCTCTACTAAAAATACAATAAATTAGGTACCTGGAGGGGAGTGTGGAGGGGTGGAGAGAGTGTGCTGAGGCAGGATGATTGCTTGAGCCTGGGAGGTTGAGGCTGCAGTGAGCCCTGATCATGCCAGGACTAGGTGACAGAGTAAAGACCCTGTCTAAAAAAAAAAGGCTTCTTGTAGAAGGCAGTAAGAGAGCCAGGGCTTGAAAATGAGTAAGGGCCGAGCGTGGTGGCTCACACCTGTAATCCCAGCACTTGGGGAGGCCGAGGTGGCAGATCACGAGGTCAAGAGATAGAGACCATCCTGGCCAACATGATGAAACCCTGTCTCTACTAAAATACAAAAAAAAAAAAAAAAAAAAAAAAAAAAATTTAGCCGGGTGCAGTAGTACGTGCCTGTGGCCCAGCTATTCAGGAGGCGGAGGCACGGGAATAACTTGAACCCGGGAGGCAGAGATTGTAGTGAGCCAAGATTGTGCCACCGCACTCCAGCCTGGCGACAGAGTGAGACTCCATCTCAACAAAAGAAAAGAAAAAGAAAAATGAGTGGGGTGGAAAGGGATTGGTATGGATTGGTTGGGAGACCAGATAAAGCAGGGAGGCAGATGCCAGAGTACTGCAGGTCCTCGGGGTTTTATATGTCATCCTCCAGTGACTGGGGAAGGATTGAAGAACTTTTCAGTGGAAAAATAGGACCCCATTTGCATGTTAGAAAGAAAGAACAGGCCAGACGTGGTGGCTCATGCCTGTAATCCCAGCATTTTGAGAGGCCGGGGTGGGCGAATCACTTGAGGTCAGGAATTTGAGACCAGTCTGGCCAATATGGCGAAACCTTGTCTCTACTAAAAATACAAAAAAATTAGCCAGGTGTGGTGGTGGGTGCCTGTATTCTCAGCTACTTGGGAGGCTGAGGCAGGAGAATTGCTTGAACCCAGTAGGCAGAGGTTGCAGTGAGCTGAGACTGTGCCATTGGGTTACACTGGTAATCCAGCCTGGGTTACAAGAACAAGACTCAGTCTCAAAAAAATAAAAAATAAGGAAAGAGAAAGAAAAGGAAGGAAGGAAGGAAAGGAGGAAGGAAAGAAAGATAGAAAGAAGGAGAACTTGGACTGGGGGAACCATGAGGGACGCGGCAGCAGTAGTCCAGACAAGAGCTGATAAGGCCTGTCGTCGGAGTGTAAGGCACCTGGAGATGCTGAACTCAGACTGCCTGTTCATCTCAGCTGTACCACCTAGTAGCTATGCGAGCTTGGGCAAGACATTGACCTTAGAACTGTTCCTGGCACTTAGAATGTGCCAGGAAGTATTGGCTGTAATGGGTTAAATGATAGTGCGATCAGAATCTACCTCATTACGCTGTCTTTGCACCCTGCTTCACAGCTAGGAACCTGGTGTCTTCTGGGGTAGGTCCTCCTTCTCAAGGCTCAGCACTGCTTTTCCCATTTCCTGAAGCCATCCCTTCCTTTTTGGTCTGAGTCTCCATTATCCTCAAACCTGATCATTAAAGAGATAAGCCTGCTAACCCCTTTTCTTTTTCTTTTTTCTTTTCAGACAGTCTCGCTCTGTTGCACAGAATGGAGTGCAGTGGTGCGATCTTGCCTCACTGCAACCTCCACCTCCTGGGTTCAAGCCATTCGCCTGCCTTAGTCTCCTGAGTAGCTGGGATTACAGGTATAAGCCACCATGCCCAGCTTATTTATTTTATTTTATTTTATTTTATTTTATTTTTGAGATGAAGTCTTGCTTTTGTCGCCCAGGCTGGAGTGCAGTGGCACTATCTTGGCTCACTGCAACCTCTGCCTCCTGGTTTCAAGCGATTCTCCTGCCTCAGCCTCTGGAGTAGCTGGGATTACATACACCTGCCACCACACCTGGATAATTTTTTTGTAGTTTTAGTAGAGACGGGGTTTCACCATGTTGGCCAGACTGGTCTTGAGCTCCTGACCTCAGGTGATCTGCCTGCGTTGGCCTCCCAAAATGCTGGGATTACAGGTGTGAGCCACCTCGCCCGGCCTTAATTTTTGTTTTTCATTTGTTTTTTGAGATGGAGTGTTGCTCTGTCGCCCAGGCTGAGTGCAACGGTGTGATTTCGGCTCACTGCAGCCTCTGTCTCCTGCGTTCAAACGATTCCCCTGTAGCTTAGACTACAGGCACATGCCACCATGCCTGGCTAATTTTTTTTTTTTTTTTTTTTTGTATTTTTAGCCCAGACGGGTTTCACCACATTAGCCAGGCTGGTCTCAAACCCCTGATCTCATAATCCACCTGCCTCAGCCTCCCAAAGTGCTGGGATTACAGGTGTGAGTCACTGTGCCCGGCCTTTCTTTTTTGAAATGGAGTGTCACCACTCTGTCACCCAGGCTGGTGTGCAGTGGCACAATCTCAGCTTACTACAACCTCCACTTCCCGGGTTCAAGAGATTCTCCTGCCTCAGTCTCATGATTAGTAGCTGGGACTATAGGCAACCGCCACAACGCCTGGTTAATTTTTTATATTTTGAATGGAGACAGGGTTTCACCATGTTGACCAGGCTGGTCTCAAACTCCTGAGCTCAGGTGATTTCCCCGAATTGGCCTCCGAAAGTGTTGGGATTACAGGCGTGAGCCACTGTGCCAGGCCTTTGTCTGTGATGGTGAAATTCCGTCTCTACTAAAAATGCCAAAAATTAGCTGGGCATGGTGGCACAGGCCTGTAATTCCAGCTACTCAGGAGGCTGAGGCAGGAGAATTGCCTGAACCTGAGAGGCGGAAGTTGCAGTGAGCCGAGATCGTGCCACTGCACTCCAGCCTAGGCGACAGAATGAGACTCCGTCTCAAAAAAAAACAAAAAAAAAAAAAAGCTGACCAGGGCGGTGGCTCACAACTGTAATCCCGGCACTTTGGGAACCTGAGGCGGGTGGATCACCGGAGGTCAGGAGTTCGAGACCAGCCTGACCAATATGGCGAAACCCCGTCTCTACTAAAATTACAAAAATTATCTGGGCATGGTGGCGGGCACCTGTGGTCCCAGATGCTTGGAAGGCTGAGGCAGAATTGCTTGAGCCTGGGAAGCGGAGGTTGAAGTGAGCCCAGATCCAGATCGCGCCAAGGCACTCCAGTCTGGGCGACAACGAGAGGCTCGTTTTAAAAAAATAAAAAATAAAAAAAGGAAAAAGAAAACAGAAAACGGAAAGGAGCGGGAGCAGGATTGGGCGTCATGGCCCAAGATTCCCCTTGCTTGATCTTACCTGAACCTGTGCTGAACCGGCCGACTGGGCCCAAGGAGCCGCTGGGGGACGACCGAGAGCTCATCCGTTTCCCCTTTAAGACCAGAGCGGAAGACTAGAGGGAGAAGGACCTTTGTGTCGGTGGGAAAGAAACATATCTGCTCCTTTAAGAAGGCGGAGACGCCGGAGTGGCGGCGGCTTCGAACGCGCCCTGTAGCCCCTGACCCCAGCCTCCCGGCGACTTTCCGACTATATCGCCGAGACGCCTCCCTCTGACACCACCCCGGGCGCACTGTCCCTCGGAGTCCGAGCCTTTCACCTGGGTCGTTTCCGAGGCCCCGGCGACTCCCCGGACTCGGGGTGTCTGGTCGGGCCAACCCCTAGCCGAGGCCCACCGGCCGTCGTCATGGTAATGCCGCGCGCAGCCTGGGGTTTGCCAGGCCGCCGGGCCACCCCGGTCTCCGGAACTCCTTGTGGGGTTCCAGGCCCTCCGCGCAAGCTGCAGGACCCGGGTCCGGGTGGGGGCTCGGCGGAGTCGGGAGACCTGGGCTGTAGTCAGGGCTTGTCGTGGATGACTGCAGCTTCTGCCTCCCGCGTTCAAACGGAGACCCTGAGAAAGCACTCACCTCCCCCGGGCCTCAGTTTCCCTCTTGTAGCCTTCCTACCCTCCTGGAAAAACCTCCCTTCCCAGTGCGCTCAGTCGTCACTACCGCTTGAGTCCATCCCTTTCCCTTCCCCGCCCCGACGCTTTCCACTTTTTTTTTTTTTTTTTTTTGGACGAAGTCTCGTTCTGTTGTCCATGCTGGAGTGCAGCTGTGGTTCGATCTCGGCTCAGTGCGGCCTCCGCCTCCCGTCCACCCCTTCCACTCTGACACTTGGAGTCTTGGGGACTGCATCGTAAGCTGTAGCTCATGCTGCTGGGGGATCTGGGGTTAGGCATCACCCCTGCTCTGGGTTTGACACTCGTCTGGAGCTGGCTACAGTAGCCTGCTGGCTAAAAAGAAGGAACCGTGGACTGGGGCATCCTACCCTCCTGGGACCCTAGTTTTGGGGCTTTAGATTAGGTAGAGAAACTACTGGCTTCATTTGCAGAAGCAATGCCACTATGCTGGTGCTGGCGTGTTTGGATTTTCTCTTATGTTTGACATAAGGTTCTTCAAGTGAAACCTTTGGGATGTTGCAAAATCCTTAGGCTAAACAAGCCAGTCGCTGTGATGGATACCTGTTTTTGTTTGTTTGCTTGTCTGTTTTTGAGACAGAGTCTCGCTCTGTGGCCCAGGCTGGAGTGCAGTGGTATGATCTGTGGTCACCGCAATCTCCACCTCCCAGGTTCAAGCAATTCTCCTGCCTCAGACTCACAAGTAGCTGGGATTACAGGCGGGTACCACCACCCCAGCTAATTTTTTCTTTTTTTTTTTTTCTTTACCTGCCAACCCTCCAATTTTTTTCTATTTTTAGTAGTGATGGGGTTTCACTTTATTGGCGGGGCTGCTCCTGAACTCCTGGCCTCAAGTGGTCCACCTGCCTTGGCCTCTCAAAGTGCTGGGATTACAGGAGTGAGCCACCGAGCCTGGCTGACATCTATAATCCCAGCACTTTGGGAGGCCGCGGTGAGAGAATCACTTGAGCCAGGGAGTTCAAGATGAGCCTGGCCAACATAGTGAGACCCTATCTCTACAAAAATTTAAAAATTGAGCTGGGCGTGGTGGCTCACACCTGTAATCCTGGCACTTTGGGAGGCCAAGGCAGGCAGATCACAAGGTCAGTAGTTCGAGACCAGCCTGGCCAACATGGCAAAACCCCATCTCTACTAAAAATATAAAAAAATTAGTCGGGAGTGGTTGTAGGCACCTGTAATTCTATCTGCTTAGGAGGCTGAGGCAGGAGAATTGCTTGAACCCAGGAGACAGAGGTTGCAGTGAGCTGAGATTACGCCACTGCACTCCAGCCTGGGAGACAGAGCAAGACTACGTTTTAGGGGGAAAAAAATTAGCTGAGCATGGTGGCGCACACCTGTAGTCCCAGCTACTCAGGAGGTTGAGGTAGGAGGATCACTTGAGCCTAGGAGGTTGAAGCTGCAGTGAGCTATGATCATGCCACCGCATTCCAACCTGGGCAACAGGGCAAGACCCTGTCTCAAAACAAAAGACAAGGCCGGGCGCGGTGGCTCAAGCCTGTAATCCCAGCACTTTGGGAGGCCGAGGCGGGTGGATCACGAGGTCAAGAGATCGAGACCATCCTGGTCAACATGGTGAAACCCCGTCTCTACTAAAACTACAAAAAATTAGCTGGGCATGGTGGCACATGCCTGTAATCCCAGCTACTCAGGAGGCTGAGGCAGGAGAATTGCCTGAACCCAGGAGGTGGAGGTTGCGGTGAGCCGAGATCGTGCCATTGCACTCCAGCCTGGGTAACAAGAGTGAAACTCCGTCTCAAAAAAAAAAAAAAAAAAAAAAAAAAAAAAAAAAAACAACAAAAGAAAACCAAAATGTTTAGACCTGTGTGCACAGTCCTGGAAAACTGCCCTTGCTCCCCTAGGCGGCCTTCCCTTTGCCCTCTTTCCTCCCTTCTAGGGTTAGTGCAGATGGATCAGAGTGGATTATGTTACAAGAAGGTGTTTTTGGCCGGGCACAGTCGCTCTCGCCCATAATCTCAGCACTTTGGGAGGCTGAGGCCGGCAGATCACAAGGTTCAGGAGTTCCAGACCAGCCCGGCCAATGTAGTGAAACCCTGTCTCTACTAAAACTACAAAAATTAGCTGGATGTAGTGGCATGCGCCTGTAGTCCGAGCTACTCAGGAGGCTGAGGCGGGAGAATTGCTTGAACCCGGAAGGTAGAGATGGCAGTGAGCCAAGACTGTGCCACTGCACTCCAGCCTGGGTGACAAGAGCAAAACTCTGTCTCAAAAAATACAGAAGCAGGTCTCACTATGTTGCCCAGGCTAGCCTCAAACTCCTGGGCTTCAGGGATCAAACCACCTCAGTAGCTGGGATTGTAGGCGTGAGCCAGTACACCTAGCTAAGAAAGCATTTTAGAACACTTAGGTCTTTTTATTATTTTGAGACAGAGTCTCACTCTGTCACCCAGATTGTAGTACAACCGTCGCCTCCCAGGTTCAGGCGATTCTCCTGCCTCAGCCTCCCGACTAGCTGGAATTATAAGCATAAGCCACCACACCCAGCTAATGCTTGTATTTTTAGTAGAGATGAGGTTTCTCCATGTTGGCCAGGTTGGCCTCCAACTCCTGACCTCCCAACCACCTTGACTTCCCAAAGTGCTGGAAATACAGGCATGAGCTACCACACCCAGCCCTAGATCACTTAAGTCTTTAACAAAATCCCATTTCTTCTCATTTCTTATTCCTTTCCCAGCCCTAGCAAAAACAAACAAAAATAATATACCTGATGGTATTGTTAGTGCTGGAAAGAAGCAGAGTGTGGGCAGAATGTACTTGGAAACAGTATTTCTCCTCAGCCCCAATTGGTTTGTTTTCTTTTCAGGCGTGCAGTTTGCAGAAGCTGTTTGCTATGGAAGAGGAGTTTGAAGATGAGGTAGGGAAGTGTTGGTGATCAGAGGTGGTCTTAAGATGTAAACATTCGGTAGCCTGCACCAGCCTTCTTTTAGCTGACAGGTATATGTTTTTGTCTGTGAGAGGCTGAGAAGTGGTGAGAAATGTAAACAACCTACTTCACTGTCTTAGAAACAAAAAACCAGAGAGATGAGTTGCCTAATTGTCATACCTTGAAATTATAAGGGCTGTTTCCTGGCAGCTGTGTCATCTAGCTGATTTAATTCACCTCTGTGATAACATACTTGTGGTGGGAACCACGTAAGAGACAGCATAGTTACCGGATGGCAGGAGGCCAGGGGTCAGCAATTGGCTATGTGAATCAGGCCACGTCACTTTATTCTCTGGTCTTCCATTTTCTCTTTTACATGTGTAAAAGAGATGTGTGATTACAAGCTGAAAAAGTGACCCTCTTGGGCCTTACCAGGTGATGGTGGGACTGCTAGGCAAGTAACAGAATTAGAGTAAAAGACTCTGACAGTTGAAGTTTCTATTCCCTGAAAATGGCAGATCAGTCCCTTCCCCCTTCCTTAGGCAGATGACATCATGTCTGAGAGTGAGCTCTTTGGGAGAAAAGAGATCCATCAACCTCCAGAGCCATCAGGATTTTATTACTGCTAGAGTTCTGGTCATTATTATTATTGTTGAGTCCTATGGTGGTCCTGCCTGAGTATGGGACTCACTCAATAATACACAAAGCAGGAAAAAGCCTTTCTCTAGCCCAGACAATCCAGTGCGGCAGCAGAGGGTGGGGATGGTGGGGACCCTCCTGTCAGTTAAATCAGCAGTTCTGACTCAAAACCACCCTCAGAACAGGTCTGTTGCACTTGAAGTTGTCAGTCTCACCTTGCTTCCCAACTGGAATTCATACTTAATTTAACTTGCCTGAAAAGCTATATTTAACTTCTGCCTTTTTTGCTGGCTCCAAGGCCTCTCTGGCTTACTGAAGGGTAGCTCTCTCTGTTGGTGTGGGGGTGTGTGTGTGTGTGAGAGAGAGAAAGTGAGAGAGAGAAAGAGAGAGAGCACAGGAGTGTCTACTGGGGATGAGGAGTGAGCTAAGGACAGGCAGCATGACCAGCTGGATAGATCCCTGTTTAGATAACAGGCCAGAGACCAGAAAGTGGTCCCTTGAGATGGTTGTTTGTGTGACCTAGAGTGATTTGTTTGACTTCTTGGTGCTCTGGAACATTGGCGTCTCCTGCTGTCCTCTAACTGCCCCTTTCTTCACCCATGAAGGCTAAAAAAAGAGAAGCTACCTGAAGACCTAGCCTTAGATTTGAGTGTTTTTGATAGAACCTTGTGGTAGGCCCATGGATGAGGTCAGAGGTGGTAAGAGAGAGACCTTTCATACCTTTTTTTGAGACGGAGTTTTGCTCTTGTTGCCCAGGCTGGAGTGCAATGGCATAATCTCAGCTCATTGCAACCTCCACCTGCTGAGTTAAAGCGATTCTCCTGCCTCAGCCTCCGAAGTAGCTGGGGCTGCAGGCATGCGCCACCACGCCCAGCTAATTTTGTATTTTTAGTAGAGGTGGGGTTTCTCCATGTTGGTCAGGCTGGTTTTGAACTGGTGACTTCAGGTGATCCACCTGCCTTGGCCTCCCTAAGTGCTGGGATTACAGGTGTGAGCCACAGCACCTGACCTTTTTTTTTTTTTTTTTGAGACTGAGTCTTACTCTGTCACCCAGGCTGGAGTGCAGTGGCATGATCTAGGCTCACTGCAACCTCTGCCTTTCAGGTTTAAGTGATTCTCCTGCCTCAACCTCCCAAGTAGCTGGAATTATAGGCACGCGCTCCCATGCCTGGCTAATTTTTGTATTTTTAGTAGAGACAAGGTTTCGCCATGTTGGCCAGGCTGGTCTCGAACTCCTGACCTCAAGTGATCCTCCTACCTTGGCCTCCCAAAGTGCTGGGATTACAGGCATGAGCCACCATGCCCAGCCCTCATGCTTGGTTTCTTGTTTGCAAACATCTACAGATAAACATACACACCATGTGCCTAAACAGTCAAAGCAGAGGGGTTCTTGATTTCTAGATGCCAAGACTTGCATCTCTGCTTCCTTATAGGATTTCTTGTCTGCTGTGGAGGATGCAGAGAACCGGTTTGCTGGCTCGCTGCCTGTGAATACTGGGCACCTGAGACCTATCTCTTCTAGGCTACAGGAGACTGTGCAGGCACAGTCCTCCAGGCCGCTGCCGTTACACCCCACTGCTCCTTCAGAGGCTTTGGGCCTGCCAACCCCGGAACTCTGCCTCCCTCCCTCCGGCATGCCCAGTGCTGACAGCCGTCCATCATGCGCAGGAACAGCTCACCTAAGGCCCGTCTCTACTTCCAGCAGCTGGATTGGCAATCAGAGAAGAGTGACAGAAGTGCCCAGAGAGCCAGCAAGACCCCAGTCCTCAGCCCCACACCCCCTACTCACCTTTGGGAGCCAACAGCAGCAAGTTGGTGGCTTTGAGGGGCCTGAACAAGATGAATTTGATAAGGTCCTGGCAAGCATGGAGTTGGAAGAGCCTGGCATGGAGCTGGAACGTGGAGTCAGCAGTGAGGCCACACCAATCCTGCCTACCCAGCAACGGGAAGGTTCAGTATTGGCTAAAAAGGCCCGGGTAGTTGATCTGAGTGGATCTTGCCAGAAGAGGCCAGGGCCTGCCACCCACAAAGCGGGTACCACGTCAGCTCAGGATGAGCCTCTAGATCCTGTCATCGACTGTAGGACTCCAAGGCCCCCCTTGAGACCTGGTGCTGTGAGTCACCTTCCTGCCCCAACTGCCTTGACAGTTCCCATTCAGCAACCCCACTGGGAAGTCTGCCCACAAGGCCCCCCTGTTCAAGCACTCCAGCCTCTCCAAGCTGCTAGAGGGACCATTCAGAGCAGCCCTCAAAATCGTTTCCCTCGTCAGCCATTTCAGTCTCCACGTTCCTGGTTAAGTGGCAAAGCTCATGTACCCAGAGCTCGAACTCCCAACTCAAGCTTTTTTACTCCCTCAAGAACTAGCTCTGGATTATTTCCTAGGGTATCCTTACAACCCCGAGCTCCAGTGTCTTCCATTGAGTCTCCTGTTGGCACCCCAAAAGGTCCCCATTTCTCCCTGGGTCCACAGGGAGCTCTGCAGACACCCGTAGTCACCAACCACCTGGTGCAGCTGGTCACTGCTGCCAGCCGGACACCCCCGCAGCCCACCCACCTCTCTACCCGAGCCAAAACTCGCCGTTTCCCCGGCCCAGCTGGGATCCTGCCTCACCAGGTGAGTGAGCTGTCTTTCCAGGATTTGGGGGGACAAGGAAGAGAAGCAGGGTTCCAGCACTGTCCAGCCCTAGAATATCTTCCCTCCTACAGGGAGGGAAGGAAAGAACGAAGTGCAGAGAGGCTTTTCAGAGCTATAGAAGAAATAGAAGGCAAGAATTGAATGCTAGAAAATCCACTGTGGGCTGGGTGTGATGGCTCACACCTTTGGGAGGCCGAGGCGAGTGGATCACCTGAGGTCAAGAGTTCGAGACCAGCCTGACCAACATGGAAACATGGAGAAACCCCATCTCTACTAAAAACACAAAATTAGCTGGGTGTGGCAGCACATGCCTATAATCCCAACTACTCAGGAGGCTGAGGCAGGAGAATTGCTTAAACCCTGGAGGCTGAGGTTGCAGTGATTGCACCACTGCACTCCAGCTTGGGCAACGAGGGCAAAACTCCGTCTCCAAAAAAAAAAATCCACTGTTAAAGAAGTACTTAAGGCTCTGAGGACTTCATAACTTTCTTTTTTCTTTTCCTTTTTCTTTTCTTTTTTTTTTTTTTTTTTTTTTTGAGGTGGAGTCTTGCTGTGACGCCCAGGCTGGAGTGCAGTGATGTGATCTCAGCTCACTGCAACCTCCACTTCCCAGGTTCAAGCAATTATCCTGCCTCAGCCTCCCAAGTAGCTGAGACTACAGGCCCACGCCACCACACCTGGGTAATTTTTGTAGAGACAGAGTTTCACCATATTGGCCAGGCTGGTCCAACTCCTGACCTCAAGTGATCCACCCACCTCAGCCTCTGAAAGTGCTGGGATTACAGGCGTGAGCCACCGCACCCGACCCTCTTTTCCTTTTTTTTTTTTTGAGTGGCACGATCTTGGCTCACTGCAACCTCTACCTCCCAGGTTCAAGCAATCCTCTTGCCTCAGTCTCCCCAGTAGCTGGAAGTATAGGCATGCACTACCATGCCTGGCTAACTTTTTGTATTTTAAGTAGAGACAGGGTTTCACCATGTTGGCCAGGCTGGTCTCAAACTCCTGACCTTGTGATCTGCCTGGCTTGGTCTCCCAAAGTGCTGGGATTACAGGTGTGAGCCACTACGCCCAGCTCTTTTACTTTTTTTTAAGAATTAAAGACTGGCTATGTTGCTCAGGCTGGTCTTGAACTCCTGGGCTCAAGCAATTCTCCCGCCTCAGCCTCCCATATAGCTCCCATACAGAGGTGTGCACCACCTTGCCCAGCTAGGACTTCATACTTTTCGTATGTTGGTTGAGTGCCTACTGTTTGCTAACACTACGGCAGGAAGTCATTCATACGCGTTTGCTAAGGACTTGTTATGTGTTGGACAGTTTGCCTGGAACTGAGAATACAGAGATTAAAAGATAAATTGTTCCTGTCCTAAGGAGCTTACCGTGAAATGGAGGAAACAGATGCAAACAAACATGCACAAAGCACACAGTGTAAATGGGGGCCATTCCCTGGGTGCTGGGAAGACACTGGCTCTGCCTTAGGCTTGCTGAGTGGGCTTTGAATGGATGAGTAGGAGGTTAACAGGTGTGTGGCAGAGCGGGAGTTGTGCTATGTGGATGTTCCTGCAGTGGGAAGGCAGGGAAGAGCATGTGTAAAGGCACAGAGGCAGAAAAGCAAGGTGCTCTCAGATTCACAGAATGGTTCATTGTGGCAGGTGTGGGGAAGCTGGGGCTGAAAAGGAGACAGCCTTGCTGAGATTTGGATTACACTAGTCTTGGATCGGATCCCAGATCTTGGACTCTGAGGATCTGGACTGGTTGTAATAGGTGTGCCCTCTTCCTCCCATTTTAAGGGTGTTTGAAACAATTTCTGCCTATTACTTGACCTTCCCTAGCATGTTAGCAGATATCCAAAGAGGCTGTCTGTGTTCCTCCTGGGATGGATCTCCCTGGAGGGAAGGGTTAGGACTTGGGGAAAGTTACCCCTTTGCTCATCACTCATCACAGGCCTATTTTTTTTTTTTTTTTTTTTTTTTTTTTTTGAGACAGTCTTGCTCTGTTGCCTAGGCTGGAGTACAGTGGCACAATCTCAGTTTACTGCAGCATCTGCCTCCCAGGTTCAAGTGATTCTCCTGCCTCAGCCTCCCGAGTACCTGGGATTATAGGCCCAATCCACCACGTCTGGCTAATTTTTGTATTTTTGGTAGAGACAGGGTTTCTCCATGTTGGCCAGGTTGGTCTCGAACCCCTGAGCTAAGGTGATCACCTTCCTCAGCCTCCCAAAGTGCTGGGATTACAGGTGTGAGCCACCGCGCCTGGCCAGGCCTCTCTGTGCCACTGCCCCCTTCAGGGAGCCCCAGCTTTTGCACCTGGGCCAGCTCCAGCTTCCTCACATTTCCAAACCAATCCCCAAAGTATCTTTTTTGAGCTGCCAAAGAGGCTCCTGAGACTTTTGTTAGGAGAGATGTAATATGTGTTAATTGTCCCTGATCATTTCCTGAACTCATTATGTAATCCAGACAAGAAGCTGTACTTGTAAATAACAGCTGCTGAGCTTGCTCTCACCTTCCCCTTCTCTCCTCTCTTAGCAGAGTGGAAGAAATCTGGAGGACATCATGGTTTCCACACCCCAGACTCCGACCCATGGTGCTCTGGCTAAATTCCAGACAGAGGTAACTTATTATTTGCAAATGTTAACTTTCTGGGCGTGATTTGAGAGTGAGGGACGTCCCTCCATGTTTCAGGAGTTGAGAATCAAGAGTTGATACTGCTAGGCCTGTTTGCTGGTGTCACACACCAGAGGACATTTGAGGCAGGTAGTTGGGGGAGGCAGCAATTTTACTGGCACTAAGCGAGGCCTGTCCTGGTGCCAGGCAGGTATTATCTGATGCGATGAGTCCAGCCTTCTTTCCCATCTAAGAAATAAAGGCCCAGCTAGCTCCATCTTCCCCCAGGGAAGGAGCCTGTGATAAGTATTATGAGATTGTGTCTCAGGAGCCCTTATTATCAGGTTTCTGAGATCTAAGCTGGGAAGGATCTGCCTTCTCTTGCCTCTGCTGGGTTCCCTTTGGTGGGTGAGACCCAGCCTCCCTCCTCCTTGGGGTTCTGGTTGACCTGCTGTGCCCTCAAACCCAGTTTTGCTTTTAATTCTCTCCAGTGTTTTTTCTCTTTGCTGTAGCTCCCCAGATCCGCCAGTCCATTTCAGATCCAAAGCAGCAAATACTCTGAATCCAAAGCATGTATTAATGTAAGAAGGTTAATTTTAAAGCTAGAAGCATCCCAAATTAAATATGACTGGTTTCCAAATGACTAAGACTCTGGAAGCCTTTAAATTTATGTGGTGGATTCCTACCCCTAAGACTTTTTGAGTCTGTTGCAAAAAATAAGCATGGATAGACTTTTGCTTCAATGCAGTTAAAGTTAGGAGCTGATTTTACCTTATTTATTTTTTTGAGACGGAGTCTTGCTCTGTCGTCCAGGCTGGAGTGTAGTGGGTGATCCCAGGTCATTGCAACCTCCACCTCCTAAGTTTAAGCGATTCTCCTGTCTCAGCCTCCCGAGTAGCTGGAATTACAGGCACACGACGCCACACCCAGCTAATTTTTGTATTTTTAGTAGGAACGGGGTTTTGCCATGTTGGCCAGGCTGGTCTCAAACTCCTGACCTCAGGTGATCCACCCGCCTCGGCCTTCCAAAGTGCTGGGTTACAGGCATGAGCCACCGTGCCTGGCCGAGGAGCTGATTTTATTAAAAAAATTTTTTCTACCTAGTCCTGCAGACAGGACCTGATTTTAAAAAGAAAAAATAGTACCTGCTGAATGAAAGCTGTGATATGCAACAAGATTTTCATGTTTCAATTGCCAAAGGAATCAGAAAAAAAGGAAAAGAAAAAAAAAGATTTCACGTTGCCATTTTCTGATCTAGGAGATAAATGAGAGGAGAGACTGTGGCCATTGTACTACAGTTTTTCCAAGGACATTTACCCTTCCTCTGTCACCCTTCCACCCAGTCTCAATCAAGAGTGTGTAGCAAGGTAGACGTATTCATACAAGCTCCCCCTCTGCTCTGTGGTACCAGATTGTTGCAAGTTCCCAGGCATCCGTGGAGGAGGATTTTGGGCGAGGGCCCTGGCTGACCATGAAATCTGCGCTAGGCCTGGATGAGAGAGACCCTAGCTGCTTCCTCTGTACCTACAGCATCGTCATGGTGCTGCGGAAGGTAAGGATTCTGGGTACTGAGACCCAAAGGGAAGACCATTGTTCTCCCTCTCTCTGACCCACTGCCCTATTCCACCTTAGGAAGGGGCTGTTTGCTCCCTCGTACCCCAGGCCTATACGAGCAGCAGCACGAGGCCCCTTTGATTGTATCTTCCAGTCACCTACCTTTTCACTGTCATCCATAGGATTGGGCCTAGGTGGAAAGAGAGAGTGGATGCCTCTGCACTTCCAGGCCCTGGATGGGGTGGGGTGAGCACACTGCAACCCTCAAAGCTCCCCAGTGGTCAAGGGTTGTGTGCAGAGACATGCCAGTACATGTGCCAACATATCCCTCCCTGTGGCTTGCTATGATGGAACACTGTGTAAACACATATAAACAAAAAGCTCTAGATGCAGTGGCTTACACCTGTAATTGCACTTTGGAAGCCTGAGGTGGAAGGATCATTCAAGGTCAGGAATTCAAGACCAGCCTGGACAACAAAGTGAGACCCTGTCTCTACAAAAAAAAAATAAAATAAATAACTGAATGTGGTGGCATATGCCTTACAGTCCCAGCTACTAGGGAAGCTGAGGCAGGAGGATCACTTGATCTAAGGTGGAGGCTACCGTGAACCATGATGGCACCACCGCACTCCAGCCTGGGCAATAGAACGAGACCTTGTCTCATTTAAAAAAACCCAAACAGGCCAGGTGCCGTGGCTCATGCCTGTAATCCCAGCATTTTGGGAGGCTGAGGCGGGTAGATCACTTGAGGTCAGGAGTTCAAGACCAGCCTGGCCAACATGGTGAAACCTCATTTCTACTACTGAAAATACAAAAATTAGCTGGGCTTGGTAGCGCACCCCAGTAATTCCAGCTACTCTGGAGGCTGAGGCTTGAGAATCGCTTGAACTTGGGAGGTGGAGGTTTCAGTGAGCTGAGATCATGCCACTGTACTCCAGCCTAGGCAACAGAGTGACACTCCATCTCAAAAATAAAAAGATAGGCTGGGCACAGTGGCTCACGCCTGTAATCCCAACACTTTGGGAGGTTGAGGTGGGTGGATCATGAGGTCAGGAGTTCGAGACCAGCCTGGCCAACATGGTGAAACCCTGTCTCCACTAAAAATACAAAAATTAGCCGGGGATGGTGGTGGCTGCCTGTAATCCCAGCTACTCAGGAGGCTGAGGCGGGAGAATCACTTGAAACCAGAAGGCGGAGGCTGCAGTGAGCTGAGATTGCACTATTGCACTCTAGCATGGGTAAAGAGCGGGACTCCATCTCAAAAATAAAATAAAATAAAAGTAAGTAAAATAAATAAAAATTTTAAAACCCAAACAAAAAAGAAAGGAAGCAGGGGAGAGAAATGAAGGACCTGCCAACTCTAGGTCTGCCAGAGAGAGATGGGATACCCTTTGTCCTCCACAAGGAAGATCATCCCTATAACTATACTCTGCCCCCTTCTACCTCCAGTTGCCCCGGCACACTTGGAGACCTGGGAAGTCACAGGTGGGCCATGGAAGGCTCAGCATATGCCTCTCCTTATAAGCAGGCAGCCCTGAAGCAGCTTCCTAGAAACAAGGTCCCCAACATGGCGGTGATGATCAAGTCCCTGACTCGGAGCACAATGGACGCCAGTGTGGTTTTCAAGGACCCCACGGGTAAGGAATTAGATCCTCGGGTGTCTGATGAGTGGGCTCCATTGAGGCCAGGAGATGAGGAGGAAGCACCCTCTCCATTTGCAGACAGGAAAACTGTGGCAGTAAGCAGCCCACTTCCCAGCCAGGCCCCAAACTAGTCCCTGTGCTGCCCTTGACCCTGAGACTAATGGGCCGTGTGGTATTTGCAGGAGAGATGCAGGGGACAGTGCACAGGTTGCTGCTGGAGATGCGCCAAAATGAGCTGAAGCCTGGCTCGGTGCTGCTGCTGAAGCAGGTATGGGAAGCAGCTCTCCACACCACTGTCCCCTGGAGAGACTCCCCCCCCACTGCCCCCTGCCCCTGCCATGTCTATCTCTTTATATATCTGGCTGCCTTCCTCTACAACACCAGGCATGGAGCGGCTGAACCATTGCTAGGCCTTGGCTTGAGGAGCTGAGGGAAGGCTTGTGGCCCTTGAGCTGGCCCCCATTCTTCAGGGTGGATGGGGGATGGAGGATTGTGTTGAGGGGAGAGTGTGGCAAATGGTTCTCCTCTGGCACCAAGGTTAGGCAGAGGACACCAAGTGAAAGGCAGGTGGCCATCTGGCACCTCTGAATGCTCCATTAGGACACTGACCTTCCCCTTCCTTGACTTCAGATTGGAGTGTTTTCTCCTTCACTTCGAAATCACTACCTCAACGTGACACCCAACAACCTGGTCCATATTTACAGCCCGGATTCTGGGGATGGGAGCTCCCCCAAGGTAAGAGGAGCAGGATGGAACAGGGGACTGCTGAGGCCCTCCTTCTGCCTGGATCTTCTGATTTCTTCCTTTCTTCCACCCTGGGAGCAGAGGTCTGAAAGGGGACAGGTGCTCTGAGGTGAAAAAGTATCTTTGGGGACAGGACCATCTTCTCCTATCCCTCATCCAGCCGCCTGCCAGATGGCTCAGTAACAGTACCTAAAGGAGCAGCTGGCTTTTTGGTGATCCCTGAGCGTCTGATGGCAGGCTTGAACATCTGAGAGGATAGGAGTCACTTGAGAACTAACCAAGTGGAGGGCCTACCAGGGGGTGGTGGCAGTAAATGACCAAGGGTCAGATCAGCTACAGGTGGCAATGCAAAGAACAGTGAGCTACAAATGGCCTGTCAGGTGAGCCAGCACGTGCTCTGTATCTTTCCTCCTGGCCTCTTCCTCTGCTAAATTAGGGAGAAGCTGCACAGAACACTGGTGGGGACATCCTCTTTAGGAACTGAGACAATCTTCGGGCATTTTTGGGAGGTGAGCATGGGCTTCCAGGCAGATCTACTCTGTGGTGAGAGTGCAGAGCCTGGGCTTGATATGCTCTGCCCCCACCACCTTCCCGGTATCCTGGCGTGGGGTCAGGAGACCTGGGGCTTGTGTACTGAAAATGTGTACTCTGACGTTGGGCAAGTCCTGCCGTCTCCCTTGCTGTTGCTTCATCTGTAGTATGTTTGATTTGATGACCTCTAATCATCTTAGACAGAGGTTTTTGTCTAAGCTCTAACTTTCTACTTCCATTTTCCTCATCTTTCCCCTTAGCCCCTCCACCCCACTTCCAAAAAATACCCTTTCTTTTACCTCTTTTTTTTTTTTTTTTCAGACAGAGTTTTGCTCTGTCGCCCAGGCTGGAGTTCGGTGGCGTGACCTTGGCTTCCTGCAACCTCTGCCTCCCAGATTCAAACGATTCTCCCACCTCAGCCTCCTGAACAGCTAGTACTATAGGCATGTGCCACCATGCCCAGCTAATTTTTTTGTTTGTTTTTTGAGACAGAGTCTCGCTCTGTTGCCAGGCTGGAGTGCAGTGGCACGATCTCGGCTCACTGCAACCTCTGCCTCCCAGATTCATGTGATTCTCCTGCCTCAGCCTCCTGAGTAGCTGAGATTACAGGCGCCCAACACCATGCCTGGATAATTTTTTTTATTTTTAGTAGAGACAGGGTTTCCCCATGTTCGCCAGGCTGGTCTCAATCTCCTGACCTCGTGATTCACCTGCCTTGGCCTCCCAAAGTGTTGGGATTACAGGCGTGAGCCATTGTGCCCAGCCTACCTTTCTTTGAAATAAACCGAAATAGCACAGAATAATCAAAAGATAGATTCCACCCTTCCCACTCCTATTTCCTAAGGCTAACCCTAGTTAACCATTTAATTACCAGTTTTTATTTATTTGTTTATTTTTTTGAGATGGAGTCTCACTCTGTCACCCAGGCTGGAGCTCAGTGGCATGTTCTCGGCTCACTGCAACCTCTACCTCCTGGGTTCAAGCAATTCTCCTGCCTCAGCCTCCCAAATAGCTGGGATTACAGATGCCTGCCACCACACCTACCTAGTTTTTGTATTTTTGTAGAGATGGGATTTCACCATGTTGGCCAGGCTGGTCTCAAACTGCTGACCTCAAGTGATCTTCCTGCCTTGGCCTCACAAAGTACTGGGATTATAGGCATGAGCCACTGCGCCTGGACTTAATTTCCAGTTTTAATTACCTGCCCATATATTAGCTACATATTCCTTTGGGTATTGTTAACAGCTAATTTTAAATCCCAGGCTAACTCCTCAATGTATTTCTGAATGGCCTTTTCACTCTCTGCTCTAGTTATATAGAATCCCTAAAACATTAGATACCAACAGAACTAGGAAAGAAAATCAGCCAAAAAGGTTTGTTTTTTGTTTTGTTTTATTAAATTATCTGCTGCTTTAGGTGTTTGGTGTTTTGGTTCCCTCCCTTCAGCATAGGCCTGGGTGACTGGCCCCTGCCATACTCCTCCATCATGTTTCTTTCCTGAGCCCCAACCTGTTCCTTTGTTGTCTAGGTCGAGATGGTACCATCTGAAGGGATTTCAGGGGCATAGGCATTGGTAACCAGATCCTCTGTCCCCAGGATTCAGGCGGCTTCCAGCATGATGTGGCTGCAAAGCCTGAGGAGGGCTTCAGAACAACAGCTCAAAACCTAGAGGCAGGGGCGTCCCCTGAGGAAAAACTCCCAGAAGCAGGTAAGGCAGTCAGCCCATCTGGGAGCAAGAGAGGTTCTCCTATTGCCTGTTGAATAGCTGAACCAGAATTTTCCTGGCTGCATCTTTTTCCCCTTTCTGTGAATCTTTGGATCTTTTATAATCTTACAGAAATCAGATAGTGTCTTGTTTGGCAAGGCTGCAGGCCACAAACTTGTTAACAGTGTGATGGGGGCAGGCCTTATGAAACAACAGGTTTCCCCCATTTCCAGGTTTTGTGCATCAACCACAAGGAGGAAACATCACTATCCTCTGTCCATCTGCTGTCTTTGTACCACACTCTGAGTCCTCTGTGGGCTGATGACTGGACCACAGAGGCAGATTTCCCATCCTGACTAAGCTGAGAGGAGTGCTGAGGAGTTAAACATCTACATGGTTTGTGGGAGAACCAGGCTACAAACCAGAGAGGCCCAATGCAGACCCCTTGTGGTCAGGCCAGCTGCTTCCTCAGGAGGCAGCATTACCCAGGTGAAACTAACACCATTCAGGATCTAGTCCTTAGCTTTTTTAATTTTAATTTTAATTTTTGAGACAGGGTCTCATTCTGTTGCCCAGGCTGGTGTGCAGTGTCATGAACGTGGCTCACTGCAGCCTCGGCCTCCCAGGCAGGCTCAAGCAGTCCTCCCACCTCAGCCTCTCAAGTAGCTGGGACTACAGGCATGTGCCACCATGCCCAGCAACTTTTAAATTTTTTGTAGAGATGGAGTCTTGCCATGTTGCCCAGGCTAGTCTCGAACTCCTAGGGCTCAAGCGATCCTTCTGTCTCTGCCTCCCAAAGTACTGGGATTGCAGGCATGACCTACCATGCTCAGCCTGACCTTTAGCTTTTCAATTCCAAATATTCAATCCTGTCTGGCTCCAGAGTTCATGGGATTACAGATAGGTGTTCTCACACTAAACCTAATTCACAGTGTACCCAATGGATAAACCATAAAGGCCATTCTATCTTGTGAAAAAACATACGTCCCTTATACTGGAATCTTGCATTGCCTGGAAGCCTGCACTCTTTCTTTGTGAGACAAGTCGAGGCATCACCAGATTGCTGGTAGTCACAGAGAGTTGAATATAGAATATTAGGGTTGGTGTCACATCTTCAGTATAGGGACAGACCTGCGAGCAGGTAGCTGCTAATGGTGGCTGGATAGTGCTGGAGACAAATACTGATTTTTTTTTTTTTTTTGAGATGGAGTCTTGCTCTGTCACCCAGGCTGGAGTGCAATGGCATGATCTCAGCTTACTGCAACCTCTGCCTCCCAGTTTCAAGCGATTCTCCTGCCTCAGCCTCCTGAGTTGCTGGGATTACAGGCGCCTGCCACCACACCTGGCTAATTTTTGTATTTTTAGTAGAGCCGGGGTTTCACCATGTTGGCCAGGCTGCTCTCGATCTCCTGACCTCGTGATCTGCCCACCTCAGCCTCCCAAAGTGCTGGGATTACAGGCGTAAGCCACTGTGTCCTGCCCAAATACTGATTGATTCTTACCCCGATTCCTAGTTTCCTAGGCCCATGCCAATTGCCATTCCCCTTCATTTCATATCATGTTTCTCTAGACAGTCACAGTATAGCCAATGCAGGGCAACCTTTTTTGTTATAAGCAAATTCCAGTCCTACCTCCCTGGGTACAGTGCCAGTCACCATAATGAAATTGTGAATGCTCCCCAAACTAACTTCTGTCTTTCCTTCCAGCAGTGATATTTACTGAGTGCTCTTGGCAGATGCAGAGCTAGGCTCTTGGTTGTAGCTTACAGACAGTCTGACTGACTCCCAGGGTTTCCTGATCCCATCCAGTAGGCAGTAGTTTTCTAGTTGGCAGCAGTGGCTCTGGTGTCAGATGGAGCCTGAGTGTGCTCACCTTGGGCAAGGTGTTTTACCTCTTGAAACCCTGTTCTCTCAGGTAAAGTGGGTGATAACAGAGCCACCCGCAGATGCCCTACCTGTGGATGGTGATTGAGGCACAGAGCAAGCACTCAGTCACTGTTCGCTGCTGTTAGTAAATAATGTTGCTAGGGATTATCGAGGTCAGCTGTGTCCGAGTTCTCAGACGAAGAACTGTAGTTTTAAACAGGCACTTTGAGGAAGGGGTGACGTTTTCCAATGTCAGATGAGACGCCAACTAAGGAACTATGTAACTCTAAACACATCTCATGGCTTTTACCAGCCCTCTTTCTCCCTCAGCCAATGAGAGTGTAGCACTAGGTGACCTCTGAAGCCTTCCTGTTTGGCAGTATGACTGGATGGAAGGAGAGGAACCAGTGAGGCCCAGGGGATTACACCCCTGCCTTTTGTCATGTATGGGGACAAGGGGAGCAGAGGGAAGGTGGAAGTCAGGCTACCCTCAGGCTCAATGGCATGGGTACCATTGCCTGGAGGAGCCGCCTGCCCAGCTATACAACCAGGCCCAGGCCCTCCTGAAGGGCAGAAATTTTGGACCTGAGTCACACGGAACCCTGATGTTGTCACTAAGGCTACCCATCATTACCCTCTCTGTAGATGACCTTGATGGACTCCTGAGTGAGCTCCCCGAGGACTTCTTCTGTGAGACCAGTGGTTGAGACTGCCCCAACGAAGGACACCCACCGTGAGCAGGCAGCTCTGGGTGTGTCACATCCACGGGGGAGAAGGCAGCCAGCACGACTGGAGAGTGGACACAGCAGGAGGCTCCTGTGGTTGCTCCTACCCTGGGAGTTTTCCCTATGATTCTCATGTTCTATGCTGCCCTCACCTTGGGCCTTCCTTTGCCATTGGCACCAGAACCCAGCCCGAGACTGGCTCTCCAGCCAACAGGAAAGACATGTCACCCTTGCCTTGGGTGTCCCTCTCCTGCCTCAGTTTAACTTTAGAGAATATTGGGCCTGGTTTTCTTGTCCTTTCACGCCCTAGTCCCTGGACAGCTGAGGAGCTAAAAGGAGTCATACCACAGCAATGACAACCTCCCCCTCCGCACAGGGGAGAAGCACGCTCAGGCTTCCTCCACTTTGTCTCTTCAGACCTGTGGTTGCTCTGCTCATCTGTGCCCAAGGTTCCCAGGTGCAGGACAGAGGTGTGGCCTGTTGTACCTTGTGAAATAAAGCAGCCCCTGCTGCCCCTACCTCCTTTTCCTTTCCAGCCCTGCTGCTTCCTGCCTAACTGTCCTGCCAGTGCTGTGTGGCCAGAGCAGGGCTCAGGCAACTCTTTCTCTCTCTCTTTTTTTAATTTTTTATATACTTTTAGACAGTTTTGTATTTATAGAATTACTGCAGAGATAGTACAGAGAGTTCCCACATAATCCACACCCAGTTTCTCAGTTATTTATTTATTTTTGAGACGGAGTCTTGCTCTGTCACCCAGGCTAGAGTGCAGTGGTGCAATCTGCTCACTGCAACCTCTGCCTCCCAGGTTCAAGAAGCTCTCCTGCCTCAGCCTCCTGAAGCTGGGATTACAGGTGTGGTCTCCTTTGTTATTAACACCTTATGTTAATATGGTATACTTGTCACATTGAGCCATTATTGAAACATTATTAACTGGATTCCATACTTTAGATTTACTCAGTTTCCCCCTAATGTCCTTTTCCCCTCAGAGTCCCATCTCATAATCATCCTGCCTCTTGGATGTGATGGTTTCTTAGACCTTCCCTGTTTGTGATAACCTTATAGTTTTGGGGAGTACTGGGCAGGCATATGGTAGGAAGCCCTTCTATCAGGATTTGTTGATATTTCCTCATGACTAGACTGGGGTTTGGGGTTTTGGAGAGGAAGACCAGAAGTCAGGTGCTATTTTTGCCACATCTCAAGGGCTCATGCTGACTTTGATCACCTGACTGAGGTAAGCTTTGCTGGGTTTCTCCACTGTAAAGTTACTCTTTTTCCTTCTTCCTTTCTGTATTGGACCCTTTGGAAGAAAGTCACTTAAATGTGTGTAGCCCACATTTAAGAATTGGGGAAGGTCGGGCGCGGTGGCTCAAGCCTGTAATCCCAGCACTTTGGGAGGCCGAGGCGGGTGGATCACGAGGTCAAGAGATCGAGACCATCCTGGTCAACATGGTGAAACCCTGTCTCTACTAAAAATACAAAACATTAGCTGGGCATGGTGGCACGTGCCTGTAATCTCAGCTACTCAGGAGGTTGAGGCAGGAGAATTGCCTGAACCCAGGAGGCAGAGGTTGCGGTGAGCCGAGATCGCGCCATTGCACTCCAGCCTGGGTAACGAGAGTGAAACTCCGTCTCAAAAAAAAAAAAAGTATTGGGGAATTATGTTCTACGTCTTTAAGGGCAGAATATCTATACAGTTTATTTGGAATTCTCCTGCATGGGAGATTTGCCTATTCTCCCTCATTTATTCAGTCATCCATTTATATCAGCATGGACTCACAGGTATTTATTTTATACTTTAGGATATGATCTCAAACTACTTAATTTTGTTGCCAAGCAACTCTTTGTTGCTGTGGCTTCACTGTACCACTTTTTTTTTTTTTCTTTTTTTCCTTGAGACGGAGTTTCGCTCTTGTTACCCAGGCTGGAGTACAATGGTGTGATCTCGGCTCACCGCAACCTCCGCCTCCTGGGTTCAGGCAATTCTCCTGCCTCAGCCTCCTGAGTAGCTGGGATTACAGGCACACGGCACCGTGCCCAGCTGAATTTTTGTATTTTTAGTAGAGACAGGGTTTTACCATGTTGACCAGGATGGTCTCGATCTCTTGACCTCGTGATCCACCCGCCTCGGCCTCCCAAAGTGCTGGGATTACAGGCGTGAGCCACCGCGCCCGGCCCACTGTACCACTTTTTAGATGAAAGGTGGACAAGTGGCATGGGTGGATATAAAAGGTCTAATTATACCAAGTTGCCAACCTTGTTTTCCTTTCTGGAAGGATAGTGGGGAAAACTCTCCCAACTCATGGGCAAGAGGAGGCAGGTTAAAGAGCCCAGTTTGGGCCAAGTGTAGAGGCTTACACCTGTAATCCTGGCATTTTAAGAGGCCGAGGTAGAAGGATTGCTTGAGCCCAGGAGTTCAAGTACAGCCTGGGCAAGATGGTGAGACCCTATCTTTTGAGTAAGTAAATAAAATAAATAGCCCTGTTTGACTGCCAGCCCCTCCTGCCTCAGCCTCAGCCTGCACTAGGCAGCTGGGAGACAGGCCTTCCATGGGCATGGGCTCGGCACTTCTCTGCGGGGAAGCATTAATCTCCTTTACCCAAAGAGGCTGATCCCATGAATTCCAGTCTTTTCATTTTAAAGGACATGGTCTCACTTTGTCACCAAATGAGTGCAGTGCAGTGGTGTGATCATGGCTCACTGCAACTATCTCCAAGCAAGCAATCTTCCCATCTCAGCCTCCCAAGTAACGGACTACTGGTGTATGCCACCACGTCCAGCTAATTAACATTTTTTTTTTTTTTTTTGAGATGGAGTTTTGCTCTTGTTGCCCAGGCTGGAGTGCAATGACGTAATCTTGGCTCACAGCAACCTCCGCCTCCTGGGTTCAGGCAATTCTCCTGCCTCAGCCTCCCCAATAGTTGGGATTACAGGCATGTATCATCACGCCCAGCTAACTTTTGTATTTTTAGTAGAGACAGGGTTTCTCCATGTTGATCAGGCTGGTCTTGAACTCCCAACCTCAGGTGATCCACCCTCCTTGGCCTCCCAAAGTGCTAGGATTACAGGTGTGAGCCACCGTGCCCCACTGGATCCCAGTCTTAAGGCTGAAGTGAGCAAGTGCTTTGAGAACTCCATGTTCAGCTATCTGCTGATTACAGCGGGGCCCTGTTCTAGAAGGCTTTTGTGCTACAAGAGCAGGGCAATAAGGGGCTAATTCCCCTGCATCCTGGTCCCTTCACATTCCCATTGGGTCTACCTACCTGAACCTACCATGCACTTCCTTCTCCCCCACTTTCTACTCCCTGCTAATTCCCCATCTACACTGCAATCTTCCTGCACCCAAACCCCCACAGCTGGGACTGGCGGCATGCATGTGTAGTCCCAGCCACTTGGGAGGCTGAGGTGAGAGGGTCACTTGAGCCCATAAAGTTGAGACCAGCCTGGGAAACATAGGGAGATCTCGTCTCTAAAAACATAAAAAACCCCCTGTACCCTGGGCCTATTCCCCATTCTTGACACCCATGAGCCCCGGTCCCCCTGCTCACATCCTAGCTTCTGGTGTGTTTCACCGCCCCACAGGCTCTGAGCTCCCAGAAGGCAGGCTGGACATCTGATCACCTGGCCCTGTTCCCTCCAGGTTGAAGTCAAGGCCTCCTTTCTCTGCCCTCAGGACACTAACACTACAGACAAGGGGACTGAATATAGTGGTATCTTGGGACTGAGCTGTTAGGGTACCTTCAGGCCTTTGTGGCAAGAAGGCAGGGGAGAGGCTAGGCTGTGACTGTTATGTGCCTCAGGGAGGAAGGGGACGCCCACCTGCCTTGGCCCCTCTTGGTCCCACCCAGCCTTGCCAGATTCTCAACCCTGGGAACCCAGCTGTGGGTGCCCAGCCAGGCCGTTGGCGGGGCAATTAACACACTGGATGCCAACAGAGTTAATCACGGCTGCATTTATAGAGGTGCCTTTCTCTGAGGACTTCCAAACTTTTGCTCTGTATGATCTCATTCCTCCTCTGGGATCCCCCACCCTGGAATGTCACCAAGAGACTTGAGGCCAGGCAAAGAGTGAGTGAACAGTGGGCTAAGGGCAGTGCCGGAAAAAGCCCAGGCTGCTGCCACCCACTTGGGCGGGCAGGCGGGTGGATGGATGAGTATTTGCTCTGGCAGAGAGTAGGGACCTTTGTTCAATGCGCCACACATAAGAGGCCCACCTGCCATGAGCCAAGTGCTCCGATTGTGCCAGAGCCTGCTCTGGAACCCACATCCAGCATGGCAAACCCACACAGCACGGATAGGTGCTTTACAGCGTGCCCCTGAGTCCTTTGAGAGTGCAGACTGGGCAGTGGCTGGAACTGTAGGAGTCGGGCAACAGGTTGCCGAAGAGACCTCTCCCCAGAGCAGGTGACCTTAGGGGCAGACCCTGAGGAAGGGGTCAAGGGAAATCTGAGCTAAGGGATTAGCCTGACGGGGTGGTCGTGGGGAGCCGTGATGAGGATGCTACCCTACGTGAGTGACATGGGGCCACACCAAGGAATTGGGGACTTAGTTGAAAAGGGCAAGCCGGGTGCAGTGACTCACACCTGTAATCACAGCAATTCAGGAGGCTGACGTGGGAGGACTACTTGAGGCCAGAATTTGGAGCCTTATTAAAAAAAATGAAAGGACAGGTATTAAAAGTCAGCAGAAGTTTTTTTGTTTGGAGACAGAGTCTTGCTCTGTCGCCCAGGCTGAAGTGCAGTGGCAGAATCTTGGCCTCTTGGGTTCAAGTGATTCTCCTACCTCAGCCTCCACAGTAGCTGGGACTACAGGCGCCTGCTACCATGCCCGGCTAATTTTTGTATTTTTAGTAGAGACAGGGTTTCTCTATTTTGGCCAGGCTGGTCTCTAACTCCTGACCTTGTGATCTGCCCACCTCTCAAAGTGCTAGGATTACAGGTGTGAGCCACTGCCTCTGGCCAGCAGTTTTTAAGCAAGGAAATCAACTATTTTAAATCATTCCCGCATTGGAGTAGAAGGGATATGGCCAGAGGAAAAAACACCAGGTGAGAGGCTGAGTTGGTCCAGGTTTAAGGCTTTGAGGGGCTGAACTTGAGATGGTGCCTGAAAATGTGAGGCCGGGAGCTAGAACTTGCTTGTGTGAAGGGCCTAGGGAGAGGAAGAAATGAAAGATCACTGGGCAAGATGCTGCTGCAGGGCCAGGAGGTAGGACGGGCAGCAGGAGAAGGGGCTAGACCGGCCCTGCCTGCAGGCTGCTGCACACTGAGTGAGCTCAGGGTGAGAAGAGCTTTTGAGGCAGTGCCCTCCCCTTCCCCAGCTTGGCAGGCACACCAGCTGGTGCGGTTTCACGGCCTCATTCCTCCCCCTAGAGGCTCCTGGGAGCACAGCACTTTCTCCTAAGAGTGAACAGGTCTGTGGCTTGAACATCTCAGGTCCAGTCCCAGAGTTTCCAGGTCAACCCCTTGGCTCTCCTCAGGCCAGCCATGTGAGCCCCCTTAGCAGCTGGGTTAAAAAAAAAAATCAAGAATGATTGAAGGGGCCGGGCGCTGTGACTCATGCCTGTATATACCAGCATTTTGGGAGGCTCGGGTGGGCGGATTGCCTGAGGTCAGGAGTTTGAGACCAGCCTGGCCAACATGGCGAAACCTACTGCTAAAAATACAAAAATCAGCTGGGCGTGGTGGCACGCGCCTGTAATCCCAGCTACTGGGGAGGCTGGGCAAGAGAACCGCTTTAACCCCAGGAAGCAGAGGTTGCAGTGAGCCAAGATCATCCCACTGCACTCCAGCCTGGGCGACACAGCGAGGAAAAAAAAATGATTGAAGGCAGTTTGTAGAGACCAGTCTGTCCTGCTTGGAGAATGGGGGAGGCCGCCACGTGGCTGCAACAGCTGGAGCCAAAAAATGCACCATCCTTTTTTTTTTTTTTTTTTTTTTTAAAGAGATGGAGAGACCAGTCATGGTGGCCTGTACTCCAGCCTGGGCGACAGGGTGAGATTCCACCTCAAAAAAAAGAGAGATGCAGGTCTCACTGTGTTGCCCAGGATGGCCTGAAATTCCTAGGCTCAAGCGATCCTCTGGCCTCAGCCTCCCAAAGTGCTAGACTTACAGGCATGAGCCACCATTCTTGGCCCAAAGCACACCATCTATGTGGGGTCCTGACTGCCTCTCACAAACTGTGACCTTGAACCAGTAAATTACTTTGTTAAGCTTTAGGTTCCTCATCTGTAAAACAGAGATAAGGGCCGGACACAGTGGCTTATGCCTATAATCTCAGCATTTTGGGAGGCTGAGGAGGGCGGATTGCCTGAGCTCAGGAGTTTGAGACTAGAGTGGGCAACCGGGGGAAACCCAGCCTCTACTAAAATACAAAAACTTAGCCAGGCATGGCAGCGTGTACTTGTAGTCCCAGCTACTTGGGAGGCTGAGGCAGGAGAATTGCTTGAACCTGAGAGGCGGAAGTTGCAGTGAGCGGAGATCACACCACTGCACTCCAGCCTGGGCTACAGAGCGAGACTCCATCTCAAAAAGAAAAAAGAAGAAAAAGAGAGATAAGATCACACATCTCAGAAGTGTTTGACTGTGATAATTTCATTTATAATCTAAACCAACTTTATTTTATTTTATTTTAGAGACAGAGTCTCACTGTCGCCAGGCTGAAGTGCAATGGGCATGATCTCGGCTCACTGCAACTTCTAACTCCCTGGTTCAAGTGGTTATCCTGCCTCAGCCTCCCGAGTAGCTGTGATCACAGACACTCGCCACCACACCCAGCTAATTTTTGTATTTTTAGTAGAGATGGGGTTTCTCCATGTTGGCCAGGCTGGTCTCAAACTCCTCACCTCAGGTGATCCACCCGCCTTGGCCTCCCAAAGTGCTCACACTAAGTTTATTGATTACTGGGTGGGCTGGGAAGTATGGTCCCCTGGGTGAAAGTGGATATGAATGTGATTTAAATACTGTGAAACTCTGTACATATGTACAGACTTATTGCTGTTACTGCAGATGCTGGGAAGAGCTGCTCACCTTCTCAGTAACTCTGTCTTGACCTCCCCTTACCTCCTGTGCTGAGGTCAGCCCTATCTTCTCCACGTGGGCCAGTGGTGGCTCCTGCCCTCCAGCCAACATCAGAGAGGATGGAGGCACCTTGTCTTCCTCCCAGCCCTGCCCATTTTCATGACTGACCTTCTCACACACCCTGGACCTTGCCAACCCAAGATGTTCACTTTAGAGACAAGGGAGGATGCAGATACTGGGGTTCAGGGGTGGCCTCAGCTGAGGGCCTGCTGACCAACCAAAGGGTATCATCAGGAGCAGGGGCTGGCCCTTGTCCTGGGCTGGGGGTTGGGCCAGCACCTTCTCAGCACCAAGATCATGACTCTGAGCAAACTGTGTTTACCAGAGCAGCAAAGGATCTATTTATAGCCTCAGCTGCTGCTTTCTCTGGCTCACGGCGGAGGGGGCAGAGTGGCTCCTCAGAGCAAGGAAGGTAGTTAGGTCGAGGGAACCTGGTTTTGCCCAGGTGCCCCTGCCCAAACCCCTGGGCCCCACCCATGGCAAGGGAGACCTTCCCCTTCACCTCCTCCACGCTGCGCTCTCTCCGCTTGCAGCGGGAGTGGCTGGAATGGGAAGACCGCCGGCTGGCAGCTGCCCAACAGTGCCGGAACCGAAGGTGCCCGTCAAGTCCCCGGGCTCGACTCACTAGGCCTCACCGTTCCTGTGGAGACCCAGCTGTCCACCATGCCCTGTTCTCCGGCGACCTGCAGCAGGTCCAAGTCCTGTTCCAAGATGAAGAGGCTGCCAACATGACTGTGGAGACCGTGAGCAACCAGCTGGCCTGGTCAGCTGAACAGGGTAGGGGGCACCAGAAGAGGGCAGAAGAGGAGGAAGAAAGAAGGGGAGTGGGTGGGGAGGAGGGAGAGTCTAGGGTCCCCCCTTCCCTGCAGACCACAGACTAGAGCAGCCCTTTCCACCACCCATCCTAGCTCCCTCCTAAACAGTGATGAGGCAGAGTTAGCAGTATGTATGCCTTTTAAGAATTAAAAGTTATATTCTTGGCTTTGGCATGGTGTCTCATGCCAGTAATCCCAGCACTTTGAGAGGCTGAGGCCGAGGCCGGACTACTGCTTTAGACCAGGAGTTCAAGACCAGGTTGAGCAACATAGAAGACCCCATGGTTGCAGGAAAAAAAAAAGGGGGGACATAAATTCTACTGTAGAAGCATGTGCCATTAATTTTATAACTAGCCCCCAAACCAACTGGAGATTTTTTAAAAATTATTTTAAGTACCAGTATAATGAACATCTTTATGTACTTGCTAGATGATATCCTTAGAATATATTCTGGCTAGTCCAGGCACAGTGGCTTACACCTGCAATCCCAGCATTTTGGGAGGCAAAGCTGGTAGACCATGAAGTCAGGAGATGGAGACTATCCTGGCCAATATGGTGAAACCCTGTCTCTACTAAAAATACAAAAATGGGCTGGGTGTGGTGGCATGCACCTGTAGTCCCAGCTATTTGGGAGGCTGAGGCAGAACTGCTTGAACCCAGGAGGTGGAGATTGCAGTGAGCTGAGATCACACCACTCTAATCCAGCCTGATGACTGAGTGAGACTCTGTCTCAAAAAAAAAAAAAAAAAAAAAAAAAAAAAAGATTATATTCTGGCCAGCAGGTCTGTCCAAGTAAACTAAATACCCTAGCTGAGATCACCATGATCTCAAGATTGACAAGAAATTGCTCAAACCCCACCCATGGATCTGGGGCTTGAATCCTTAGGAGAGCATAAGCTCCCCCAGTCACTACAGGTTCCAGATTCCTGCTTGGCTGTGACCCAACCAGGGCATTCTGGTCTTGTCCTGCAGCTTGTCCATAATCCCCAAGATGGAACTCAGCCTTAATTTCAAGTCTACTAAAAAACAAAACATGCTTTACTCAAGACGTAGAAAAACCAGGGGTGGACTGTGCTGCCATGCAAACAACTTCTAGTTTGATATGAAGCATCACCCTTTTAATAAGTCCCTGACCACTGCCACCATTCAAATCCAGCACTAGTCCCACGATCACCCTCTCCTTATTCATTTCCCATCTGCACCTCTTATTCTCCCCTCCACCATTCCCCCATTTCCATCCAACCCTCCCTGCCCCAGGAGTATCCCAGAACTCAGTTCTGCTCTTTGGCCATTCCCAAACTCAGCTCCAGGCCCGCTTCTGCATAACTACCCATTTGTTCATCTAAGACCAAGATGAACATTTTTTTCTTTTTACATTTAAAAAAAAATAGCCGGGTGCAGTGGCTCACGCCTGTAATCCCAGCACTTTGGGAGGCCGAGGCAGGCGGATCAGGAGTTTGAGACCAGCCTGACCAACGTGATAAAACCCCGTCTCTACTAAAAATACAAAAATTAGCCAGGTGTGGTGGCAGGTGCCTATAATCCCAGCTAATAAGGAGGCTGAGGCAGGAGAATCATGTGAACCCGGGAGGCGGAGGGTGCAGTGAGCTGAGATTACATCATTGCACTCCAGCCTGGGCAACAAAGCAATACTCCACGTCAAAAAAAAAAAAAAAAAAAAAAAAGAAAAAAAAAAAAAAAATAGATGCCAGGCGCGGTGGCTCACGCCTTTATGTAATCCCAGCACTTTGGGAGGCTGAGGCAGGTGGATCACGAGGTCAAGAGATCGAGAACATCCTAGTCAACATGGTGAAACCCCGTCTCTACTAAAAATACAAAAAATTACCTGGGCATGGTGGCGCATGCCTGTAATCCCAGCTACTCAGGAGGCTGAGGCAGGAGAATTGCCTGAACCCAGGAGGCGGAGGTTGCGGTGAGCCGAGATGCGCCATTGCACTCCAGCCTGGGTAACAAGAGTGAAACTCCGTCTCAAAAAAAAAGAAAAAGAAAAAATAGAGACATTCTCCTGATCATGGTTTTGCTGTACAAAAAAATAAAAAAGAAAAAAAATAGAAACAAAGTCTCACTATGTTGCGCAGGCTGGTCTGGAACTTCTGACCTCAAGTGATCCTCACATCTCAACCTCCCAAAGTGCTAGGATTACAGATGTGAGTCACCATGCCAGGCCCCATGGTGAACAAAAAAGGCCATTGACACTATTAGCCATTCAAAGACCTTGAGGTTTCCTTAATGGGATTCACTCTACTTAGTTGGCTCCTGTGGTTTTATACAGCAATTAATTTTTTTATGACACATACTATGTTTTGTTACAGATTGATAAACTGTTCTAAAAGGCTGTTCCAATTTATTCTTCCAAATCAGGACTTGAATAAGCCCCTTTCCATAGGTACAGCCTGGCAGTGTTTGTGCTCAGCAAACCATGCAGCCGGAAGGCCAGTGTCAGCTGTCAGCTGGAATCAGCATCCCCACTTCCTGCCTTCCCGTCTTATGCACCACCCCCCACCATTATTTGCTCTCCCCAGGGTTCTGGGTGCTGACCCCCAAGACCAAGCTGACGGCACCCCTCACCATCGCTGCAGCCCGAGGCTACACAGACTGTGCTCGTCACCTGATCCAGCAGGGAGCTGAGCTGGATGCCCGTGTCGGGGGTCGCGCTGCCCTGCACGAAGCCTGTGCCCAGGCCCAGCTTGACTGTGTGCGGCTGCTGCTGACTTTCGGAGCCAAGGCTAATGTGCTGTCCGAGGAAGGCACAACTCCCCTGCACCTCTGCACAACTCCTGAGTCCTTGCAGTAGGTGCCCGGGGGCTGAATGGTTTAGGGAGGCATGTGTGTGTGTGTCTCCAGCTCACAGGGCCAGAAGAGAGAACCTGACAACTACATGCAGCTTTATGGTTCCCAAAGCACCTCACATACATGTCTTTACAATAACCTGGAGACAGGCCTCATTCTACAGTGAGAAAGACAAAGCTCAGAAAGGTTTAGTAACTTGTCCAAGGTCACATCTGCTAAGCCCAGGAGGCAGAAGGCCTGTTACTTTCTGGGAAAACTCTGTTCCAATTACAGTCTCCAATTCCCTGTGAACCTCTATAGCCAAATTCCTAGCTGGTTTTTTTTTTTTTTTTTTTTTTTTTTTTTTTAGACAAAGTCTTGCTCTGTTGCTCAGGCTGTAGTGCAGTGATGTGATCTTGGCCACCATGCCGAGCTAGTTTTTTATTTCTTTTTTTTTTTTTTTTTTTGAGACGGAGTTTCGCTCTTATTACCCAGGCTGGAGTGCAATGGCACGATCTCGGCTCACCGTAACCTCCGCCTCCTGGGTTCAGGCAATTCTCCTGCCTCAGCCTCCCGAGTAGCTGGGATTACAGGCACGCACCACCATGCCCAGGTAATTTTTTGTATTTTTAGTAGAGACGGGGTTTCACCATGTTGACCAGGATGGTCTCGATCTCTTGACCTCGTGATCCACCCGCCTTGGCCTCCCAAAGTGCTGGGATTACAGGCGTGAGCCACCGTGCCCGGCCTTAGTTTTTGTATTTCTAGTAGAGATAGGGTTTTGCCATGTTGGCCAGGCTGCTCTTGAACACCTGACCTCAAGTGATCTCCCCCTACTCGGCCTCCTAAAGTGCTGGGATTATAGGCATGAGCCACCGTGCCCAGTTCAAATTCCTACTTGTTTTGAGGTATTAAGAAAGATCTGGCTGGGTGTGGTGGCTCACACCTATAATTCCAGCTACTAGGGAGGCTGAAGCCCAAGAATTGCTTGAACCCGGGAGGCGGCGATTGCAGTGAGCCAAGATACTGCTACTGCACTTTAGCCTGGGCAACAGAGTGAGACGCTGTCTAAAAAAAAAAAAGAAAAAATGAGGCCAGGTGCAGTGGCTCATGCTTGTAATCCCGGTACTTTGGGAGGCTGAGGAGGGCAGATCACCTGATGTCAAGAGTTAAAGACCAGCCTGGCCAATATGGTAAAACCCTGTCTCTACTAAAAATTTTAAAAACATTAGCCAGGTGTGGTGGTGGGCGCCTGTAATCCCAGCTACTTTGGAGGCTGAGGCAGCAGAATTGCTTGAACCTAGGAGACAGAGGTTGCAGTGAGCCAACACAGTGCCCATGCATTCCAGCCTGGGTGACAGACTGAGACTCCATCTCAAAAATAAATAAATAAATAAAAAAGGGCCGGGCGTTGTGGTTCACGCTTGTAATCCCAGCACTTTGGGAGGCTGAGGCAGGCGGATCACAAGGTCAGATCAAGACCATCCTGGCCAACAAGGTGAAACCCCATCTCTACTAAAAATACAAAAATTAGCCGAGCATGGCAGCACATGCCTGTAGTCTCAGCCAATCAGGAGGCTGAGGCAGGAGAATTGCTTGAACCCAGAAGGTGGATGCTGTAGTGAGCCAAGATTGTGCTACTGCACTCCAGCCTGGGCAAAGACTGAGACTCCATCTCGAAAAAAAAAAAAAAAATTAGTATTGGAAGCAAAAATTAGCCCACGATTAGAATTTACCAAAGAGATAAATTCAGTAGTTTATGGAAGACTGACTGCTACTCATGTCTTGGCTACAGAGCAAAGCACCTACCTGGATATGTGAGCAAGAATTTTGGCCATTTTGGGAAAGGGTATTTGGTTATCAGGGTTTCACTGAGGTTGGTGGATCTACTCCTAAGTTTCCATCGGCTGCCATTCTGGCTTTTTATTTATTTATTTATTTTATGATGGGGTTTCACCATGTTGGTCAGGCTGGTCTTGAACTCCTGACCTCAGGTGATCTGCCCACCTTGGCCTCCAAAGTGCTTCGATTACAGGCATGAGCCACCAAGCCCGGCCCATTCTGGCTTTTTAATGATAAGTTACTGTTAGCTTGGTTTCATCATTATTAATTTAGCTTGTTGCATGTTTGGTTTACCCTGCAATAGATAAGGATGCATGTTTGCCACAACAGTGGCCTATAATTTTCCCTGGAACTAGGAAACATGTACTCTCTAAAACCTGTTTTTGTTTTTATTGTTTTTCCTTTTTTTTTTTTTTGTCTCTAGGGGAAAGTGGAGGAGGGCGGCCCTAAGTGCCTGCCTTTGCTTGAATCAGTGGGGCCTGGTTTAGAAGCTTTTTTTTTTTTTTAAGATGGAATCTCTCTCTGTCACCCAGGCTGGAGTGCAGTGGCGCAATCTCGACTCACTGCAACCTCCATCTCCCGGGTCCAAGCGATTCTCCTGCCTTAGCCTCATGAATAGCTGGGATTACAGGTGCACGCCACCACACCCAGCTACCTTTTGTATTTTTAGTAGAGACAGGATTCCACCATGTTGGTCAGGCTGGTCTTGAACTGACCTAGTGATCCACCTGCCTCAGCCTCCTAAAGTGCTGGGATTACAGGTGTGAGCCACCATGCCTGGCCTAGAAGAGTGGTCTTTTAAGTGTGGGAGCCGAAAGAAAATATTATATTTATTTTTCTTTTTGGTGCATACTTTTAAATTTTCTGTTATTCATAATGGACACAGAAGTGGGTTTTCAAAATTTTGTGTTATCAAAATGTTAGGAGATAAGGCCCAGTATGGTGGCTCACACCTGTGATCCCAGCACTCTAGGAGGCCAAGGCAAGAGGATTGCTTGAGCCCAGGAGTTTGAGACCAGCTGGGGAAAGTGGCGAGACTCTGTCTCAACAACAAAAAAAATTTTTTTAATTAGACAGGTGTAGTGGTGCCCACCTGTGGTTCCAGCTACTTGGGAGGCAGAGGCAGGAGGACTGCTTGCGCTTGGGTGGTCCAGGCTACATGAGCTGTAATCGTGCCACTGCCCTCACTTCATCCTGGGCAATAGAGAGACCCTGTCTCAAAAAAAAAAAAAAAAAAGGCCGGGCGTGGTGGCTCATGCCTGTAATCCAAGCACTTTGGAGGCCAAGTTGGGCGGATCACCTGAGGTCGGGAGTTCAAGACCAGCCTGACCAACACGGTGAAACCCTTTTTTTTTTTTTTTTTTTTTTTGAGTCGGAGTTTCGCTCCTCTTGTTACCCAGGCTGGAGTGCAATGGCGCAATCTCGGCTCACCGCAACCTCTGCCTCCTGGGTTCAGGCAATTCTCCTGCCTCAGCCTCCTGAGTAGCTGGGATTACAGGCACGCGCCACCATGCCCAGCTAATTTTTTGTATTTTTAGTAGAGATAGGGTTTCACCATGTTGACCAGGATGGTCTCGATCTCTTGACCTCGTGATCCACCCGCCTTGGCCTCCCAAAGTGCTGGGATTACAGGCGTGAGCCACCGCGCCCGGCCGAAACCCTGTCTTAAAAAAAAAAAAAAGGAGACAACTGACAACTGAATAATTCCGAATCAGACCTTTAGGGTAGACTCTGGGTAGGGAGTCAGAGTAGATTCTGGGAGGGACTGTCTAAGTCCGTGAGGACTAATTCTGGTGCAGCCACTAACTTGCTGTGTGTCCTGGCTCCACAAGTCATTTCTGGGCTTAAGTTTTTCATATGAAAATTGAAGATGCTTCTGGTGGCTCTCAGGACTTTCCAGTTCTGCTGTCTGTAGCGGGGCTTGGGTAATTCTCATAGAGGACACCAGGTAGCACCTCAAGGTGAGAGGGGTGGAAAGGGAAGAGAGAGTGACTGCAAGCTGAAGGGGGTCCCAGGCCTTCGGGATTTTCCCTGGAGCCTTGCTCTCTGTCCCCAGGTGCGCCAAGTTGCTGCTGGAAGTGGGAGCGACGGTGAACCTGGCTGCAGGCGAGAGCCAGGAGACGCCCCTGCACGTGGCGGCGGCACGCGGCCTGGAGCAGCACGTGGCTCTGTACCTGGAGCATGGTGCCGACTTGGGCCTGCGCACCAGCCAGGGCGAGACGGCGCTGAACGCAGCGTGCGCAGGGGCCGAGGGCCCGGGCAGCTGCAGGCAGCACCTGGCGGCGGCCCGCCGGCTCCTGGAGGCTGGAGCTGATGCCCGGGCGGCCGGGCGCAAGCGCCACACGCCGCTGCACAACGCCTGTGCCAACGGCTGCGGGGGCCTGGCCGAGCTGCTGCTGCGCCACGGGGCCCTCGCTGAGGTCCCCAATGGGGCAGGCCACACACCCATGGACTGTGCACTGCAGGCCGTCCAGGATGCCCCCAACTGGGAGCCTGAGGTCCTCTTCGCGGCACTGCTGGACTACGGGGCCCAGCCTGTGCGCCCTGAGGTGCGCAGGGAGGGCCTGAGATAGCGGGGCTGGAACTGCTCTGCCTCTGGGGAAGAGAGAAAGTCCAAGAGACTGAAAGCCTGCCCTCAGCGGCCAGGGGGCTGCCCCTAGCTTGGGAGGGGATTAGAGGATTCTGGGAGAGAGAGTCCAAGGTAGGAAAGAGCCCCTGAGGAAAACTAGGGCAGAAAGGCTGGAGCACACTTGAGGGTGGGGTAGACAAAGGCATGGAAGAGGAGGAGGAGAGATTCAGACCTTAGCCCCCCAGATTAGGCTATGATTGGCCATATGGGTTAGGCGGGACTTGGGTCTGCCCTCGGCTGGTGGAGGCATGGTGCCCAAGACCCTCTTTTGACTCCTAGATGCTGAAATACTGTGCCAACTTCCCTCGGGCCCTGGAAGTCCTGCTTAATGCCTATCCTTGTGTCCCATCCTGTGAGACCTGGGTGGAGGCGGTGCTCCCAGAGTTGTGGAAGGTATGTCCGCCTCAGGGCCAAGATGGGGAGGAGGGACGAGCCACAGACCTATTGCTCCAGGACCAGCTTCATGAAGGGAGAAGCAGGAGGGCCCCTGGGTAGAGAGGATTGGTAGAGTGGCACAGCTGGGTTTCAGGGTACCCCCTCCCCTGGTATCCCAGGCTGACCCCTAACTCCACACGCCTCTCCCGCCTCCCTCACTTGCATCAGCATAGATATTTATCAGGAAACTCTAACTTGGTGGGCACAGTGCCAGCTTCTCTGGGGTGGGAGTGGGTGCAGACATAGTGAAGGCCCTTCCCTGAAGTGTAGCCCAGCCCCCATTATCACCGCAGGGCCCCTATGGCTCTGAATCCAAGTCCTTTGAGACACATGAAACACCCAAGTGGATGCATGCTGCAAATCATCTGACCCTCTTTCACTCCTGGCCTAGGAGCATGAAGCCTTCTACAGCTCAGCCCTGTGCATGGTGAATCAGCCAAGGCGGCTGCAGCACCTGGCCCGACTAGCTGTCCGTGCTCGGTTGGGAAGCCGCTGCCGGCAGGGTGCCACCCAGCTGCCACTGCCCCCGCTCCTCAGGGACTACCTGCTGCTGCATGTGGAGGGGCGCATCCAGTGAGCCCCATGTCAGGCTGTTCCCATGGTGTGTTCTGCCCCTTCTACCTGTCCCCGCCTCCAATCCCAGAGGACCAGTCCCTGGCCCTCTTTTCTTTCTCTTTTTTTTTTTTTTGAGATGGAGTTTTGCTCTTGTTGCCCAGTACTGGAGTGCAATGGTGTGGTCTTGGCTCACTGTCACCTCCTGGGTTCAAGCAATTCTCCTGCCTCAGCCTCCCAAGTAGCTGGGATTACAGGCATGCACCACCACACCTGGCTAATTTTGTATTTTCAGCAGAGACAAGGTTTCTCCATGTTGGTCAGGCTGGTCTCGAAATTCCGACCTCAGGTGATCTGCCCACCTTGGCCTCCCAAAGGCTTGAGCTACTGTGCCCAGCCCTTTCTTTCTTTCTTTTCTTTTCTTTTTTTTTTGAGACCAAGTGTCACCCTGTTGCCCAGGCTGGAGTACAGAGGTGCAATCTTGGCTCAGTGCAACCTCCACCACCTGGGTTCAACTAATTCTTGTGCCCCAGCCTCCTGGGTAGCTGGGACTATAGGTGTGAGCCACCACGCCTGACTAATTTTTGTATTTTTAGCAGAGATGGGGTTTCACCATGTTGGCCAGGCTGGTCTCTAACTGACCTCAGGTGATCCACCTGCCTCAGCCTCCCAAAGTTCTGGGATTACACGTGTGAGCCACTGTGCCCAGCCACTGGCCCTCTTTTCTGTACTCCATGTGCTGTCCTGGTCCAGCTCACTCCTCCATGGGCTTCTTGAGACACCTTCTGACCTCTATCTGGCCTGAGCTTCAGACCCTCTCTCCACCAGAAACGGCCCCAGACTTGGCCTGTTTCCAGACTGGGCCTTCACCTCCGTCCTCCTCCTATGTTTAAGTGGATGGCTCCTCTATCCATCCAAGCCCCATGCCAACAACCAGTGAGTCTAGTGGCCCATCACCTCTCTCTCCTGCCTCCCTTATACCTGTTCAGCCTCCTAAAGAGGGACAGATTCCACCGGGCATGGTGGCTCACGGCTCACGCCTATAATCCCAGCACTTTGGAAGGCCGAGGCAGGCAGATCACCTGAGGTCAGGAGTTTGAGACCAGCCTGATCAACATGGAAAAACCCCACCTCTACTAAAAATACAAAATTAGCCAGGTGTGGTGCTGCATGCCTGTAATCCCAGCTACTCTGGAAGCTGAAGCAGGAAAATCACTTGAACCTGGGAGGCGGAGGTTGTGGTAAGCCGAGATCATGCCATTACACTCCAGCCTGGGCAACAGGAGTGAAACTCTGTCTCAAAAAAAAAAAGAGGGGCAAACTCTGCCTCCGTGTGCACTGCCTTGCCTGCCCTGCCTGTGTCCCTCCAAGGGAGGTCTTGAGACCCATGCCCTGAATTGGTGCTGGAATGGTCTTTGGGAGTGAAACTCTGATCATGCCCTCCAGTGACTCCTCTCACATTAAAAACTCAATGAAACAGAGCCTCTCTAGCCTCTGCCAAGTTACCTGGCCTCCTCACTTCCCTTCTTCCTTCCAAAGTTCACATACAGCCTTAGTAAACGACTCACCAGTTGCCGGATGTGACCTGCTCCTCTCTGCTTTCAGGTATTTGCATGCATTATTCCCACTGTTTGGAATACTCTTCCACATTTTTTGGCCTGGTCAAGGCTGATTTGGGCTTCAGGACTCAGTTCCAATACCACTATCTCTGCAGAGACTTCCTTGTACTTTTTTTTTTATTATTAATTAATTTACCTCTTTAAAGATGGGGTTTCACCATGATGGCTAGGCTGGTCTTGAACTCCTGACCTCAGGTGATCCACCCCCCTCAGCCTCCCAAAGTGCTAGGATTACAGGTGTGAGCCACAGCGCCCGGCTTTTTTATTTTATTTATTTATTTTTTACTTTTTTTTTTTTTTAAATACGGGCTTTCACCATGTTGGTCAGGCTGGTCTTGAACTCCCAACCTCAGGTGATCCACCCGCCTTGGCCTCCAAAGTGCTTGGATTACAGGCGTGAGCCACCACACCCAGCCCTTTTTTTTTTTTTAAAGTTTTTTTTTTTTTTTTTTTTTTGAGACGGAGTTTCGCTCTTGTTACTCAGGCTGGAGTGCAATGGCGCGATCTCGGCTCACCGCAACCTCCGCCTCCTGGGTTCAGGCAATTCTCCTGCCTCAGCCCCCTGAGTAGCTGAGATTACAGACACGTGCCACCATGCCCAGCTAATTTTTTGTAGTTTTAGTAGAGACGGGGTTTCACCATGTTAACCAGGATGGTCTCGATCTCTTGACCTCGTGATCCACCCACCTCGGCCTCCCAAAGTGCTGGGATTACAGGCTTGAGCCACCGCGCCCGGCCAAAGGTTTTTTTTTTTTGAGACTGAGTCTTGCAATCTGTCACCCAGGCTGGAGTGCAGTGGTGAAATCTCGGCTCACTGCAACCTCCACCTCCTGGGTTCAAACGATTCTCTTGCCTCAGCCTCCTGAGTAGCTAGGACTACAGACGCACGCTGCCATGCCTGGCTAAATTTTTGTATTTTTTTTAGTGGAGACGGGATTTCACCGTGTTGCCCAGGCTGGTTTCCAACTCCTGAGCTTAGGCAATCCACTCACCTCAGCCTCCCAAAGTGCTGGGATTACAGGCGTGAGCCACCGTGCCCGGCCTCTTTGGTACTTATTTAAGTGCCTGTGTCTGTCTCAACTAGGCTGAAACTGGAACTGTATTCCTTGGACAGGTATTTTAGTAAATGACTGCAGAAGGAGAAATATCCATGAGCCTGGGGTCCATCTAAGTCTCCTTCTGTCCCCAAGTGATGAATGGTGTTTTAAACAGTGGTTACCACATACGGTCTCTGAGGGCCTAGCTACCAAATGCCCAAACTCCCAAATTCTTCCTCTTATCCCAGAGTCAAAAGTGCCACAGTACGGCTCTTGGAGGAAACTTTTCAAAGCAAGCCACTTTTTTGTGTGTTTTTTGAGACAGAGTCTCACTGTGTTACCAGGCACCAGGCTGGAGTGCAGTGGCGTGATCTCAGCTCACTGCAACCTCCGCCTCCCGGGTTCAAGCAATTCTTCTGCCTCAGCCTCCCGAGTAGCTGGAACTACAGGCGCATGCCACCACGCCCAGTTAATTTTTTGTATTTTTTAGTAGAGATGGGGTTTCACCATGTTGGCTTGGATGGTCTCTATCTCTTGACCTCGTGATCCTCCTGCCTCAGCTTCCCAAAGTGCTGGAAATACAGGCGTGAGCCACCTTGCCCAGCTGCAAGCCAGTTTTTATGAGTGCAAATAAATGATTAGTGCATGGAATGAAAGTATGATGTTGTTTGGCTTAAATGTGACTGAGGTCCCCATCATTCCATGTTCATTCCCCACCCCCTGGTGCTTTTCTGTGGTTTCCAAGTTTTCTGCACTGATCAACTATTACAAGGACAACACGAGGGCCACATGCTGTATAGTCCCAGCTACAAGGGAGGCTGAGGCGGGAGGATCACTGGACCCCAGGACTTCAAAACCAGCCTGGGTAACAGAGTGAGACACTGTCCCTAAAACAATTTTTTTTTTTTTTTTTTTGAGACAGGGCTTCTCTCTGTCGCCCAGGCTAAAGTGCAGTGGCACAATCACGGCTCACTGCAGCCTCAACCTCCCACACTCAAGCAATCCTTTCAACTCAGCCTCCTAGGTAGCTGGGACTACAGGCATGCACCACCACGGGTCTCACTATATTGCTGAGGCTGAGGAAAAAAAAAGGCCAGGCACAGTGGCTCACACCTGTAATCCCAGCACTTTGGGAGGCCAAGGAGGGCAGATCGCTTGAGTCCAGGAGTTTGAGATCAGCCTGGGCAACATAGCAAGATCCTGTCTCTAGAAATTAAAAAAAAAGAAAAGACAAAATACTTAGCTGGGCGTGGTGGCGCACATGATGGTCCCAGCTACTCAGGAGGCTGAGGTGGGAAGATCGCTTAAGCTCAGGAAGCAGAGGTGGCAGACAGCCCAGGTCACAGCAAGCTGAGATTGTGCCACTGCACTCCAGCCTGGGTGACAGAGTGAGACCCTGTCTCAAAAAAATAAATAAATAAAAATAAAATAACAGAAACACAAGACCCCTCATAGACCCAGAACCTTTAGTACTCATCACAGGAGGGACCTGGGGGTGGGGTCCCAGTGACCTTCTCCTTAGTCAGCAGTCTTTTTGCTGAGGGATCCTGGGGTCTCCAGTCCCATTACCAGCTTGAGTTACACAGTAGAGACAGGGGTCAGGAGTCCTAGGGTCTGCCTCCTGCAGCAGCTGCCCGACCCACCCTCCTCCAGAGAGAGTTGTTATCTGTGGGATTCCATTTCATCAACACAAAGACAGTTTTATTTACCTCGTTATGCAGAATGCAACTCCCACTTTCTGGATGGAATTTGTGCTTTAGTTTTACAGAGTCAAGAGGCCTGACAGAAGAAAAGGAACTCCTCTCTAGTCCTGACCCAGGCTGGGAGCCTCACTCTCAGGGGCAGTGCTGAACTTTCCACCCCTTTACAGCAGGCCGACCACAGCCAGCTCAGCCTTTTTTGATATATTTACAATAACAAAACATACTGTTAAGAAGAAAAACAGCCAGGCATGGTGGCTCACGCCTGTAATCCCAGCACTTTGGGAGACCCAGACAGGCGGATCACCTGAGTTCGGGAGTTTAAGACCAGCCTGACCAGGCCGGGCGCGGTGGCTCAAGCCTGTAATCCCAGCACTTTGGGAGGCCGAGGCGGGTGGATCACAAGGTCAAGAGATCGAGACCATCCTGGTCAGCACGGTGAAACCCCATCTCTACTAAAAATGCAAAAAATTAGCTGGGCATGGTGGCGCGTGCCTGTAATCCCAGCTACTCGGGAGGCTGAGGCAGGAGAATTGCCTGAACCCAGGAGGCGGAGGTTGCGGTGAGCTGAGATCGCGCCATTGCACTCCAGCCTGGGTAACAAGAGCGAAACTCCATCCCAAAAAAAAAAAAAAACAAAAACAAAAACAAACCAGCCTGACCAACAAGAAGAAACCCTGTCTCTACTGAAAATACAAAAGTTAGCCAGATGTGGTGGTGCATGCTTGTAATCCCAGCTACTTGGGAGGCTGAGGCAGGAGACTCGCTTGAACCTGGGAGGCGGAGGTTTCAGTGAGCCAAGATCATGCCTTTGTACTCCAACCTGGGCAACAAGAACGAAATACTGTCTTAAAAAAAAAAAAAAAAGAAAAACAAGGCCTGGCGTGGTGGCTGATGCCTGTAATCTCAGCACTTTGGGAGGCCAAGGCAGGTGGATCACAAGGTCAAGAGTTCAAGACCAGTCAGGCCAATATGGTGAAACCCTGTCTCTAAAAATATAAAAATCGGCTGGGCACAGTGGCTCACGCCTGTAATCCCAGCATTTTGGGATGCCAAGGTGGACAGATCACGACGTTAAGAGATCAAGATCATCCTGGCCAACATGGTGAAACCCCCTCTCTCTTTAAAAAAAAAAAA
>NW_022436952.1:235002-276743 GCF_009761245.1 Sapajus apella | reverse complement strand
AAAAAAAAAAAAAAAAAAAAAAAAAAAGATGCATGTGATTATGTACTACTTTGGAATAGGAAAATATTTTCTAGCACAAAAGGCAAGATTAATAGAACAGGATACAGCTGAGGCAGGCAGATCACTTGAGGCCAGAAATTCGAGACCAGCCTGGCCAACATGGTAAAACCCCGTCTCTACTAAAAATACAAAAATTAGATGGGCATGGTGGCACACACATGTTATCCCAGCTATTCAGGAGGCTAAGGCAAGAGAATCGCTTGACCCTGGGAGGCAAAGATTGCAGGAGGCAAAGATTGCAGTGAGCTGAGATCTCACCACTGCACTACAGCCTGGGTGACAGAGCAAAACTCTGTCTCAAAAAAAAAAAAAAATCAGGATACCAGGCCAGATGTGCACATCCTGTTGGTGGGCAGATCACCTCTTTGGGGACAGTTGGGTAGCTTCCTTAAACACTGTTCCCAGTTACACATAAGGCAGGATACATACAGGAATATTCCTCTCAGCATTACTTGCAACCACTCATGTTGAAGTGGTTAAACAAATCCATTTTTTTTTTTTTTTTTTTTTGAGATGGAGTCTCCCTTTATCACCCAGGCTGGAATGCAGTGATGTGATCTTGACTCACTGCAACCTCTGCCTCCCAATTTCAGCCTACTGAGTACCTGGGATTATAGGTATGCACCACCACGCCCGACTAATTTTTGTATTTTTAGTCAAGACGGGGTTTCACTATGTTGGTCAGGCTGGTCTTGAACTCCTGACCTCGTGGTCTGCCTGCCTCGGCCTCCCAAAGTGCTGGGATTACAGGTGTGACCTACTGTGCATAGCTGACAAATCCATATTACCCATGGCAGGAAAGAACTAGGGAGGGATCCCAAGTGACCAGCATGTGTACTGCCTTGGGAAGATCTCCAAGAGTACTTTTTTTTTTTTTTTTTTTTTTTTAAAGATGGGGTTTCACCATCATGGCCAGGCTGGTCTTGAACTCCTGACCGCAGGTGATCCACCCGCCTTGGCCTCCCAAAGTGCTAGGATTACAGGCGTGAGCCACTGCGCCCGGCCATAAGAGTAGTTTTTATTGATTGATTGAAACAGGGTCTTTCTGTATGTCAGGCTGGAGTGCAGTGACATGAGCATGGCTCACTGCAGCCCTGACCTCCCAGGCTCCAATGATTCTCCCATCTTAGCCTCCCAAATAGCTGGAACTATAGGCACACACTACCACACCTGGTTAATTTTTAAATTTTTTGTAGAGACAGGGTCTCGCAATGTTGCCCATACTGGTTTCAAACTCCTGGGCTCAAGTGATCCTCCCGCCTCAGCCCCACAAAGTGCTTGGGATTACAGTCTGTCGCCACTATGCTCAGCTGAAGACAATTTTTTTCCTTTACTTTTTTTTTTTTTTTTGAAACGGAGTCTCACTCTGTCGCCCAGGCTGGAGCATAGTGTGCGATCACAGCTTTCTGCAATCTTGACCTCCTGGGCTCAAGCAATCCTCCCACCTCAGCCTCCTGAGTAGCTGGCTCATGGTTCACTGCAGCCTTAACCTCCTAGGCTCAATCATCCCACTTCGGCCTCCTGAGTAGCCAGGACTACAGGCACACGCCACCATGCCCAGCTAATTATTATTATTTTTTTGTAGAGTCAGGGTCTCACTATATTGCCCAGGCTGGTCTTGAACTCCTAGGCTCAAGGGATCCTCCTGCCTCGGCCTCCCAAAATGCTGGGATTACAAGTATGAGCCACTGCGCCCGGCTTTGTGAATGTACTTAATGCCTCTGAATTCTAAACTTAAAAATAGTTAAAATGGTAAATATTATGTTATGTATATATTTAAATATTACTTATTTTCTATTTACTTATTTTTGAGACAGGGTATTGTTCTGTCGCCAGGCTGGAGTGCATTGACGTGATCTCAGCTCACTGCAACCTCTCCCTCCTGGGTTCAAGTGATTCTCCTGCCTCAGCCTCCCAAGTAGCTGAGACTACAAGCACTCGACACCATGCCCAGCTAATTTTTTTTTTTTTTTTTAATAGAGACGGGATTTTGCCATATTGGCCAGGCTAGTCTCAACTCCTGACCTCCAGTGATGCACCTGCCTCGGTCTCCCAGAGTGCTGAGATTACAGGCATGAGCCACTGTGCCCGGCCTTTTTATTTATTTAATTTATTTAATTTTTTTTTTTTTTCTTTTTAAGATGGGGTTTCACCATGATGGCCAGGCTGGTCTTGAACTCCTGACCTCAGGTGATCCACCCACCTCGGCCTACCAAAGTGCTAAGATTACAGGCGTGAGCCACTGCACCCGGCCTGGTATTTAATTTTTTTTTTTTTTTTTTTTTTTTTTTGAGACGGAGTTTCGCCCTTGTTACCCAGGCTGGAGTGCAATGGCGCAATCTCGGCTCACCGCAGCCTCCGCCTCCTGGGTTCAGGCAATTCTCCTGCCCCAGCCTCCTGAGTCGCTGGGATTACAGGCACGCGCCACCATGCCCAGCTAATTTTTTGTAGTTTTAGTAGAGACGGTGTTTCACCATGTTGACCAGGATGGTCTCGATCTCTTGACCTCGTGATCCACCCGCCTCGGCCTCCCACAGTGCTGCGATTACAGGCTTGAGCCACCGCGCCCGGCCTATTTAATTTTTTTATAGAGAATTTTTGTATTTTTTTCTCATCCCTTTCTAAGCAGAATTTTTGTATTTTTAGTGAAGATGAGGTTTCACCATGTTGGCCACGATGGTCTCAATCTCTTGACTTCGTGATCTGCCCACCTCGGCCTCCCAAGGTGCTGGGATTACAGGCCTGAGCCACCGCGCCCAGCCTAAATATTATTTAATATTATTTATTTTTATGTTTAGAGACAGTTGTCTCCCTATGTTACCCAGGCTGGCCTTGAACTCCTGGGCTCAAGTGACCCCGCTGCGTCAGCACTCAGAGTAGTTAGGACTACAGGCGCACACCACCGTGCCTAGCTATGTTATGTTTATTTTACCACAATGAAAGGACTTATAAAAATGAAGGTAGACAGCAAAGAGAAAACACAGTTGGAGTCTATGTATACCAAGTACAAAACCAGGAAAAACTAACATATGGTGACAGACGTCAGAACAGTGACTACTCTTTGGAGGTTAATGGCTAGAGGAAGAGATGAAGGGGGAGGTTCTGGGGTAATTATCTATTTCTTGAACTAAGCGCTGGTTCTGCCAGTGTTCAGGGGTACAAACCACCGAGCTTTTTGCTTGTTTGCCCCGTCTGCATTATTTATCCTTTAATCAGTAGTTCTCCAAAACCCCCAAACTCCAGCACTTTTATTTATTTATTTATTTTTGAGAGAAGCCCTCGCTGTCGGGTGGAATGCAGTGGCTCAGATCATAGCTCACTGCAGCCTCGAACTCCTGGGCTTAAGCGATCCTCCCGCCTCTGTCCCCCAAAGCGCCAAGATTACAGGAGTAAGGCACCCCGCCTGGCCCCAGTACGTTTTTAGAAAAAAACTTAATTGCAAAAATCTGGATAAGTTCTTGAAAGTTGGACTTTTCCCCCCTTTTGTACCCTAAGCCTGCGCTGAATTTGTGCCTTTGAAATGCTTTCTCGCCTTCTTTCTCCAGGTCCCACACTATCTGGGGCCGCACTCTTCAAGCACTGGATGCTGACTAACTCGTCTCCTTATCTGCCTTCCCGACTGGCCCAGAGCTGAGTTCTTACTAATCCTGCTAACCTGGAGTTCGGTGCGCGTTGCAAAGCAGTAACGAATTCAACCAGCCCGGGAGGCAGACAGCAAAGCCGGAAGAACAAAGCTGAAAGGGAAATGCTGTACCGGCTCTACCCAGCGGCGCCAGCCGGGGAATCCTTCCACAGACGCGAAGCCACGCCCCTTTCCCTAAGCACCTCCCACTAACCACGCCCCTCCTGGCCCCGCCTCCCTACCTAGACTGCCTAAGGCCCCGCCCACAAGGCGTGGCCCAGCTCCAGGAGGCCGCAATCCCGCCAACAATGACTCCACCCCTCCTTCCGCTGAGAAACCTGTCCCTTTTATTTAAAGAATACCCTTTACGTCAGCCCGCCCTACGTATCTCTGCGTCATCAGTGCAAGGCGCGGAGGCGGGACTTCCTGTCCCTGGTTCTAACAGCTTCCGGGAAAAGCCGGAAGCGACCGGACCCTGAACAGAATCCTGGGTTGCCAGCCCTTTCCCCGAGCTCTACGGAAAGACGAGTCCAGGGGCCGTCCTGGCGAGGTCAAAACATTTAGTCTGGGCTTTTCAGGTGAGAACTTCTCCCTCTAGGCACAGTGCTGGTCCAATCCACCTTTAATTTCCCATGACTCCCCGCGTCCTCAAGCCCCGCCCCCAGTTCACCAGCCCCGCCCCGAAGTTTGAGGGGTGTGGACGGTTTGTGACCCCCTTATCCGACCCTACCCCTCACGGGCAGGGAGAGCTGGGCTTGGCACGGCGGTTGGGACCAGGCAGCCCTTCAGTTCGGGTGGGCTTATGGACCCCAGTCCAACCCCGCGGGAATAGGACCATCCAAACGCGGAACTTTCGCCTCAGAAAAAGCAGGGTGCGGGACCCCTCCTCACCGCTTGGTCTGAGTACGGTCAGGGTAGATCACAGGCTGAGGACAGAGTAAAGACCTCTGAAGCTGGACACCTGGGGTCTTGCTGGGCCCCTCCCTTCGAGAGTTTCCTGTGTCTGTGCCAGTCGTTTTCATCTTTCTTCGCCGCAGTTTCCTTTTCTGTAAATCATGGTTAATGACATTAACCTTCTTACCATCAGGGGTTAGTTGTGGGTGTGATAAATAATTGCTGCCATTTATTGAGCAATTGCAATTTGCAATGTGCCAGGCACTGTGCTAAGTATTTTGCTTCGATGATTTCACGTCATCTTCAAAACAACCTCATGAGGTAGGTACTATTTTTAACCCCATTTTACTGATGAGAAAGCTGAGGCTCTGAGAAAGTTGTCTGAGTTGACATAGCTAGTAGGACGCAAAACTGGGATTATAATTAGTTGTTTTCTAACTCCAGGGCCGGTATATTAAATAAGGATGTTGATGTGTTCCACAGCTATTCTTTGAGCAACTACTGGGGCATTATATTGAACACTTCAGTACCAAGAGAAATACATACGATCCTTGCCTACCAGGAGTCTGAGAGAGAAGGACAGGTAGATAAGTTTAATGAAGTTTTATACGTGCTGTCAGAATAGTTTGATAATGGATTTGCCCAGGCAGCAGATTCTCCAAGGGAAATAGTAGGTACTCCAAGGAGCAAGCAGGGATGCTTCCTGCCTTGCTAAGAAACTGCAGCAGCAGAGGCTTCACAGTGAAAGAAGAAAGACTCAGATATGGATTGTGAGAGCCGTTAGGGAATCTTTTTCAAATCACTTCCACTTGGGGAGTGGTTATTGCAGGAGTGGGCCCATGGTGACCCAGGAGGGTGGTGTTTTGGTGTCTGTCCCACGTTGCTCTCCAGGGGTTGCCAGAAGTTTCAGAGGCAGCACATCATGTCTGCTGCATAGTCTCTGCTCACAGCCCCTACAGAGTTACCCCATTGAGGTTGTCTGACTCTGCTTATGATGATAGGTCAGTTTTCTTTGGCTCTTGACATCTGGGCAGTCTGGATCTGTGACCAGGAATGAAATAGGCTCAAATGAGACAATCTGGCAGGGATGGCATTCTCAATCTGAAAATATTCCAGGCTTTTGGGTCTTTCTGAAGCCACTTTGGAGACTGCTTAGGAGGCATATTTGCTTGACCAAGTGATAGAAATCCTAGAGAAACTCGAGCCTCAAAGAAACAAAGGTTTTTCTCATCAAAAAAAACAAAAACAAACCAACAGTAGTAGTAGCAGCAGCAGCAGCAGCGGCAAGGCTGTGGGCTTTTCCTGCTGATCCATGTTCATTGGGAAGTTACAGTGTGAGAGAGGAAGATCACAGAACCTGAAAGCAAGAGTTTCACAATAGAGGCAAAGGGTAGGTCTTTAGCTCTAGGTTGGGGCGCCAGAATTGGGAAGGTTTGTCCCTGATTCTACAGAACACTGAACTCCATTTTTTTTTTCAGGGCTGGGTCAGTTAGAACCTAAACAAACTAGAGACCTGGTTGAAACCCTCAGGGTCTGCTGATGCTATCCCCCTTTGTTCCTGCAGCGTGGACCCTGTCAGCAGCCAGGCCATGGAGCTCTCTGATGTCACCCTCATTGAGGGTGTGGGTAATGAGGTGATGGTGGTGGCAGGTGTGGTGGTGCTGATTCTAGCCTTGGTCCTAGCTTGGCTCTCTACCTACGTAGCAGACAGCGGTAGCAACCAGCTACTGGGCACTATTGTGTCAGCAGGCGATACATCTGTCCTCCACCTGGGGCATGTGGACCACCTGGTGGCAGGCCAAGGCAACCCTGAGCCAACTGAACTCCCCCATCCATCAGAGGGTAATGACGAGAAGGCTGAAGAGGCTGGCGAAGGTGGGGGAGACTCCACAGGGGAAGCTGGAGCTGGGGGTGGTATTGAGCCCAGCCTTGAGCATCTCCTTGACATCCAAGGCCTGCCCAAAAGACAAGCAGGTGCAGACAGCAGCAGTCCAGAGGTCCCCCTGAGATCTGAGGATAGCACCTGCCTCCCTCCCAGCCCCGGCCTCATCACTGTACGGCTCAAATTCCTCAATGATACCGAGGAGCTGGCTGTGGCCAGGCCAGAGGATACCGTGGGTGCCCTGAAGAGGTGAGTGGCCTGGGAAGTGGGAGGCTGCTTGTGCCCATCCCCCAGCCCTTGGTTCCCTCTAAGGAGGCTGGTGCAGACATGGGAGCAGCAGGAAAGTGTAAGATCAAGCCCCTCCTAAGGGCAGGTAGATACTGACTTAGAAATACACCCTTCAGGCACGTGATTACAGGCTCATGCCTGTAATCCCAGCATTTTGAGAGGCCGAGGCGGGCGGATCACCTGAGGTTGGGAGTTTGAGACCAGCCCGATCAACATGGAGAAACCCCATCTCTACTAAAAATACAAAATTAGCCAGGCGCGGTGGCATATGTCTGTAATCCCAGCTACCTGGGAGGCTGAGGCCGGAGAATTGCTTGAACCCGGGAGGCAGAGGTTGTGTGAGCTGAGATCGTGCCACTGCACTCCAGCCTGGGTGACAAGAGTGAAACTCCGTCTCAAAAAAAAAAAGAAATACACCCTTCACTAGTTAAGGATAAAGATAAGGGGGGAAAAAAAATACACCCTCCAATTTTCCCCACTCCCCTGCTTTGTTGCTCCAGGCCTGTTTGCTTTCTCATTCCTCACTCTCTGTCTTTCCTTCCATGTACTTTCATCCTTACAGCAAATACTTCCCTGGACAAGAAAGCCAGATGAAACTGATCTACCAGGGCCGCCTGCTACAGGACCCAGCCTGCACACTGCGTTCTCTGAACATTACTGACAACTGTGTGATTCACTGCCACCGCTCACCCCCAGGGTCAGCTGTTCCAGGCCCCTCAGCCTCCTTGGCCTCCTCGGCCACTGAGCCACCCAGCCTCGGTGTCAATGTGGGCAGCCTCATGGTGCCTGTGTTTGTGGTGCTGTTGGGTGTGGTCTGGTACTTCCGAATCAATTACCGCCAGTTCTTCACAGCGCCTGCCACTGTCTCCCTGGTGGGAGTCACGGTCTTCTTCAGCTTCCTAGTATTTGGGATGTATGGACGATAAGGACATAGGGAGAAAATGAAAGGCATGGTCTTCCTCCTTTATGGCCTCCCCCCTTTTTCTGGCCAGAGCTGGGCCTGAGGGCCTGGGAGGGAGGGGTGGAAAGGATGTGATGGAAATCCCCTCCATAGGACACAGGAGGCAGGTACAGGGCCTCCCCTTGTCCACGGGAGTACAGACGTCCCCTCTGTGCAAGCACAACTCAGGTAGAAATGAGAATGTCACCTTCCTTCATTTTTAGGGTCCTCCTGAAGTTCAGAGCTGATGGCCAAGCTCAGTGGGGAGCCTGGGCTCTGAGGATTCCCTCCTACCTGTGGTCCTAGCTCTTCCCAATGTCCTGCATGTCTGCCCCCCAGCACCCAGGCTGCCAGCCAGGGCACCTTAGCATGGCCCCAGCATACCACTGTAGGGAGCCTGGAGTATCCTTCCATTTCTCAGCCAAGTTATCAGTCTTTTGAGACTGAAGTCACACAGGCGGGAATGTAGATCTTGCACGCCTTCTCTATGGGCACCTGGCCACCTTCACCTTCTCCCCCTACCCCTTAGCAGGAATAGGGTGTTCTCCGTGTTCTAGGTAGTTTTCAGTGTCCTCCCTTCTTTCAAAGCACTTTGCTTGCATTTTTTTTTTTTTTTTTTTAAGAGTCCTTCATAGAGCTCAGTCAGGAAGGGGATGGGGCACCAAGCCAAGCCCCCAGCATTGGGAGCAGCCAGGCCACAGCTGCTGCTCCCATAGGCCTCAGGCTGCAAGCAGGAGACAGCACTGGCCCTTGGCCAGCGTCCTACCCTGCCCAACTCCAAGGATGAGCTCTGGGTATGGATCGCTGGCCCTTAGGCTCTTGCTTCTGGGGCTGCTGGATGGAGGGTCAGTGTGACTGAATAAAGTTCCATTTTGTGATGGTGGAGCCTCTTTCGGTAGGAGAATGGCTTCGCGTTGCCCCCCAGCAACATGGTAATGAGGGTGAGTAGGCCAGGCTACCAACGGGAGATGCAGTTTATTTACACCAGCAGCCATGGGGGCAGAGGGAATACACAGCGTTTACAAAGTTAGCTACCTGTACAGAATGGATTACATATGCAAAAATAAAAATCTCAAGACCACAGGACAGCGTGAGCCCCACCCCCCTCCCCCAATGACCCCAGCATGCGGTAATGCCAGGCGGGTGGCCCCTGGGCATGCGGGGGGGAGTGATGCATGGAAGGAAAAGCCACCGGCCATGGAAATTAGTACAGAACCCCCCCACACACACTCAGACACATGATAGGATACAGACACCTAGCCGGGGTGGGAAGGATGGGAATTGAAACCCACACAGCCTGCTGTTAAGAGGGAGGGGAGTGGGGAGCTCCTAGCCCCTGTTCAACTACATGGTAGGGGGGCACTCTCTCCCCAGAAGGAAAAGGGTTTGTTCCCTCAGGGTCCCTGCTGGACCAAGCCCATCTCTTACCCAGCCTGGGCAGGGGGCTCTGCCCTGAGGGCGGGCCAAGGAACAATAGGGAAGTTTATATGGACAAACCAGTTCCCAAACTACTTCCCACTTCTCCCTCCTCCCAACCAGAAGGGGGAAAAAGGGAGAGGCCACAGAGCAAAAAGTGTATTAGGGCCTGAGCTGCAACTGCCTCTCAGAAGGGAGAGTGGCCCACAGCCTTCCTCCCTTCACCTTCAGCCCACTCCTTAGACTGCATCTGGAAGCGGCTAGAGGCCTGCTGAGATCCTCCTCTCCCTCCAGCCTCCCCTCAGAGGGAGAGGGAGAAGGCTACGGAGGGCCAAGAACAGAGGAGCCCTGGCCCCAGGATTTATTCTAACTCCTGCCAAATTCTGTTTGGCTTTTTAAAAAATAATCACAATTTGTGGGTTAAAAACCAATTTGCAACCAGGCATCAGCCACAATCAGAACCACCCCAGGGGGAGAGCGGGGTTCCAGACAGGGCACGGCAGCCCCATCTCTGTTGTTCCCTTAACCCTCTAGGGTCCCTAACCCGATCAGTCCAACCAGTCCTGGGTACCAGCTACCCAAATGTGGGATCGCCCCTCTTGGGAAGAGGGCAGGGGACATGTCCAGCAAGTGCCAGAGAACGTGGCTCAAGGTCACCTCCACCCGTGTCTGTCAGCTCTGCTCCCAGCCCAGGTCACGGTCCTCCAGCTCGGCTCCTGGGAGTGGTGGTGCCCGCATGGAGGGGGGACGGTACATCTCTTCTGGATGTAGACCAGGCAGGTGGGCACACTGGCATGACAGTCCCACAGAGAGGCAATGACACCCCTTCCCCTCCACTGACAACCCAGAGCACAGAGGCCACCCTCTCTTACCACCCAACTCCTCGCAAAGGGGGAGAGGCACGAGATTAGGATTTTCCTCAGAGCCCCAAACCACAAGTACAGAATAAATAACTTAAAAGCGCTAAGGAAGGGAAAAAGGGCAGGCTTTGGAGGCAGGAGCGCTGAGAGGAACTGAAGCCGGTCAAGGTGAAGGGGGGTGGAAGCAGCAGTTGGGAACCTGGGCTGCCCCGGTAGGGCAACTGGAGCAGAGTGGGCAGGAGGAACACGGGGCCACCCCAGGAGGGTGAGGCTGGGTCCCTTCCTGGGGCAGGGAATGAGGTAAGAAAACATTTCAAATAAAGCAGCACCGTTCCCTCTCACCTTGGGGCCCCACTCCTCACCAGCCCTGGGTCAGGGAGGAGAGGCAGGGGGAAGAATTCTGACATATCTCCCTCTTCCTACCCTCCCTTTCCCATTCCTTGAAGCTGTAGAGGCTGGAGGCCCTTTCCTGGCACCCAGCAACAAAAGGACAGCTCCTGCTGCCAAGGAGGCCCATGGGGACTGAGGGGAAAGGGCTGCCCCTGTGAGGGGCAGGGAAGGTGGCGGCAGTTCTGGACGCCCACCTCAGCAGACAGCACTCTGTGCCTGCCTACCCCTGGGACTGGAGGCATTTGATAGGATTCTGCACACAGACAGCACATGCCCAGCCGTACCCCTCAGCTCCAAGCACCGGACCCATTCACATTGCTGAGGGCAGCCGGGGCAGGCCCCCTCCAGGCTCAGCTTCCAACCCACAGCCTCCCGGGTCACCACACTGCCCCTCGGCAGGGCTTAGTCCAGTTCCTGGGGTGGGGGGCAGGCAGTGCCCTGGCACAGTGCCCAGGTCAGGCCCCTGGCCTAGCTGGACATCCAGTAACTCACAGAATAAATAGGAAAACTGCCTCCCCACCAAACTTATGTCCAAGGCATAATATGTCCAGGTCTGAGTCCTGCACGCCGAGGAGTCGTGTTCCGTTGCAGAGGACCATGACACCCCCCAGGGGCGCATAATTGGATCCTCTGCCTGCCTGGCCCACCAAGCTTCCCAAGCCCCAACCCCCAGCAGCTGTCCATTTGCCAGGCTATGCCACCTGGGTGGGGGTCAGGAGAGAGGGCTCTGCTCAGCCAAAGGCTATCCCTTGCACCCAAGTCAGTTGATGTCATCATAGATGCTGGGCGTCGGGGGTGCCGGTGGCTTTGGCTTCTTCTTTTTGTTGGAGCCCAGGCCGGAGGCAGTCCCTACCAGGCTCAGATGGGATTTCTTTTTCTTGGTTTTCCGTGACTCGGAGCTGTTGGTACCTGTAGAGAAAGAGACACAAGAAATGAGGGTAGGGTTGTGGCAGGAGAGGAGGCACCCCCATAGCTTCGGCCAGAGAGCCCCTGGGGCCCAACTGGGTCACGTACCTAGACCCCATCCCTGATTTTCACTCGTCTTGGAGGAGCCTGAATCAGAGGGTGAGAGGTCAGAGGAGCCGTCCCACTGAAGCCGGCTGATCAGGGCCTGGCTGTCAGTCATGTCAAAGCTGTCATTATCCAGGGAGCTCTCGACCTCCGGAAGGACACTGGGAAGGGGATGAGCCAAAGAAAGCCTTTAGAGATAGCCATCATCACCCTAACTGGTCACAACCCACCACCCTGCCTGTAGGGCCACTTACGCCGAGGGCCCGAGGAAATAAATCCGCACGGTTCGCCTCTGCTCATCTGTGTGCTGTGGGCAGCGCAGGGACCTGGTGGAGCGACAAGGCAGGGAGGGATATGAGGAACTCTGGTAAAGCCCCTCCCCTCGGCAAGGCAGGAGCCACAGGCACAGACAGGGAAGGGATGAACATAGATTCGTTCCCAGATTGTGGCCGAAGGCCTAACCATTATAAGAGGGAAGGGGAAGGGCGGGAGCCCCATTGCTCAAGTCCAGGGGTACTCCTAACCCATGCCCTTGGTGAGTCCGCAGGAGGCCCCCGGCCCCCTTTCTAGGTTCTGTGCTCACCTTGTGCACATCTTCTTGGTGTGTTCAGAAATCACCCCACATTGCTGGAAGAGGAATATAAGCTGAAAGGAGGGATGGAGGAAACCTACTCTAGATGCTAGATGTTCTCTTCTGTATGAATACTAGATAGCATTAATAGAGATGGCCCCAAGGTGTCCAGAGCAGACAGTCCCAGGCCACTATGGGCCAGGAAACCTAATTCCAGAGACAGAATGACATGGCCCTGGACTGCTATGTCACCAGCTTCCTCCAGGGCCTTGACCACCGCCTATGGCTCCAGCCCACTCCCAAGGGCCTCCTCCCTTCGCAGGTCCCCCCTCACCGTAGTCAGCAGGCTTCGAAGCTCCTCTGGCCCCAGGGTCTCATAGCTGATCCCAGTTGAATTGTTATACTGCAGGAGAACCAGAGGTACAGGTTAGAGACCGGACAGAGAAAAGGGAGGTGCAGGAGTGGGAGTGAGAATCACTCCCTCTGATCCCTTTCTAAGTGAGAGACTTTAGGACAACCCTGCTATTTTCCAAATGATTTCTCATCTCACTTGTCAATGGATAAGGGGGTGGAACTCAGAAAAAAAACATAAATATACAAGAGCCAAATAACTCATCAGCTTCTGGCTGTGAGCATTCTGATCACTACTTGTCCAAATCCCCACCACCTCGCAACCAGGACAATGAGAGTGAGTGTGTGAGGGGTGACCCAAACGTACCTTAAAAGGATCCGAATTGCTAAGTTCCCCTGAAGAAGAAAAAAGAAGGGGAAGGGTGTTTGATGCAGAGGTACAGACAGAGAACCCTGAAAATAACCAGAGAGGAAGTGGGGGTGACAGAAGGATCACAGGCCCTCCCTCAATACCCCAACCCCCGGGCCCCACCTCCACCCCCTGGCAATGAGTCCCAGAAGATGCAGCTAGAAGCATTCCCATTGCTCCAGCCCCACTTACCATTTTTGTGTTTTAAAGACTTGGATCTTCGAGGGGAATTGGGGTTCTGGAATGGGAGATACCATAGCTTTGGGGAAAGGGTAACGATAAGGGGGAGCCGAGAACCCAGGGAAGGAAAAAAGATTTGACAAAGCAGCATCCTCAAATTCCTACTCTTCCTCCCCAGTAGGCCTGTCTACCCATATTCCCTCCCCCAACTCCCATTCCCCACCCACCAGAGACACCCTCAACCCCCAATGACCTCAGCCTTGAGTCAAGACACTCAAGGACTCCCTGCCCAAAGGGGAGGGTATCTGTTCTTTGCCCATATTTCCCCAGTACCTGCCCCAGCTCTCACCTTGTCTGATTTTCTCTTCTTGGCTGGGGAACAAAAGGATAAAGAGCAGGGTTTCCATTAAATTCTCAGTCCAAGGGCATCTCAAGAAAGCCACACAGCTACACTCTCCCTTCATCATTCAAGGCAACAACTTGTGACCACTATATACCCAATTCCTGCTTCCCACCTCATCCCAATGCCCCCCAAGTTTCCCCAGGCTCCCAAGCACCTTTCTTCTCCGAGCCATAGGACCAGTCATTGTCATTGATGTCATCATTATCCTCTTGGTCACTCTCAGACTTGTTCATATTGTTGCTATTGGCAATGCTGCCAACAGGAGGGAAGAGAAAGGGTCAAGGCAGTCACCCCCCTCTGCCCCCAACTTCAGAGGCACGTGAAGCATCTGGGGCCAAGTACAACCCACCCTCTGTACCCTCCCAATGCCCCTGGGGGACCACGCCATGGCGCAGGCTGCAGAGGACAGGCAGCTCTGGTTCCCTCACCGGCGGTTGGCGATTCGGCTGCTGTTCCGACCCATTCCCAGGCACTTCTCCAGATGGGGAGCAAAGCGGGAGGCGGCAATGCTGCGACTGCAATTAGGGCAAACACACTCCTTGCTCTTCCACTGGTTGAAAACCTGTCCAAAGATGTCCAACCCCGGCTGGTCCACGATCTCTGGGGACAGGAGAGGCTGGCGATCAGGGGGGGCAGGGGACCCTCTCCTCGTGTTCCCACCTGGGGTCCCATGGCCTCTTCAATCCCTCCCCCAGCTCACAGGAACTCCAGGCGCTACATCTAGCACAGTTTCCAGAGAAGGAAACTCGGGGCAGTCCCAGGGGCAGCGCCAGACTGCTGCTCCTTCACCCTGAAGCTCACCAAAATCCTTCATGCTATCAGGGTCCGTGTCGTCCAGGAAGAAGTAGCCACACTTGACAGCCCGGTGTACCTCAAAGCAGAATCCCAAACAAGAATCCTCGACCAGGTCCGCGTATATCTCCTGAGCGATGGCCTGGGCCCCAGGGGAGAACATTGACGGTCACAAGAGTCACAGCCCCCTGGACTCTCATCAACCAAATCTGCTGCCAGCTGGCCCCAGCCAAAAATCATGCTTTCTTTGCCATTTTCCCCAACTTGACTTCGTGTTCTTTCTTCTTCCTGGATCCTTGGCCTTTTCAACTGACTATTCCCTTTAAGGAACAAGGCTGACTACCCAAATTCCTCTTTGGTGTGGATGCCAGATATAGCGATGCAGAGACATCAAGAGAAAGAACTGGAGGCACACGTGGGGGAGCCCTCACCTCTAGTTTGCTGTTATCCAGGCCAGACAAAGACATTTCCTCCATTTTCATTTGTAAACTCTTGTGGAGACGGCGCTCTGACTGCTCATAGCACAGCGGGCGGCAACACGGCTGCACACATGGGGATGGGGGTGTTGTTGTGAGTCCACAGCACCTCTGAAAGCGGCCACCTTCCCTCCCCACTCGCTGCCCAGAGCTTAGTCCTGGCATCAGGGTCTCTCCCTCCCAAGGCCCAGGCTCATGAAGTCTGGAAGGTCCTTCAGGGCCTGAAACCTAAAGGGGGCCTAGTCCTTCCCAGACCTGAGCCCAGGCAGTGGACTCCACTGCCAATCAGAGTCTGAGTCTACAGGAGGCAGCAGCTCACCCTAGGTCCCCAAAACTCAAACCCCTCTTTGATACCCATGGTGCAATGCAGCAGGAGGAGGAGAAGGAACTCCAAGGCCTCAAAGCAAACCCACAGGGTGTGGCAAAGAACTGCACAGACTCCTAAATACACCCCCCCCTTCCCTAAAGAGTCTCCTCAGAGTCACCTCTGCTTTCAGCCAGGATGTCCACTTGGGGGGGTACTGCTACCATAAGTAGAAATGGCCCTAGGACCCTACAACCTTCACCCCACTCTGCCTTCCCTTAAAATCAGCCTGCCACTCCACGAGGGGAGCAGAGCCCACAAGAGCCTATAGCTAAGGGACATTTCTAGCCACCATGAGCAGGGGGGAGGGGAGAGCCCGGTGGGATGGCATGCCAGGAGCGGGCACTCCCCTTACCTGTTCTTCCTTTAGATAACCACCCGCCCTCCCTCAGGACCAGCCCGGAAGTCTCTCCAAGAGCCCCAAAGTCCAAGAACCCCCACCCAAGGATTCAGACACAGCGCCCACAGCCCAGGGCCCCTCGGAACGGTGGGTACGAGTTTCAGGAGCTGCCGGCCTAGAGTGGGGTGGGGACTGACGAATGAGCCGGGGGCACTGGGAAGGGTAGGAGGCCGGGCCTCGGCTCTTCTCCCGTCCCTGCGGCACTGCTGCTGCATCATACCGACTGGGGGGAGGAGAGCCGAGCCGCCGGGGCCGGCGCCGGGCCGGGACAGACCGACCCCCAGAGAGTGGGCAGAGTGGGACGCGTCCCGGCCCCTCTCCTTCCCCGCCCGCCAGCAGCCCCGGCCGGCCGGGGAGAGAAGTCCGGGAGGGTGTCTCTATTGTCCCGGGGGCTGGGGCCTGGCTCCCTAACAAAGGCCCCGCGCCCCCTCCCCGGCCGGCCCTGCCCCGCCCAAGGGGGACCCAGACGGGGGAGAGCTAGGGGCCCCGGCCCGGCCGGGAAGCTGGGGGAAGCCGGGCGTTTCCGCGTCGGCCCGGGGGGAGGGGAAGGGGCGCTGACCCAGACCTGGGGGGAGGGGGCCCAAGCCCCGCCTCGGGCCCCGCCCCCCGCCCCCCGCAGGCCCCTCCCCCGTCCCCGTCTCCGTCCCGTACTCACCCCGCCCGGGGGGCCGCGCCGGGGCCCGGCGGCCTCTCAGGGCCGCGTCCTCCGGCGGCGGCGGCGGCGGCGGCTGCTCCGGAGCCCCATGTCCGTCGGTCCGTCCTCGCCTCTCCCCGGGGCCCAGGGCCCGGGGCCGGGGGGTCGGGCCGCCCCCCCGCCTCGCCGCCTCACCGGGCGGCCATGGCCCCTTCCCCTCCCTTCTTGTCCCGTCGCCGCCTCCTCCTCCTCACCTCACCCCGCCCGCGCGCAGTCCGCGCGCCGTCCGCGCGCCCCTCCCCCCGCCCCCCACTCCAGCCCGCCTCTCCCGGGCGGGGGGTGCGGCGCGAGCCCGGAGCGCGCGCGCGTGCCGCGACCGGAGGATGGATGGATGGAGCGAGCGAGAACGCGAGCGTGCGCGCGCGCGCCCCTCTCCCCCTCCCTCTGCGCGGGCGCGAGGCCAAGCGCGAGCGCGCTCCAACCTCCTCCTCTTCCTCCTCCCGCCCCTCCCCAACACCCCGCCCTCGCCCTCCCTTCCTCTTCCTTCTTTCGCTTTCGCGCGCCCAGCGACTGCTCGCGCCTGCTAGAAGGGCCCGAGCGCGTGCATCTGCCCCGCGGCCGCAGCTCGGCAGCATTTGCTCCAGGGGGCGGGGACCGGGAGGGGAGGAGGGGCGCCACGCCGCCGTCCAAAGTACCGGCGGACGGGGACGGGGGCGGAGAGATGGGCGGGGCCTTCGCGGACCTCACCGGCCAATCGCCGGGAGGCCTCGGTCCGTGAGGCCCAATAGGATAGGGGTGGGTGGGGCGGCGTTCAAGGTGAGGTGCGCGGTGCGCTGGGGGCGGAGACGTTGTGTCGTCCCGGCCGGCTCGGGGGCGGGGGCAGCGGGTGGCGTCGAAAGAGAGCGCCGGCTCCCAGCCGAGCCTGGGACGCCTTCCGGCCCAGGCTTCCCCGCCCTTCCCTCGGGGCTCCCCGCTCTTTCCCCCCACCCTCCGCTCCCCCCTTTACCCCAAGGCGTGCAGCCACTTCTGTGAAGAGGCCAGACGTGAAGTGGGGCGCAGTTAGGACCTCAGGGTGGAAATCCCGTGGAGCCGAAGGGGCTCGCCCGCGCCTCAGTTCTCCCGGTTTCTGGGCGGGTCTCAGCCCACTCCCGGCCTGCGGACCAACAAGCGCCCGAGATGAGGGTCTGCTGCTGAGAGCGGAGGCCGAGCTGCGCCCTTCTGCTTCGAGCGCCCTCCCCGCCCCTCATCCTAATTTAGATCGCACACCTGCTTGCCTTTCCTGCTTCCGGAACCCACGCTGGACCCCCCACCTCTCAGATGCCTGCTGGCACTGGCCAGATCCTTCCCCCCAGTGTTGTTCCCTTGGGTGCAGCGTGTCCGTGTGCTCACGCTCTCAGTCCCTTCTTTACCTTAGGTAGGAGCGAGCCTTTTCCCAGTCGCGGTGGATGGCTGGATTGGCGCGTTCATCTCGATTACTCTCTGTGTCTGGCGTCCTGGAACGGTTGTGTGACAGCCCTCTCCCCTCAAAAGATAAGATTAGAGGAGGATAGCCTGAAATCACAGACTTGGGGCCATCTTTGGCTTTTAGTTTTCAGCATTTCTTTCTTTCTCACCGATTTCTCCTGAGAAACACCAAACATTTATTGAGGCGATATTCCAGAGTAGTTAAAATCAGGCATCTGATTTGAATTTAAATCGTTGGACCTAGCAAATGAGTTTCCTGTGCCTCAGTTTCCTCTATTGTCAGTGGGCATAAAGAGTCCTGTCTCATTGGGTTGCTGTGGTGATTAACAAGTCAGTGCATGTGAAACTCTTAGCTCTGTGTAAGTGCTTGGTAAATCTTAGCTGTTATTCTTACAGTGCTCCAGGTGCTGGGATAAAAGATGATATAAGACAGTTGTGCTGCTTCAAGAAGTTCACAGTCTTGTGGGGTAGACAGACAGGTAGGATAATAATTGCAAAATAGTGTGACAAAAACAAGAGAGATACAGAGAGAACAGAGGTAGCCAGGAGACATCAGATGATGTAAGAGAGTTGGTCAAGAAAGGCTTCTTGGGCCAGGCGCAGTGGCTCATGCCTGTAATCCCAACACTTTGGGAGGCTGACAAGGGCAGATCGTCTCAGGTCAGCAGTTAAGACCAGCCTGGCCAACGAGGTAAAACCCCATCTGTACTAAAAATGCAAAAATTAGCTGGGTGTGGTGGCGGGTACCTATAATCCCAGGTACTTGGGAGGCTGAGGTAGGAGAATTGCTTGAACCCAGGAGATGGAGGTTGCAGTGAGCCGAGATCACACCACTGCACTCTGGCCTGGACAACAGAGCAAGACTCCATCTCAAAACAAAATAAACAAAAAGGCTTCTTATAGTGGGAGATGAACCAGGTGAAGGTAGGCCAGGAAGGCATTGGACATACCCAACCAGAAGCTTCAGAAGCATGGATCAAGCTGGAACAGAGGCATGGGTGGCAGAGCAGCAGGAGGTGAACAGACCAGATCATACAGGACAAAACAGGTGCTGGAAAGTTTATGGGCTTTAACCTGTAAGCCATGAGAAGTCCTCAAGGGGAATCATTCACCAGACTTATATTTTTAGTAGATCACACTGGAGTGTGGTCTGGAGAATAACTTAGAAGCAGTAGCGTTTTTTGTTTGTTTGTTTTTGTTTTTTTAAGACAGTGCCTTGTTCTAGAGTGCCTTGCTCCGTCACCCAGGCTGGAGTGCAGTGGCACGATCTTGGCTCACTGCAACCTCCTCCTCCCGGGTTCAAGCAATTCTCCTGCCTCAGCCTCCTGAGTGGCCAGGACTACAAGCCCCTGCCACCATGCCTTGGCTAATTTTTGTTTTCTATTTTTAGTAGAGACAGGGTTTCACCATGTTGGCCAGGCTGGTCTCAAACTTCTGACCTTAGGTGATCCACCCGCCTCGACCTCACAAAATGCCGGCATTACAGACATGAGCCATTGTGCCTGGCCAAAAGCAGGTTTTTGTTATTGATTGAAGTGTGTGGAGGAAAGGAGAGGGGGGTTTCAAAAACACCTTTAGGATGAGGAACTCAGGGGAGGACACAGGTTGATTTCAGTCTGGGGTATATTGAGGTTACTGTGAGATCAGCTAATGGTGACATGAAAGGTGATTGAACTTAGATCTGGCACAGAGAAGTAAGGTAGGCCTTCAGGAACTTCAACAGCATAGCTCAGCCTTCCTTTTATCTCCCACCTCCTTTTCAGGAATTCTTCACTCCAGTGATGCTGATCTGTTTCTTACCTAAATATGCCCAGTACATTCTGCCCTAAGGAATTTGCACATGCCCGGAAAATCCTCCTGGCTTCTCCCTGTTTACCTTTATCCTTCCTCATATCCCCACCCATGGCCATCCTTATACCGAACTTCTTTACAGCCAGACTGTACTATTCATTCTGTACTTGGCCTGGGCTGCTCTGTGGTGGTAACCTCTTTGGGCACATGCCCAGTCTCCACAGTTAGCACCAGTTAATAAACACTAGGGCCTGAGCTGGTCCTGACTCTGGGTGAGGTCCTGGGGTTACAGCAACAAGCAAGAGAGACACACAGACCTTGTCCTAGTGCAGCTTACAGTCTAGCAAGGCCTGATGTGAAGGCATTAGGCTGCTGAAGAAACATATAGTATGGAGACCCTTTTTCTCAGGAGCTCAGGGAAGGAAGTGGCCTTTTAAGTGGAGCCCTGGATTAACTAGGCAGGGAGAACACCATGTGTACATGCCCTGGGAGAAAGCATGTTATGTTTGAGACATGAATGGCCTGTGTGGCTAGAGTTTGAGCAGGGTCTAACAGTGGCAGCAGATCCCCTAGGGCGTTGTGGGCCAGACTTATTCACCCACTCAACAAATCTTTCTTGGGTGTCAAATGTGTATCAGGCAGTTTCAGGTGCTGAGATTACTGTAATGAACAAGCAGATAAGGTGTCTTCTACTTGGAGAGATAGATAATAAACAAATACATAAACAAGAAGATGGAGGAGGCCTCTCCAGGGCGGGTGGTTGGGAAAGGCTTCTCTGTGAGATGACATGTGAGCTGAGGCCTAAAGGATGAAAAAAAAAATCAAGTATGTGTAGAGTTGGATGAATAGCCATTCTGGGCAGAGAGAACAAGTGCCAAGACCCTGCGGTAGGCGTGTTTGAGGAACAGAAGAGATCACTTGGCTGGATCATTGTGAGGGTTTGGGAAGCATAGGGCAAGAGAAGATGAGAGAAGGAAGGCAGGGGCCGAGCCTCGTAGGGTCATGGTAAGACACGGGGTAAATCTTCAGTACAAAAGAATCAGTTTTATTTTTAAGGTAACTTTGGCTGTCATGTGAAGAATGGGCTGTAGAGGGCGAGAGTGCAAGCAGGAAGACCAGCTTTAGGAGGTCTTTGCAGAAGTTGAGCAATGATGGTGGCCTTAAATAGGATGGGAGTGGCAGCTGTGGGAGCTAACCTGTGGGAGGGATAGACAGATTTGAGACAGCTTTAGGAAGTGAAATGGAGAGGTCTAGGGTGGAGGTGAAAGGGAGAGAGGAGTCAAGGCTAATACCCTGGTTTCTAGGTTGAATGACTAAGTGTTTGGTAATCATGGTGGGTCTTGAGGTATGAGATCCCTGCAGGATATCCCAGAGGATGTATGGGTGTCTACACAGCTCTGCAGCTTGGAAGAGCAGTCTCTGTCTGCACCACCTTTTGGAATGGTTGCATATGGGTGATAATGGGAAGTTGAAGGAGAGACATGAACACCCAGGATGAAATGAGGAAGAGCTGACACCAGCAGAGTAGACTAAGAAGGCAAAAGACAGACAAGTGTTCACCAGATGTAATGAACATGTTGGTGACCTTATTGAAGAGCCTTGGGGAATGGTGGTAAGTGGGAGGCCAAGAGGCACAGCAAGCTTTTTAGAAGTTTGACCAGTAGAGAATAGGGGTGAGGGTTGGGAGAGAGCTCTTGGACAGGGCCTGGGTCTGCAGCCCTTTGAGGTTCCAGGAACCCAGCCAAGGCCTGCATAGGGTAGGATGTCTTCCTTAATCTCAGAGAGTGAGTCATCTCAGCCCAGCCCAGCCCACTTCCCATCAGAGGCCTAGATGTTCTTAGGAATGTCATCCTTAACCCTTAACCCGGGGTGGAACTGAAGACTCAAAGTGGGAAAGTGCCACCTCAACCAGGCGATACACCCTGCACTAGGAAGGCTTGCGTACCCAGGGCGAACCCTTGACCTCCAATTTGCTAAGACCATGTATTCTGGGTGAAAATGCATTTGTTCTCCAACTTCTCAGAGTCTTTAGTGGTCTGACAAGCCAGGGTGAACAAATGGAATTGAGGAAAGGGCAAGAACAGTAGCACAGAACAATGTGTAGGTAGGCTGCCTATGGAATCTTTAGGAAAGAGGAAGATAGTTCTAGAAAGAAAGGGCACATTGGCTTCAAGCATTTTTATTTATCAAACCTGTTGGGTCACCCCTGTGAACTACATCACCTTCATGGATTCCAGTGATCAGACAGCAGTCAAACCTTTGTTTTTTACTTTATTATACAAAAAAGGGAAAACAAAACTTCCACAGTTGGCCTTAAGCATAGGCAGACACTTCTAAGCCATTCCCTCCCACCTCCCATGATACAAATTCAAGTTGTGGTTGTTGTTGAAACCTACAAAACACTCCTTAAATATTAGAAAAAAAGTGGAGGGGGGGGACGGGGATCTTCCCACCCCAGCCATCCCATCCCAGTGCCAAAATGCACTCAAGAGTGACCTCTTACAGCACCAACACCCCCACCCTGACAGCCCTGTTTGTACTGTAAGAATTTTTCAATTTTTAAAACAGGAAAGAAAAAGTGCCCCAAAGTTGTTTTTAAATGAAAATACATTCCACTGAAACACAACAGTGTAGGAGCATCTAAATAAGAAACTGGGGTTCTTTGCAGGGCTCTTGGGAAGAAATAGAACCTATAAACCCCTGTACTTAATTCCAGGATTAGGATAAAGGGGAATGGGAGTGGGGAGTGTCCCCCCCAGGCCTCCCCACCCCCAGCACCAAGGTCCAAGGCAAAGCAGAGATTGTCTGCCTGCCTTTGGGAGAGGGACCCACCCGCCTCTCCTTTCCTTCGCCGTTCCTGCCCCACCTCCTCGGCAAAGTTCCCATTCTTCCCCCATTCCTTGGCTTTCATTTAGAGGGGACGGTGGAAAAGCACCAAGCCCCAATTTAATAGGTCATTGACATGATCATAAAAAAAAGAACCCCCCCCCGCAATATAGTCAATCAAAAAAATTAGATCTACAGAGATATGGTGGCTTGGCTTATTAAGAGTCAAGGAATCAAGGTACCAAAAAATCTGGGATATGGCTGGGAAGGGTTAGAGATAGCTGCAGAAGCAGCTTTTGCACACTTCTTGCCCAGCTGTGGGGTTGGGGGAGGAGGGAGCAGACCTGAGAAATGAAAGGAAATAGGGGGTGGTGGGAGGATTTGAGGAAGGCTGGAGGGATGTGTAAGTTAAGAGCTCCCAGCACATTTCTTGATGCCCAGGTTCTGAGCCTAGGGTGGCCAGGCTTGGCCCCTCAGATGACCAAATACAAGCTTTAAGCTTCACACCATCTTGCCCACCTTTCCGCCTTCCTGCTGGACAATGGATACCAGCAACTCGGATGCGTGTGACCCTGGCAGAGGGCGCCTGGTCTGGGAAGCATCTGAGCACACTCCCCCTAATGGAATCAGAGACTGGGCAAAACAGAGTATGTGAACAGGGCAGCCTCAGCCTGCTCTCACCAGGGTCAACATCTCCCGGCCCTCACTGACCCTTTTTCCAGATTCACAACAAACGGAGGTGGGCTCTAGGACAGACCCCCTTATACACACAAACATACACTCTCTCGCACATCCACAGCTGCACCCATGCTATGTACAGGAACACACACACACACACACACACACACACTCTCTCTCTCTCTCCCCCACACACATACACATCAAGACCATTTTAAAAAAGTTCCAAACCTACCCCCTAAACCCTCCCTCTCCCAGAAATGACAACAGAGACGGCAGCCGAGATCGGTAGGAAACGTCTCGTTGACAGCTCAGAGCTTAAAAAAAAATATATACACATATATAAAAAACACTTCTGCCCCCTCCCCCATGAGCGGGTCCAGGCAGCTCCTTCCTGTGGGGGCAGGGGAGAGGGCCACCAGGGCAGCGCCTGTTTTCTCAAAGGCACCAGCCGTCCTCTCCCCACGTTCCCTGCCTCCAGTTCCAATGCAGAGGTCCAGGCGGCAGGCCCCTCTGGGAAGGAATGGGTCCTCCTCAAGCTTCCACCCCACCTTGGGTTGGGCTGCAGGTGTGGAGGGCCTCATCAAACTCTTTGGGACCCCCCACCCCCACTCTCCGGTCCATTGTCCATGCCGGAACCGCAAGTGCAGAAGTGGGTGGGGTGGGCTGGGCCAGGCCAGTGCTGGCTTAGTCTGATGGTTGCTGTCCCTGGAGGAGGACCCCCGAGGGCTGATGTCTCTGAGGCTGCAGAGTCCCGGCCTGGGCTCCTCCAGCCCCCTACCCCCACCGTATTTTTTTTTTTTAAAAAGAAAGAAAGAAAGTGGGGGAGGCCAGGGGGCAGGGGACAGTACATGGGGGAGAAACAAAGGTGGTCAGTTGGGGAGGGGAGCTCCGGGGCTCTCCCTGGCTGCCCTGGGGTGGGGCTGAGCCTCAGTTGGAGTCAGAGTCTGAGGAGTCTCCTGAGGAGGAGGAGCTGGAGCTGCTGCCCTCGGACTCATTGTCTTCATCCTCGTCATCATCCTCGTCGTCATCTTCGTCCTCGTCATCCTCCTCATTCTGGGGGATGAGAAAGGATGCACAGGGTCGCCAGGTGGCCCTCCTGGCAGGACTCCCCTCCCCTCCCACCGTGCCCCATCTGCCCCATGCTATGTACCTCGTCCCCATCCTCGCTCTCGTCTTCGCTGCTGGACTCGGAGGAGTCGCCACCATCTTCAGAGGAGTCCCCATTATCATCATCTTCCTCTTCTTCATCCTCATCCTCATCATCCTCATCCTCTTCATCATCCTCCTCGGACTCCTTGGATGGACAGAGGCACATCAGTGTTCTCTGGTCTCTGCCCAGCCACTTCAGGCAGCCCCCCCCACCCCCCACGCCCTCATATCTGGGGGGGTTCCTTACTGATTTGGACTGTAGAGTAGTCCGGCTGGATTTGGGGTTTGGGCCTCGCAGCTTGGTCATACTCTTACGTTTCTGCAGGATGGGGACATGCAGGTGGCAGCCATGAGTTCCAGACACCCCTGAATACCCCCCACCCCTACCCCACTGCTGCTCTGCTCCCAGACTCACATTGGAGATGTACTCTTTATATGCTGCACGGTCCTGGGGGGACAGGCTCTGGGGGAGATAGAGGTGGCAAGGGTTGGAACACAGCCAGCTACTGCTGACTGAGCATCCTGGCCCAGGGCTGGACAGTGGGCTGAGCATTTACATATCATCACCCCATCTCACCCTCCCAGGCTCCCTAGACTTTGGGTCTCTGCAGAAAGCCCCCCAGGCACTGAGAACACAGCTCCATTTTTTTTTTTTTTTTTAAAACAGGGTCTTGCTCTGTCACCCAGGCTGGAGTGCAGTGGCACAATCTCAGCTCACTGCAGCCTTGACCTTCCCAGGCTCAAGTGATCCTTTCAACTCAGCCTCCAGAGTAGCTGGGACTACAGGCATGTACCACCACACCAGGAGAACTTTAAATTTTTTGTACAGGCAGGGGTCTCGCTATGTTGCCTAGGATGGTCTTCAACTCCTGGCCTCAAGTGATCCTTCGCCCCTCAGCCTCCCAAAGTGCTGGGATTACACGCATGAGCCACTGCACTGGTCCAAGCTCTAATATTTCTGCTTTTGATGCCGAGTCCTTCTCTAAACATTCTCCCCATCACTCTACGCAAAAGGACATTCCCATCAGAGTCTTCCTCACTTCAAAGAAGTGCCCCTGTGATAAGTCAGCTTGGCATCATCAACCACACCCCAACACCAAACCCTTGAGCTACCAATGAGGCAGTGGAGCTCGCCAAACTCCTGAAACAGCAAATCCCCACAATCTTCCTGGGTTCTTGGCTAACCTGTCCTGGTGAGTGGGAAGGACACAGGTGATTCCCTCCACTTTACAGATCTGACTACTCAACCAAAGCACAGAGGGGAAGCATAAAGGCCTGTGGAGAGCCCTGTGGTACCGGATGGGGGAGGCAGTCTGATTTGGATTCTTCTACTTACTGTGTGACCTTGGGCAAGTTACTTAATCTCTCTGAACCTTGGTTTCCTTATTTTTAAAAGGGTGATGGTGGCCGGGTGCAGTGGCTTGAGCCTGTAATCCTAGTGCTTTGGGAGGCCAAGGTGGGCGGATCAGGAGTTTGAGACCAGCCTGGCCAACATAGTGAAAACCTGTCTCTACTAAAAATACAAAAATTAGCCGGGTGTGGTGGTATGCGCCTGTAGCCCCAGCTACTCAGGAAGCTGAGGAAGGAGAATTGCTTGAACCTGGGAGGTGGAGATTCCAGTGAGCCGAGATCACACCACTGCACTCCAGCCTAGGTGAAAGAGTGAGACTCTGTCTCAGAAGATAAAAGGGTAATAGTAATGGTTATCCTGCAGGACTGCGAGGGCACAGAATGAAATCATGAGACCAGCCAGCACGATGCCGCCTCTTCCTTCCAAGGGTCCCTTGCCCTCTTACCTTGACCCAGAGGTCCAGGTGCACCTTGTACTGCTTTTGCTGCTCCTCGGCTAGCTTTTTGTAGTGCTCCTTCTGGCTCTGTGAAATACGCTGCCAGCGGCTGCCGATCTCTACCATGCGTTCCTTCAGTGGCAGGTGGTTCAGCTCCCCATTGGACAGCAGCTCCTGGGAAAACTTCTGGTAACCGTTCCTGGGAGGTGGGGGTGATACAAGGACGGTCAGGACCCCAACAAAGCAGCCCTCCAGCCCTGACTCTCCCTCACCCAGAGGGCAGGCTCCAACCCCCAGGCTCACATGGGAGGCTTCTTGGGTTCTCCCTGGAATTTCATTTTCTTGGAAGAATTTGTAGCAGCTGGAGGTGCCCGCATCTCACTCAGCTCTCTCTGGAGGGAGAAAGGTCACACTCAACCCCAGTCCCAGCCCCAAAATACTGCTGCCTTCTGCCCCATGCCATCAGCACCTTGGCTGGCTGTTTTTTCTTTTCTTTTTCTTTTTTTTGAGACGGATTTTCACTCTTGTCACCCAGGCTGGAGTGCAATGGCGCAATCTCAGCTCACCGCAACCTCCGCCTCCTGGGTTCAGGCAATTCTCCTGCCTCAGCCTCCTGAGTAGCTGGGACTACAGACACGCGCCACCATGCCCAGCTAATTTTTTGTAGTTTTAGTAGAGACGGGGTTTCACCACATTGACCAGGATGGTCTCGATCTCTTGATCTTGTGATCCACCCGCCTCGGCCTCCCAAAGTGCTGGGATTACAGGCTTGAGCCACCGCGCCAGGCTTTTTTTTTTTTTTTTTTTGGGATGGAGTCTCGCTCTGTTGCCCAGGCTGGAGTGCAGCGGCGTGATCTTGGCTCACCGCAACCTCCGCCTCCCGGGTTCAAGTGACTCTCCTGCCTCAACCTCCCAGGTAGCTGGGATTACAGGTGCACGCCACCATGCCCGGCCTCTGTCTTTTCTGTGCCGGGGAGGAGAAGAAACAGGCACAGCTAGTGAGCAGCTTCCTAACAACTCAGGTCTGCGGCAGGCACCACAGTTTACAACTGTGCTCATGTCCCCTGAATCAACCTGGAGGCTAGCATTGTCACCCCCACCTTACTAAGAGACAGGGGTTCACAGAAGGAAGCTGAGCCTTGCTGAGGGTAACAGACCAAGGCTGGGCCTTCTGGCTCAGAGTTGCCCACCCAAAGGGGAGCTCCCAAGCTTTCAATGAATGGGGTGGCCCCAGCCCCATTACTACCTCGTATCGCTTTTGGTCTTCGGCTGCCTTCTTAATCCACATCAGTTTCTCCTTCTTCTCCATGTTATTCCAGGTCATTTCCATGGCTTTCAAGGCCTTCACCCGGTCATTCTGGGGAATGATAAGGGTATCAGCAGTGGGGTCACCTGGGGCTGGAGGCTGAAGTACTACCCTGTCCCACCCCTGTCACCTTGAAGCGGGCCAGGTAGTCGCCAATGACGCTCTGTTGCCAGATCTCTTCGGCTCTCTTGGGGGACTCAGGCAGCTTGCTCCGTTCCTCACGCTCCCCACCAGGCTTCCTCTCCGACTGTGCCTTGAGTGCCGCCTCCCGGGCCTTGTACTTGGCCTGCGGGGATGGCCGGGACGTCAGCCTTCCGTCCACCCCTAGGGGGCGCGCGCTCCCCGCGCAGCAGCCTAGGCGCACCCGCGGAGCGGGCCGAGCCCTGGGCTGGTGCAGATGTCTCCCACCCAGAGCTCGCCCCCACCTGGCCCGCGGCGCTCAGCTGACAGCTTCCCGCCTTCCGGCTGCTGGGCGCCGGCCCCACGTCCCAGCCCAGGCATCGCGAGGCCCAGACGGCCAGGTGGCGCGGACCGCCGAGGGGAAGAGGGGCCCTGGCAGCCCCCCTGAGGGCAGCGGCTCTCCGCCAGGCAGCCTGACCTTCTTCTTCTCAGACAGGTCGTTCCACATTCGGGCCAGCAGGCGGGTCAGTTCGCTCTCCGAGAGCTCAGGCCGCTCCTCCTGCAGCTGCCGCCGCTTCTCCTCGGAGAAGATGAACATGGCCGAAACGGGCCGCTTGGGCTTCTCGGAGCCGCCCTGTCCAGGTGAAGAGGGTCAGGGTCTGTGGGTGCTGCCAGCGAGCCCAGTCTTACCCACCCTGGCCTGCGTGGCCGCGCCCCCTGCCCACCTTGCCCCCTTCCTGGGCTGGCTTCTTGGAGGCGGGGCTGGTGGCTGGCTTCTTGTTGATGTTCAGCATCTTCTCCTCCCCCAGGACCCGCTGCTGCTCCTCCTCAGGCAGGCTCTGGGCAGGAGAGAAGAGCATGGGGCTGCACGGCTGGCACCATGCCCTATAGGACTGCACGGTGCCCTATCCCCATGGGCTCACGAGGGCTCTGCCTGCCAAGCCCCAGTCCTCTCTGCCCAGTGCCCTACCGGAGGAACACTCACCTCGAGGAAACGGAGCAGCTCCACCTCGTAATCTTTCTTTTTCTGGGAAAGTGAGTGGAGTCAGGATCAGTCTGGAGACAGCGTCACCAGAGACCCTGCAGTACTCGGAGGACAGTGACCTTCAGTGGGCCTCCAGAGCCTGGGTGTGGGCTGGACTCCCTGCCTGGACCGGCTCAGCTCTAAGCCCAGCCCAGCCCAGCCCAACACCGAACTGGAAGCAGGTATCTGAGGTATATGCCACCAAGAACTGACTGGCCCAAGCTGGGGTCAGACCTCATGCTTCAAAACCCCAAGGCAGGACGGCCCCTGCCACAGCTCACCTGGTCACACTTCTTGTGATAGGCATCCTTCTCCTTCTGGGACAGCAGCTTCCACTGCTGGCTGCACAGCACCATGCGCTCTGTGCTGGGCACGTCCTTCATGTTGGCCATGAGCTCTGCGCAGTACAGCGAGTAGCTGTTCCTATCAGAGCGGTGGGGACAGAGGGGCAGCCTGTGAGCGAGCAGGGCAGCAGGCCTCCTCGCCCAGAGTCCGGCCCCACTCCCTAGCTGCCCACTCGCCCACCCACCCCAGGGCAGCGCTCACGGAGGTGGCTTGGTGGGTCGCCCATCAAACTTGTCCTTGAGCTGGCGTTCAGCCTTGGTGAGGGTGGACTTGGTGATACCCTCCTCACTGATGTTCAGCTCGGGGTGCTTCTGGATATAGTCTCTCATGATCTCCTGCAGAGCCAGGTGGGGGGACGGAGGGCAACGTGGTGTGGAGTTAGCTGGGGCAGGGGCAGGGGGAGAGCCGCTGGGGAGGGCAGGCAGGGAGCAAAGCTGGGGGTGGCTGTGCGTCAGCAGTGTCACACGAGACGTGGTGCCCTGCCCTGCCCTAGCCTGAGATCTCATGGGGCTGGGGGGTGGGGAAGGTAGGGGCAGAGGTGAGGGGCCCAGAAGGCCCCTCCCTCAACAGAGGAATGGGGAGTGACACCTTCCGCAGAGTGCGGTGGCCACGGAGTCGGAGGGCAGAGGCTCGTGAAGAGCCGGACGGGGAGGAGCGCAGCGGAAGCCTAACCTCGTACTCCTTCCGCTGCTCCAGGGCCTTATGAATCCATTTCAGCCTCTTTTTGTCCGAGAGCTGAGACCACTGCTTCCCCAGGGAGTCCTTCACCTCCTTCGTAGTGGCCTGCAAACCAAAAGCCGTCAGACACGCACAAGCAGCCAGGAGTGGGGGCGGGGGAGGGGGGAAGGGGGCACAGAGGCCCCCGCCCCCTCAGGCCATGGGAGGTCACATCAGTGTCCCCCACAGGCCAGGAGGGGAAGGTGGAGAGGCGGGGATCCCGCCTGGGTGCAAGGGGACTGGCTCACACACACACACACGCACGCACACGCTCGCACGCCAGCTGGCCCAGGCCCTGTCCATGCAGCCCACCCTTGGGGAGGGGCCTCCTCTCCTGCTCCCCTGCACCATGCCCAGCCGACCTAGCGCGGCTCCCCCCTGGCCACCACCGTGCATCCTCCACCCCCAACCCTTGGCCGGACACTCACATCTGGCCGCACTTTGAGATACACTTTCTTCTCGTGGGTGTACCACAGCTGCTGGGGGGTTTTGGGCTTCTCTGGGATGTCCGATTTCTTGGCATTCTGGATTAGGTCAGGGTGATCCTCCCTAGCCAGGACATGGGGAGCAAGGATCAGCAGGGGACGCTGCCAGGGCAGACCCAAGCTAGCTGCCCCACCCACCAAGCCTCCTTGGCCTTTCAGCTGGGGCTCAGTGGGACGGTGGCTGCCTGCCTGTCTCTGCCTGTGAGCCTGACACACTAGGGCTCACATGTGACCCATCCTTCTTCCATGCCTCAGAGATGGCAAACTCCAGGCTCCGGCCAGGGTTAGCCTATTCAGCTGCACCCAGTGCCCCGTGGCCCTCCTCTGGGCTCACTGCCTTACCTGAATCGGGCCAGGTTTCGCTCGAACTCCTGTTTCTCCCTCTGGAAGTCCTGAATATATTTCATCTGGGGGGAGGAGGGGACGGGGTCACCCAGGACCCAAGGGTATCTCACCCTGAGCTATGAAAGCCACCCAGACCCCTCCTCGTGGGCTCTCTGCGGCCTCCTACGCTGTGGTGCAGAGGTGGAGGCTGGCGCCCTGCCCACCTCTCCTGCGGGACTCATCACAGAACAGACCTGCTGGCTTCTACCACAGATGGTGGGAGCTGCAGGGGTCACCCAGATATTGAATCCTACATCCTATTCTCTCCTTGCAAGGGAGAGTCACAGAAGGGGGCTGTGGCATTACCCACAGTCATGCAGTGCGCAGTGGCAGTGCTTGCGCTCCCCAACCCGTTTCTCCACCACCACAGAATCATCAGTGGAGTCAGGTGCAGGCCCCGCCCCCGTCACTCTCTCTTCTCATTGTCTGTGGCAGCTGACATTAACCTGTACCCCTGGAGGTGGCCTCTACATAGGACCAGGGCTGGGCTGAGTCCTGTTTCCAAGGTATGAGGGGAGACTACTGTGTGGAGGGAAACCCAGAGTTCTTACAATACAAGCCACGGCCAGCTGCCCTGCACCTTCCCGTCCAGTTCTGACACCATCACCTTCCTCCCTTTCTCCAGCTGTCTGGCTTCTCCAGCCCTCCCTCCCTCAGCCCACTCATTCTCTCCTACCACTTGGCTTCCCTTCATCACCCCCTTTTCAGCCTCACCCCGCCTTCCACCCCCACCTCCCTCCCTCCCTGCATCCTTCCCCACCTCTCCACGGCCTCCCTCTTGTAATCTGTCTCTTTCTCTTCCATATCTACCTCCTCTTTTGGCTCCCACACAATGTCCATCTCTTCTTTTGTCTTCACAGGCTCACAAGAGTGGCACTGGAAGGTGCCAGGCGCTCATGGCAATTGAGCCCAACCCCTGCCTCTTAGAGAAGCACCAGGCATAGAGAGGCAGCACTGCTTTCCCTCAGTTCTCACAGAAAACCAGAAGCAGAGCTCAGCTTCCTCTTCCCCAAGCTCAGTCCTCCTCAGACAAAATAGTTTCAGAGCTGGAGGGCACCACACAGACCTGGCTCACCTCACATAAAGACCAGGCCAGAGAAGTGGAGTGACTTACCAAAGTCCCCTTACACAGCAAGTTCAGAGCCAGGAGAACAGGCCCAAGTCTTGTGTCCCCCAGGCCAGCACCTTGTCCACTCTCCCAGTTTCTTCTGGCCTTCCCTGGCTCTCAGACTCTTGGCCTCTCCCTCCCATCCCATGAGAGTGTTTGGGTGTGTGCAGTCAACTGTCCAACATCCTCATCAAAGGGGCCAACAACAGTTCCAGCCCTCCATACCCCTGCTCCGCTTGGGCAGTGGTTGCAGACAGCTGGCTTCTTTTTTGGGTACAGCACCAAGTACATGTGAGTCCGCAGCCAGGGTATGCCAACCAGGAAAGAGGGCTACTCACAGCGTGGTGGCGGCCAGCGTCACCTTTTGGGAACTGGCTGCGTATGACTTTGTTTCCTTGCCAAGCAGATGTGCTTCTTGTCTTTCCCGCTCCCATTCCCCATCTATCCCTGGCTGTCTCCTCGTCCAGCGTCTCCTCCTTGGGTCCTCTTTCCCCATCCCATCTTTCTCGTGTCCTATCTGCAGGCTCCTCTGGCGTTTTGCTGCGTATCTCTAGGAGGGACCTCCTGAGCTCTGTGTGTGACTGCTTCTAGCCCTGCCTGGGAGGCTTGGACAACCCCCTGCCCAGGGTTAATGCTTTGATGGTCTGAGACAGTGCCCGACCTCTGCAAGGAACAGCATGAGGCCAGGAGGGACAACGTGTGTCCTTGAGTGAACATGTGCGTGTGGAGAGGAGGTATACTTCACAGGTGGATGTGGCAGTAAGAGCACTGGCTGGGACTCTGGGACACTATCCTGCTCTAGCATCAACAGTTGTGTCACTCGGGACACTTAACCTTCCTGCACACAAAACTGCGATAACCTTTTCCTGGGGTTACCTTTACGAAGACACTGCAAGTATCAAATGAGACCATGACGGGAAGTGTCACAGAGAGGGAAGAAGTGCTGTGCAGCCTGACAGTGAGGATGGGTGGATGGGGGGAGAGCCTTACGAAACAAAACACTGTGGGTTTTCTACAGGGGGAAAGCTTGGCCTGAGCACCTGCTGTCTGGTTTACATCTGTGACGGTGCCTGTGCCTGACCATTTGTGGGCTGCGGAAGGCGCAATCAGGTGTGGCTGCCCAGGACCTACTCTGCCGTGCTGACTCACCCGTCCCCGATGCGAGGTCCCTCCAAGGCCAACCTCCAACTGACCCATACCACCCCAGCTGCTCCCAGCCTCTCCCCTCCTCCCACCTTAGCTCTCCTCCCCCCACCTTCTTCTTCTCCGGAAGCTCCTTGTATTTCTTGGACAGAATCTTGGTTAGGTCCAGGTTGCTCATCTCAGGGTGGAGTTTCGCATACTTGGCCCGCTTCTCCATGAAGAAGCGGAAATAAGGGGTCAGGGGCTTCTTTGGGAAGTCTGGGTGTTTCTGGAAGGAGGGACAAGGACACAATGGAGGTCATATACCATCTGTTCTTTGTACCTTTCCTCCCCTACCCCTCATGCACCTCTTCCTAGTAACTCACCTTGAGTTTTTTGCCTTTGTAAGGATTTTTCACATGTTCCTGAGCATCAAGGATCAATTCTGTCAATGTACGGAACTTCCTCACCTGGAGGAAGAGGGGAAGAAAGGAGAGGAAGTTGAGAAAAGGAAAATGCCACACAGTACAGTAGCATATCCCTATCTTACCACGGGTACCCCCATCTTGCAATGGGTCTCTTCTACTCTTCACTAGACTAAATTTACCAAAGAGCAGAGGCCAACAGCCAATGAAGCCGGCAGCACTGGCCCATGCCTACTGCAGAGGCCCAGGCAGTCAGTGCACACCAAAGGCCAGCAACAAGGGGACTACATGACCTCTACCTGGCTATCCATGCCAGCACCTCCTTCAATCTCAGCACAGCTCAGGCTGTTCGGCTCAAGACCGAGAGAAAGTGGCGTAACTCTAAGCCAGTGCTGTCAACCACACCACCTCCCAAAGTGCACAAGGGCAGGTAGAGAGCTAACAGGCGACCACACGAACACCTCTCCTGGTCTCTTTCCTTCCTGTTTACAGCCAGCTGTTTCACTTCCACCCACCACAGCTGAGGTGGGTGTACGTGGAGATGTGTATACATGTGTGTCAGGAAGGGGATCAGTTACCTCGTTAGAAATCTCCACCCATTTGAGCTTGCACATGTCTCCAGAAAAGTCCTTAAATGCTACTTTTTCCCAGTCCATATGTGATTCAGTGGTTTTGAACTTGGAGCTGTCATTGGATGGAAGATTGTTCTTCATGCATTCCAGCAAAGTCAGCATGTCTTCCTGGGACCAGCGGTCTGGTGAAAGGTAACAGAGGCCATCGTGCCTGGTTCATGCTATCCCCCTATTCTGTTACCCAGTTATTGAGTGCTCAACCCTTTTCCCCTAGGAAATCCCAGCCCCTGGTTGCTTCCCATCTGAAGGCAGAGATGAAACATAACTCAGCTCTAAGGGAACTGTGGCCATATTGGATCAGGGCAGGGACTCCAGTCCAGAGCATGCCATACCTAGAAAAACCCCGTCTCTACTAAAATCCCAAAAATTAGCCAGGTGTGGTGGCACGCGCCTGTAATCCCAGCTACTCTTGAGTCTGAGGCAGGAGAATCGCTTGAACCCGGGAGATGTAGGTTGCAGTGAGTGGAGATGGTGCCATTGCACTCCAGCGTGGGCAACAAGAATGAAACTCCGTTAAAAAAAAAAAAAAAAAGCAAGGCTCGAACACAAGTCTGGCTTGCTTCAAAGCTATTATCATTTCTCCCGTGCCAGGCTGCTACCAGCAGCTATTTATTGTAAGGGAAGAGGAGTGGAAATGAAGGTATAGAGATTCAGGGCTTTGTGGGAAACAGGTAGCTTGTCGGAGAAGGAGGGAAGCAGGGAGGCAATATATCTAAATGTGTGGTTAAGTTCAAGTTCTGAGTTTAGGATACCTTAAATGTGCAAGGACTGAGAATGGGGTGTGGGCAGTAAGGAAAACCCATGCAGATGTCTTTCCTGTACAGATGGAAACCAGTGTTAGAGACCCTCCAGCCCCTGGCCCCTCAGTGTAGATCAAGGAAGAATTTCTGGCAAACAAGAAAAAAGGAACAGAAACAGAAGCAGCACACAGAGCAGCTCTGAGGTAAGGTAGGCAGGTGCACAAAAGCTCTCAGGGCCCTGCTCCAAGGAGAACCCCCAGAATAACAAGCTGTCTTGTCAGCCCAACTCCCCAGGGAAGCAAGACCAGGTCTGGACTAGCTATTTTCAGCTATGGAAATGCAGATCCAGAGAGAGCTCTAGGTTTCTGTGGATGGGCTGGGAGAATAGCCACCCGAGGCCAGAAATCAAAAGGGCTCCTCTCCATTTTCATTTGCATCTCCTAACCTGGGCCAGGGTTTCTGCAGAGCAGGTCACATGGACCAATAATCCCCTCTCCCCTCAATGTCCCACAAGCATGGTCAGCTGCCCAGCTTCATCTTACCCTCCACCCCCATACAGACTTGGTCACTGCTGAATGAGACAGAGGTCTAGGTGAGTACACACAGCCCATGACTTGGGGCCATAAAACACCACTTTTCTCCACCTACCTCTATAAAAGCCTCATCGTCTTAATAAAAAGCCTGAGACGACTTCTCCAACCCCTTCCTCTACACTCATTCTTCCTCCCATTCCAGGACATTGGGCCGGGACACACTTCAGGCTAAATGGGAACCCTAGAAGGCATGCCTCCTCAAACACAGGGGGCGAGGGACAGGAGAGGTGAGCCATTCCAGACCAAATAATTTGGATTCAACCACACCTCAAGTGTGGGAGATGCTTGATTCATAAATACTTAAGGCACTTTCTTGCCCAGTTCAGAGTATGGAGAAGCCCTTAAGAAGGGAGCGAGCCCCGCAGCCATGAGAAAAAGAGGATTTAATTTTCAGAGGGCTGGGGGTGAATGCCCCTACCTTGGCCTTTGGGGGCGGCCATTTCCAGGTCTGTGGGGCAGTCGGCTTCTCCGTTCATCCTCCAGCTGTCCAGCCACCTCCTTGGTCGTGCTGGCCGGGCAACCCGGGGTCAAAACCACCTCACCCTTTGGAAGACATACCAGTTCCCACTCAGGCAGGCTGAGAGATGAATGATTTTCTATCCCTCCCCGCCCAGAGTGGAGGGGGACAGGTCCACACTCTCAGAGTCCCAACCATGACCTTACTGGACTTAAAGGGTCTGTGGGAGTGGGAGTGAGCCCCTCCTCTGCTTCCTGACCCATCCCCCAACCCTTGCAGCCCAGCTCCGCGGCGCGCGCCCTTCTCTGCCCACGCGAGAGCCTGCTCCCAGCTCCCGCGTGCAGCAAGCGCCCGCCCTCCGCCCTCCTTCCCCAACCCCGGCCAAAAAAAAAAAAAAACTCCTCCTCCTCTGCGCGCCCGCCCCGGGGAGGCCCCAGGCTGGAGGGCGGGGGAGGAGGAAGGGCGGGTAAAGGGCGCGCGCGGCCACGGACGCGGGCACGCGCCCCAGTCTCCTCCTCCCGCCTCCCCCCGGCCGGTTCCCCCCGCCTCCGCAACCCGGCGGGGACCCGGACGCAGCGCAGCCGCCGCCAGCCCCGGAGCGCAGCGGCCGCACCGCCCCCGGGGACCGGATCCGGATTCCCACCGCTCCCCCCTCCCGGGCTCTCATCGCCTTCCCCGCCCGCCCAGGCGGGCGAGCAGCTGGAGAGAAGCGGCCTAGCCTGCCCCCCGCCCCGAGCCACCTACCCCGGCCAGAGGCGCCGCCGCCGCCCAGCCACCCCGACTCGCACGGAGGAGCCCGGCGCAGAGGCGCGATCGCGGCGGGAACCGCCGCCTCCTCCCCCGAGCCTGCGGCCCAGCCCCGCCGGCGCCCCCGCCCTGGCCTCCGGGGAGCCGAGCCAAGCAGAGGGCGGGAGGACGGCGGCCGGGAGGCGGGGGCGCAGCGCTCACCGGCCCCGCCGCCCCCTCCGGCGGCCGGGGAGAACTGCGCCTGCCGGCTCCGAGAAGCGCGGGCTCCTCCGCCAGCGGCCGGGGCTCGGCTCGGGCCTCGCTTCCTGCCCTCCCCTCCCCCGGCTTTCGGCGTCCTCCCCAGTGCCCTGGTCTGCTCGCGCCCGGTTCCCTGCTCGGAGGTCGCTCCGGGTCCCAGCCGGGCGCCCACCGCACCCCGCGGTTTGCTCCCTGCCGTCAGGCCTCGACCCCAGCGCGCGTCCTCAGCCGCCTCGGTTACCCGGCGCAGCGCGGCCTCCGGGCTTCCCGCTCCGGCGGCTCCCTCCCCGGCTCTGAGCAGCGGCGCCCTCCCCCGCTCGGCCGGGCACAGCCGCAGCTCCCTCCCGCGGCGGCAGCGGCTCCTCCTCCGGGCGAGGCGGCGGCGCTGGGGCGGCGGCTGCTGCTGCTGTGGCGGCGGCGGCGGCTGTGGCTGCTGCCTGCTGCTCCTCGCGGCGAAAAGCACAAAGCACAGCGCCCTCCGCCTGCAGGCAGCCCGCCCGCCGCCGGCCCCGGCCTCAGCTCGCACACCCCCCGCCGCCGCCGCAGCCTCAGCCGCCGGAGCGGGGAGGAGGAGGGAGAAGGGAGGAGGAGGAGCGGGAGGGGGGGCGGGAGAAGCGGGGCAGCGAGCGCGTCCTTCCCCGTAGAGCGCACACCGACCCCCGGGGAGCGAGCGCCAGCCCGCCCGCCTCGCCGGCTCCGCTCCCTCCCACAGCCTGCCCGGGCGGGCTCCGCGGGGGGCAGCTGGGAGGAGGGGCGGGAGCTGGGGGGACCCGGGCGGCCGAGGCGGAGGGAAGGAAGGAGGGGAGGGGGGTGGTGGTGGTGGTGGTGGTGGTGGTGGCGGCGGCGGCAGCGGCTGCTGCTGCTGCCGCCGCCGCCGCCGGGGAAGGGGGGGGGCCGGGGCAGGGAGACACGCAGCCGCCCGGATGGCGGCGGGGCTCGGAGCCGAGGCGGGCGGGCGGGCGGGCGGGCGCCGAGAGCGACCTCGCCAGACCCGCGGGGGAACTAACATGCTCCGCCGGCACTGGAGGGAGGACCGAGGTGCGGCGGCGGAGAGGGTGCCCAAAGGGGCCCCCGGCGGCTGGAGAGGCTCGGGGGACGCCCACAGCTCTGCTCCGGAGCTCTCCCCCAAGTCCTCCCAGCTCAGACTAGGGCTTCCAGGCCAGCTTTCTCCCGCCTCCCGGAGCGAGCGGTCCGCGCCCACCCTCATCCCCCGGAGCGTGGCCACTGGCTTGGGGCGCACGCACGCCGATCGCGGCGCCCGGCTTCAGTGCCTACCTCGCGGTCCTCTCACTGCCGAACGGCACATACAAAACTTAAAAAAAAACCAAAAAAACTAAAACTAAAACCTCTGCATTTAAAAAAAAAATCCCCATTGCTCTTTACACCCCGGAAACGGCGAGAGAACGACGGGCTTCGGCGGAGGAGCCGCTCTGGGAGCCGGTTCAATCCAGCCCGGCATGGCTCCCCAGGCCTGCCCGGGCGCATGGAGATCGGCGCCGCCGCCACTCGTAGCGACCCCTCTCCCCCGAAATCCGCGGTGCCTGGGCTCACTTACCGAGCGTGTGGATGGGAGCGCGGGCCGGGGGCACCTGGGGGCGCGGCGGGCCGAATAGTCGAGCCGCAGCTCTGCTGCAGCCGACGCCGGGGCAGCAAGTCGCCAGACAAAGCCCGAGATGGCGAAGCGGAGCGACGGCTAATGGCGAGCCCCACGCGCCGCGCTCCGCCCGCCCCGCTCCGCCCGCCCGCCCGCCCGCCTCGGCGCAGCGCAGCGCCGCTCCAAGCGCTTGCCCGTCAGAGCCGCCTCGGCGCCGCCGCCTCCCGGGCCACCGCGGCCTCGCCTGGCCCCTCCGCCTCCTCCGGGCTGCTCAGCCTCACCCCTTCCCTCCCACTGCTCTAGGGGTTGCACAGAAATTTTTTTAAGAAAAATGCTTTCTTCCTTTTCCTTTTTTTTTTTTTTTTTTTTCCTTTTTTGCAGGGCGGGCGTGTTGAGACTTTTGGATCTTTCTGCCCCCAGCTCCCACTCACCTGCGGAGCCGCCGCGAGGGCTAGGGGTGGGGGGGCGCGCGGAGCTGGAGCCGGCGAGCGCGGGTTGAAAGCCAGCCAAGCTCTGCAGCGCCCGACCCGGGCGTGTACGCCGCCGCCAGTCCCCGCAGAGAAATCGTCCTCCTACCCCCGCCTCCATCGCTCTGCGTTTCTCTTCCAATCAGCCGGTCGCTTGGTGGCTCCTCCATTCTCCGGCCAAGCCCAGCTGCCTAGAGCGAGCTCCACTCCTCCATCTGTTCGCCCGGCTCCTCGCTCCCCTGCCGGGGCCGGCGAGACGGCGTGAGGCCGGAGGGGGATTTGCGAGAAAACCTGCCTGCTTCCCGCTCCCATTGCTCCATCCCCGCTGCCTCCTGCTTCTCTCCTGCGTCTTTCCAACTCTCTCCCTTGTCGCCACTGGTGTGTGTCTGAGTGTGTGAGCGTTTTTTTTTTTTTTTTTTTTTTTTTTTTTTTTTTTTTTGCTCTTTGCTTTTGCAACCCAGAAGCAAAAGACGGGGGGGAGTTACAGGGAAAAAAAAAGCGAGAAAGAAGCTCTTAGATTTGCAACACATCGGAAAACCAGGGGAGCACCCCGCCTTATCCGATCTCCGTGCTCTGCGAGGGCCTTCCGGGTTTTGGGACGAGCGTCTCAATGTTCCCCTCTTCTCTGGGTTTAGGATCCGAGGAGTCCGAGCAAAAAGTTCTCCCCCTGGGTCGTAGTGAGGGGTGTCAGGGTGGGAGTTTCGGGATTTTTCAAGAAGCAGCGGCTATCCTTCCTACCCCGGCATCGGCCACTGGGCCGGGGTGGGGGAAAGAGCAAAATCCCAGTGGGTTTGTGCGAGGAATCTTCTGGGGTTGGGGCGTGGGGTAGTCGGAATCGGGAGAGACACCGCTTCGCGAATCTCCCCTTCGGTCTCTACCTCCTGTCCTCTGCCAGCTCCCCCTTTAATTTTTTTCCTCTCCTTTAATCTAATTTCTTCCAACTCCACCTTTGTTGTTACCGGCGTCACGCCCGGACCAGCCAATCCCTGCCACGCAATCAGTTTGTCAAAAAGGTTCGGCCAGCCCTGGGAAAGCAGGCCGCAGGCGCTGCCCCCCGGCGGCGGCTGGCAGCCGCGAGGGGAGCTCGGCACCCCGACCTCGCTGCCCCGGCGGCAGCGGGGCAGCCTCCACCGAGACCTCCCCCAGTTCACTATCCTGCAGGCCGGTGATGAAAGGCTTGGACGGGGTCCACCGCCCATCCTTGCACTGCCATGGCCGTGGTTGTCTGTCTTTGCCTCCCCTTCTCAGAGGAAAGGTTATCAGGACAGGACGCAGGGAGCCAGAGACCGTCTGAAGGAAGCCTGCTTCCAACAGGCCCAGCCTCCAGCCTGGGTCACAGCTCCTGGGGCAGCGCCATTGCTCCTGGCTCTCAGGCTACCAGTCTCCCACACCGACACTCTACTGCCCGCATCTCAGCCAGCTAGGTCACCCAGCCCCTTTCTACTCTCCCCTGGCACGCAGCCTTCTTCACTCGGCCTGCCTCTCTGCTGCTGTAATTCCTCTTGTCTCCTGGGAGAAATGATATTCCTTTCCCAGGACTTCCACATCCCCCTTCTGTCACGTTTCACAAACAGGAAGGAAACACTGTCAAGATATGGTGTGTCCTGTTCTTTTCTTTCTTTCTTTCTTTTTTTTTTTTTTTTTTTGAGGGCATTGGCATGTAGAAGAATCGGATATACCACTAGATGCTAATGAAATTTCAGCTTCTAGGCCCCTCACTTGCAGGGCCTGGTGAAGACCCTGAACTGAATTTTGTTTTCATCATATGGCATTTTTTTTTGTCAAAGAGCCACCGACCACCTCCACCTCACCAAGGAATTGCACATGTTTCTGCCCTTACAAACCCAGATTGGCCCTTGGAACACACACAGGGCAATTTGTGCAGATTCACACTGGGCTAAAAGTGAGGCTTGGTGGGCCAGGCTCACACCTGTAATCCCAGCACTTTAGGAGACCGAGGCGAGAGGATCACTTGAGCCCAGGAGTTTGAGATCAGCTTAGACAACATAGCAAGACCCTGCCTCTACAGACACACACACACACCCTATTATAATATGTAGAAAAAAGGAAAAGTGAGGCGTAACAGTGATTTTATTGTTTTGAGTAGGAAAGAGCAAAAGGTTTAGAATCAAAAGTCCCAGCTTTACCTCTTCTTAATAGTGTGTGAATCTGAGTGTTGTTATTATTTTTTTTTGAGATGGATTTCATCATGTTGGGCAGGCTGGTCTCAAACTCCTGACCTCAGGTGATCCACCCGCCTTGGCTTCCCAAAGTGCTGGGATTACAGGCATGAGCCACCATGCCCGGCCTCTGAGTGTCTTATTAACCTTGCCTGATCTCAGTTTCCATATCTGTAAAGTTAGAATAGCAATCCTATTTATTTTGCTTCTCTCACCAAGGATGAAGGTCAAATGAGATGATGTACGTAAAACTTGAAATCCTCTGCAGATGGCATTACAGTGAGAGAACCTGGGACCCCCCAAGAACGTTCCTAATCTTCCACATGCAGATCTGGAGTCCAGGTGTCCTGGCTCCTAGCCCTGAGCATTTTGTCTGGGCCAAGGGGCTTTTCGGTAAAGTGCTTTGGAATAAAACAGGATGAACATGAATCATAAGAATGAGTATTATTGATTCCTTGGGAAGCAAAAATTATGGCTGGCACCCTTCCCACTTGGACACCAATTGGCTTGTTTTACATCAATTTTGTCTGTGGTGAGGTCAGGAGTCCAAGACTTGGGCGAAGGGCCAGAGTGTGAGGGAATCTGCCCTTGGCCCTTTTTCTTTGCCCCCTTTCCCAGTTCATCTCCCTCCCCGCCCTCCAGGCTTCTGGCATGTGCCTTGAAGCAGAGCACTGGCATTCAATAACCCCAGCCCAGGCTGGTGACAAAGCAGGATCCTAGCTACACAATTTCCACTTGGCCTCAGCATTTCTCCAGGTTGCCAGCATCCAAGCACCAGCTTATATAAAACCCCCAGAGTGCCTGGAATGCATTAACCAAAGTGTGGTACTTAAATTCTTGGTCTACAGGGAGTAATTTTAAATGGTATACCAATATTTTCAGATTTATATATTTTAATGTATATTGGAAATGTTCTGCTTTAAAATTTTTATTTAAGATGATATAAAGTCACACATTTTGGGGGCAAGAATGTTACTGTCCCTTGTTATTTTTTTGTTGCTGCAGAAGTTAAAGTACCACTTTAAGTATACAACTTTTTTTTTTTTTTGAGACATAGTTTCACTCTTGTTGTCCAGGTTGGAGTGCAATGGCGTGTTCTCGGCTCACTGCAACCTCCACCTCCCCAGTTCAAACAATTTATCTTGGCTGGGCGCGGTGGCTCAAGCCTGTAATCCCAGCACTTTGGGAGGCCGAGGCGGGTGGATCATGAGGTCAAGAGATCGAGACCATCCTGGTCAACATGGTGAAACCCCGTCTCTACTAAAAAAAAAATACAAAAAATCAGCTGGGCATGGTAGCGTGTGCCTGTAATCCCAGCTACTGGGGAGGCTGAGGCAGGAGAATTGCCTGAACCCGGGAGACGGAGGTTGCGGTGAGCCGAGATCGCGCCATTGCACTCCAGCCTGGGTAACAAGAG
>NW_022436952.1:191968-234902 GCF_009761245.1 Sapajus apella | reverse complement strand
CTCAAAAAAAAAAAAAAAAATTTATCTTGCCTCAGCCTTCTGACTAGCTGGGATTACAGGCATGTGCCACTATGCCCAGCTAATTTTTTTTTTTTATCTTATTTATTTATTTTTAGTTTTTTTTTGTTTTTTTTTGGAGACAGAGTCTTGCTCTGTTGCCTAGGCTGGAGTGCAGTGGCTCGATCACGGCTCATTGCAACTTCCACCTTCTGAGTTCAAGCAGTTCACCTGCCTCAGCCTTCCGAGTAGCTGAGACTACAGGCACCCACCACTACTCTTGGCTAATTTTTTATATTTTAGTAGAGACGGAGTTTCACTATGTTTCCCAGGCTGATCTTGAACTCCTGAGCCCAGGCAATCCACCTGCCTCGGCTTCCCAAAGTGCTAGATTACAGGTGTGAACCACCGTGCCTGGCCTTTTATTTTTATTCATTTTTTGAGGTGGAGTCTTGCTCTGTTGCCCAGGCTGGAGTGCAGTGGCGTGATCTTGGCTTACTGCAACCTCTGCCTCCCGGCTTCAGGAGATTCTGCTTCAGCCTCCTGAGTAGCTGGGATTATAGGTGCCCATCACAATGCCCAGCTAATTTGTATTTTTAGTAGAGAGGGTATTTCACTATGTTGGCCAGGATGGTCTTGAACTCCTGACCTCAGGTGATCCCCCTGCATTAGCCTCTGAAAGTGCTGGGATTACAGGCATGAGCCACCCAGACTAAGTATACAGCTTGATGAATTTTTAGGGATATTACATATGTGTATACCATGTAACCAGCACCCAGATTAAAATACCAAATATTTCTAGCAAGTTTACTCAGTCAATATTCCCCTCCAAATATCATCAGTATTCTGAGCTCTATCACCAGTTAAGTTTTGTCTGTTTTTGCAGTATACCCAATATATAAATATACCACAATTTATCCATTCTACATCTATTTATGTATTTATTTATTTATCTTAAAGATGAGGTCTTGCTTTGTTGCCCAGGCTGGTCTTGAACTCTTGAACTCCTGGGATTTGTTTTGTTTTGTTCTGTTTTTTTTTTTTTTTTTTTTTTTTTTTTTCCTTGAGATGGAGTCTCGCTCTGCCACCCAGGCTGGAGTGCAGTGGTGTGATCTCAGCTCACTGCAACCTCTGCCTCCCAGGTTCAATCGATTCTCGTGCCTCAGCCTCCCAAGTAGCTGGGACTGCAGGCACCCACCACCACACCTGGCTAAGTTTTTGTATTTTTAGTAGAGACAAGGTTTCACCATATTGGCCAGGCTGGTCTTGAACTCCTGAGCTCAGGCAGCCTGCCTACCTCCGCCTCCCAGACTGCTAGGATTATAGGCGTGAGCCTCCACACCCGGCCATAAATTCAAATTAATTCAAATTAAATAAAATGGAAAATTCATTTCTTCAGTCACACTTGCCATATTTCAAGTGCTTCATGGCTGAATGCGTCTAAGTGGCTACCGTATTGGACAGTAGAGATATAGAACATTTCTCAGGCTAGGCTTGGTGGTTCACGTGTGTTATCCCAGCATTTTGGGAGGCCTAGGCGGGTGGATCACCTGAGGTTAGGAGTTCGAGACTAGCCTGGCCAAGATGGTGAAGCCCCGTCTCTACTAAAAATACAAAAATTGGCTGGGCATGGTGTCACGTGCCTGTAATCCCAGCTACTCAGGAGGTTGAGGCTGGAGAATTGCTTGAACCCAGGAGAGAGGGTTATGGTGAGCAGAGATCACTCCATTGCACTCCAGCCTAGATAATAGAGCAAGACTTCCTCTCAAAAAAAAAAAAAAAGACGAAGAGTTGATTTTTCAGTTTGTTCAGCTTTTTACTTGTTTGAATGTAGAAGTGATTTCCAAGCTCTTTACATGCTAGACTGAAACTCTTCTTTTTTTTTTTTTTTTTTTTTTTTTAGAAATGAAAAATGAAGTCTTGCCCAGGCTGATCTTAAACTCCTGGGCTCATAATCCCAACTCCAAAGTGTTGGGATTATAGGTGTGAGCCACCATACCCAGTCAAAATCCTCTATTTCTTTTTGAGTGAGTTTGGCTGTTTGTGTCTTTCACTCTGTTTAAAAAATTATATGTGGGCTGGGTGTGGTGTGGTACCTCACACCTGTAATCCCAGCATTTTTGGAGGTCAAGGCAGAAGGATTGCTTGAGCCCAGGAGTTTGAGATCAGCCTGGACAACATAGCAAGTCCCTGTCTCTACAAAAAATACAAAAATTAGCTGGGGCTAGTGCCCTCAAACTGTGATCCCAGCTACTGAGGAGGCTGAGGCAGGAGGATCACTCGAACCCAGGAGGCTGAGGCTGCAGTGATTGCTCCACGGCACTCTAGCATGGGTGACAGAGTGAGATCCTATCTCAAAAGAAAAGAAGAAGAAAAAAATTCCCACACAGCACGGAAGATAGAAAATTTTTTAAATCCTGACGTATAGGAATTTTACCTTTTAGTTTAATTAATTTATTTATTATTATTTTTTTTTGAGACGAACTTTAGCTCTTGTTGCCCACACTGGAGTGTAGTGGCGCAATCTCAGCTCACTGCAACCTCCACCTCTCAGGCTCAAGAGATTCTCCTGCCTCAGCCTCTTCTGTAGCTGGGATTACAGGGGTGCGCCACCACAGCCAGCTAATTTTTGTACTTTTAGTAGAAAGAGGGTCTCACCATGTTGGCCAGGCTGGTCTCAAACTTCCGGCCTCAAGTGATCTGCCTGCCTCAGCCTCCCAAAGTGCTGGGATTACAGGAGGGAGCCACTGCGCCTGGCCAGTTGGAATTTAACAATTTTATTTAAGTTGTCAAATGTATGGGTATTTATGTTTGCAGTATTCCTTTGTTATTCTTTTAATGTTTTTACAGTCTATAGTGATGTCTTCCTATTTCTGTTATTTATAGTTTGTGTCTCTTCTCTGTTTTTCTGGTCAGTCTGAGCAAAGGTTTATCAATTTTACTGATTTTTTTCCCAAAGAACTAGCTTTTGGCTTTTGGTTTCATTGATTTCCTCTATTGTTTGTTTTCAATTTTATCTGTCTATCTATCTATCTATCTATCTGTCATCTATCTATCTATTTTTGAGTGACTCACTCAGTTACTCAGGCAGGAGGGCTGTCTCGGCTCACTTCAACCTCTGCTTCCTGTGTTCAAGTGGTTCTGCCATCTCAGCCTCCCAAGTACCCGGGACTACAGGCGCGCACCACCATGCCTGGCTAATTTTGTATTTTTAGTAGAGGCGGGGGTTTCACCATGTTGGCCAAGCTGGTCTCGAACTCCTGACCTCAAGTGACCCACTTGCCTTGGCCTCCCAAAGTGCTGGAATTACAGGCCTGAGTCATTGGACCTGGACAATTTCATTGATTTTTCTTCTATCTTTATTATTTCCTTCCTTTTGTCTGCTTTGGGTTTAATTTGCTCATTTTTTTCTAGTTTCTTTCTTTTTTTTTTAGATGGAGTCTCTAGCGCACAGGCTGGAGTGTAGTGCTGTGATCTCGGCTCACTGCAACTTCTGCTTCCCTGGTTCAAGCAGTTCTCCTGCCTCAGCTTTCTGAGTAGCTGGGACTACAGGCACTCACCAGCACACCCAACTAATTTTTTGTATTTTTAGTAGAGATGGGGTTTCACCATGTTAGCTAGGATGGTCTCAATCTCCTGACCTCATGATCTGCCCTCCTTGGCCTCCCAAAGTGCTGGGATTACAGGCATGAGCCACCACGTCTGGCCTCTAGTTTTTTATAGCAGGTGTTTAGGTTATTGATTTGAGATCTTTCTTATTTTCTTTTCTTTTTTTTTGAGATGGAGTCTCACTATGTTGACCTCAAATGATCTGTCCACCTCAGCCTCCCAAAGTGCTGAGATTACAGGCGTGAACCGCTGTGCCTGGCCTCTTATTTTCTTTTTTTGTTTGTTTGTTTTTTTTTGAGTCAGAGTTTCGCTGTTGTTACCCAGGCTGGAGTGCAATGGCGCCATCTCAGCTCACCGCAACCTCCGCCTCCTGGGTTCAGGCAATTCTCCTGCCTCAGCCTCCGGAGTAGCTGGGATTACAGGCACGCGCCACCATGCCCAGCTAATTTTTTGTATTTTTAGTAGAGACGGGGTTTCACCATGTTGACCAGGATGGTCTCGATCTCTTGACCTCGTGATCCACCCGCCTTGGCCTCCCAAAGTGCTGGGATTACAGGCGTGAGCCACCGCGCCCGGCCTTATTTTCTAATCTAAGTGTTTTTTTTTGTTTTTTTTTTTTGAGACGGAGTTTCGCTCTTGTTACCCAGGCTGGAGTGCAATGGCGCCATCTCGGCTCACCGCAACCTCCGCCTCCTGGGTTCAGGCAATTCTCCTGCGTCAGCCTCCTGAGTAGCTGGGATTACAGGCACGCGCCACCATGCCCAGCTAATTTTTTGTAGTTTTAGTAGAGACGGAGTTTCACCATGTTGACCAGGATGGTCTCGATCTCTTGACCTCGTGATCCACCCGCCTCGGCCTCCCAAAGTGCTGGGATTACAGGCGTGAGCCACCGCGCCCGGCTAATCTAAGTGTTTAATGCTCTGTTTCCCTCTAAGCCTTGCTTCACTGTATCTCACAAATTTTGATACGTTTTCATCTTCCTTTATTTCAAAATATTTCCCAATTTCACTTATAACATCAGCTTTGGTCTATGGGTTATTTAGAAGTGCCTTGTTTTACTCTCTAAATACTTAGGGATTTGTGGCCAGGCATAGTGGCTCATGCCTGTAATCCCAGCACTTTGGGAGGCCAACGCAGGCAGATCACTTGAGGTCAGGAGTTTGAGACCACCTGGCCAACGTGGTGAAACCTCATCGTCTCTATGAAAAATACAAAAATCAGCTGGTCATGGTGGCGTGCGCCTATAATCCTAGCTACTCCGGAGGTAGAGACAGGAGAATCACTTGAACCTGGGAGGCAGAGGTTGCAGTGAGCTGAGATTGTGCCATTGCATTCCAGCCAGGGTGACAGAGTGAGACTCCATCTCAAAAAACAAAACAAATATTTAGGGATGTGCCAAACATCTTTCTGTTACTGATTTCTAATTTAATAATATTATGAACATAGGCTACGTTTTCTGTGATTTCCATTCTTTTAAGTTTGTTAAGGTTTGCTTTGTGGCCCAGAATGTTGTCTATTTTAAGGTGAATGATCCATGGGCATTTGAAAAGAATATGTATTCTGCTGTTGTTGAGTGGAGTGTCCCTGAAATATAAATTAGGGTAAGCTGGTTGCTAGTGCTATTTAGGTGTTCTATTGCCTTCATGATTTTCTGTCTACTTGTTCTATTGATTATTGGGAGAGTAGTGGTAGTTTCCTGCCATAATGGTAGATTTATCTATTTCTCCTTTCAGTTCCATTGGTTTTAACTTTATGTATTTTGAAGCTCTGTTTAAAACCTTATATAAGGGCCAGGTGGCGTGACTCATGCCTATAATCTCAGCACTTTGGGAGGTCGAGGTAGGAGGATCACTTGGGCCCAGGAGTTTGAGACCAGCCTGCTTGACAGAGGAAGACCTTGTTTTTACAATTTTTTTTTTTTAATTGGCTGGGCATGGTGGTGGGTGCCTGTAGTCCTAGCTACTCCAGAGGCTGAGGTAGGAGGATTACTTGAGACTGGGAGGTTGAGGATGCACTGAGCTGTGATTAAGCCACTGTACTGCAGCCTAGGCAACAGAGCAAGACACTGTCTCTGTATAAAATTTAACACACACACACACACACACACACACACACACACACACGTGCGCACACACACACACGGAGACATGCTCTATTTATTTATTTATTTTTTTTTTTGAGACGGAGTTTCACTCTTGTTACCCAGGCTGGAGTGCAATGGCGCCATCTCGGCTCACCGCAACCTCCGCCTCCTGGGTTCAGGCAATTCTCCTGCCTCAACCTCCTCAGTAGCTGGGATTACAGGCACGCGCCACCATGCCCAGCTAATGTTTTTGTATTTTTAGTAGAGATGGGGTTTCACCATGTTGACCGTGATGGTCTCGATCTCTTGACCTTGTGATCCACCCGCCTCGGCCTCCCAAAGTGCTGGGATTACAGGCTTGAGCCACCGCGCCCGGCCTATTTTTTATTTATTTTTAAGATAGGGTTTCACCATGTTAGCCAGGCTGGTCTTGAACTCCTGACCTCAGGGGATCCACCCACCTCAGCCTCCCAAAGTGCTAGGATTACAGGTGTGAGCCACCATGCCTGACTCGACATGATCTATTTTAAAATACATGTAACGTAGGCCAGGTGCGGTGGCCTATGCCTGTAACCCAGTACTTTGGGAGGTTGAGGCAGCTGGATCACTTGAGTCCAAGAGTTTGAGACCAGCCTGGACAGCATGATGAAACCCCATCTCTACCAAAATTACAAAAAATTAGCTGGGTGTGGTGGCACATGCCTGTAGTCCCAGCTGCTAGGGAGGCTGAGGTGGGAAAATCACTTGAGCTCAAGAGGTGGAGGTTGCAGTGAGCCAAGATTGTGCCACTGCACTCCAGCCTAGGAGACAGCATGAGACCTTGTCTCAAAAAAAAAAAAAAATAAAAAATAAATAAATAAATATATACATGTAGATTAGTGTTCACATATAAACAAATCTGAAGGAATATACTCTAAATTGTTTTTTTTTGTTTGTTTGTTTTTAAGACAGCGTTTCACCATGTTGGTTGGGCTGGTCTTGAACTCCCAACCTCAGGTGATCCGCCCGCCTTGGCCTCCAAACTGGTTGGATTACAGGCGTGAGCCACCACGCCCGGCCTAAATTGTTAACAGTAGTTACTGGAGGGTTTTTTTTGTTTGTTTGTTTTAGAGACAGCCTCTCACTCTGTCTTACTCTGCTGGAGTGCAGTGGTGACATCATAGCTCACTGCAGCCTCAAAGTCCTGAGCTCGAGTGATCCTCCCACCTTAGCCTCTCGAGTAGCTGGGACTGCAGGTGGGCACCACCGCACCTGGCTAATTTTTAAATTTTTAGTCTCATTTTTTTTCTAGGAACACCTGCACTTTATTGAACACCATTGTAGAAAAGTGTGTGAGGGTAAAGGGCTGGACAGGACTCGGCTCAGGGGCAGGGCGAGGAATGGAAGGCAGAGTACGGGGAAGACGGGTCACGGCAGGGCCCCTGGCCTGGACGATTCTTCTCGATCTATTGATAGGTTGCAGAATCAGTACTGGGGGTTGCAGAATCAGTACTGGGATGATGATCAGCAGAATGGTCATGATGATGCCCACCATCAGGGCCCAGATGTTCAGGCACTTGGCGGTGGAGGCATAGGCCTGGGCCCCGGTCAGGTCACCAACCATCTCCTTGTACCTAGACTTCATGGAGTAGGCGAACTCGATGAAGCCCAGGCAGCAGGAGTTCATGAAGAGGGTGTTGAACAGGGACCAGACAACATGGTCGGGCACGGAGGTCTCACTGCGGATGTGGATCACAGTGGATGTTGGGGGAGCAGGGTTGTGGGGCGTCCCCAGCACATCCATCCTGTGCTCCTCCTTTAGCATCTCATAGCTTGGGGGACGGTCGGTGTTGGCGGAGTGAAGAAGGTTTGGACAGTATGGTTCATGGTGTCCAGGGAAGACCAGCTGTGGTCGGGTTGCTGGAATGGTTCTCCTAGTCTAATTTTTAAATTTAAACACAAGGTCGCACCATGTTGCCCAGGCTGGTCTTGAATTCCTGGTCTCAAGTGATTATCCTGCCTCCCAAAGCACTGGGATTACAGGCATTAGCCTTCACACTTGGCCAAATAACTGGAGATTTTTATTCTCTATGTTAAATCATTTTGTGATTTAAGTGTCTTATACATGTATTATTTTTGAAATCTGAAAATACAAATATATGTTTTAGAAGAGAGAGAGACGATTTGATATGTGTGAATTGTCCCCCGAGCCTGCAAAGCAGTCTCTGGTCCATCTTGGGAAAACGTCGGCTGAGCACTCCTGCTGGACTCTCAGACCATAACCCACACCTCCTGCTGCTGCTTCCTCTCCCAGCCCTTCCTTCCTCACCTCCTGTTAGCTGGCTTTGGGCCCAGGTACATGGGAAAGAAATAACCTTCTGAGGTCACCATGTGGTCTGCCAACCCAGCAGGCTTTCCATGATGTCACTTGACTTTGCTGAGCAAATTTCACCCATTTTATCTTCAGGCTACTTCTCAGATATATTTCATCTCCAGATTCTATTCCTTTAAGACATTCCACCTATCTCATCACTGGGACCGTTCCTGCTTGACCCTGAGGAGTCAGATCAAATGTCTCTGCCTCCAAGAAGCCCTGTCTAACTCCAGCTCCCTCTGCTCCTTCTGCTCCCTGCACAATACTGGTATTTTGTTTTATTTTGTTTTTGAGACAGGATCTCACTCTCTCACCCAGGCTGGTGTGCAGTGGCGTGATCACGGCTCACTGCAGCCTTGACCTCCTGGGCTCAAGTGATCCTTCTGATGCAGCCTCCCAAATAGCTAAGTCTATAGGTGTGTGCCACCACACCTGGCTAATATGTGTGTCTGTGTGTGTGTGTGTGTGTGTGTGTGTGTGTAGACAGGGTTTTGCCACATTGCCCAGGCTGGTCTCAAACTCCTGGGTTCAGGCATCTGCCCACCTTATCCCCTCCCAAAGTGCTGGGATTACAGGTGTGAGCATCATGGCCAGCCAGCGCTCACTCTTGTTGAACGTCTGGCCCCCAGGCTGACTGCAGGTCCTGTGAGGGCATGAGCTATGTCCACCTGCCTCTATTACTGACTCGCTGACATGCAAAGATTTCCAATTTGCCTCCTTACAGCGAATTCCTCCCGTATGAATTCACTTCCAGGTGAATCACTTTAATTATGTCACTTCCCGGCCCAAGAACCTGCAAGACTCACTAGTGCCTCCTGAACCATACTATTCAAACCCTTCTTGGCAGTTAGGATTCTTCAAACCTGACCTTGCTTTCCCCATTTTGTATGAACCTGTTCTCCTAGAAGGATCCACCTCTGCAGTCAGGCCTTCCCTGTGCTGTCCACGCACCATTCCCACCTCCCTGCCCTTGGCCAAACCACTCCCCTACCTACCTGGAAGGTACCCCACCCTCTATTCTCCCTGATCCTCTAAATTCCTTTTTTTTTTTTTTTTTTCTCTGAGACAGTTTTGCTCTTGTTGCCCAGGCTGGAGTGCAATGGCATGATCTCCGCTCACAACCTCTACCTCCCAGGTTCAAGTGATTCTTCTGTCTCAGCTTCCTGAGTAGCTGGGATCACAGATACACACCAACACACCTGGCTAATTTTTGTATTTTTAGTAGAGACAGGGTTTTGTCATGTTGGTCAGGCTGGTCTTGAACTCCTGGCCTCAGGTGATCTGCCCACCTCAGCCTCCCAGAGTGCTGAGATTACAGGTGTGAGCCACTGTACCCGGCCCCAACTTGAGCTCTTTCCAGTGTCCAGAGTCTAGTTTCTCTTCTCCACAAGCCTTCTGTCTCTGGACTACATAAGCTGGATGGCATAGAGGTGTGGAGGGACACCAGGCACTTTGGATCCCACTCTGTCTCTTAGAAGCCATATGACTTAGGTCGAGTTCCTTATCTTCTCTGTGCTTCAGTTTCCTTATCAGTAAAATGGGGCTAGAATTGACCTCATAGGGTTATTGTGAGGAGAAAAAGAGTAAGAACATGGGAAGCACCTGGAACTGTGCCTAGCACATAGTATGTGCTCAGTAAGCACTAAAAGTGACTTCTTCAGCCCATTCTGATCTCAGTTCTCAATTTCCACAGCTCATATCCCTGAAGCCTGCCAACCCTGGGTCGCATCCTGTACACAGCCCTGGAACTCTTCCATATGGTCAGCAAAAATGAGAACCCACACCCCCCATTTGCAAAGAGACAAAAACAAACCTCTCACACTTTGTTAGCCCCAGCCAGGGAGTGACACCATCCCCCACCCACCAACTCTCAATAGCTTTTTAGGGCTGAAAGAGGGAAGACAGAGCAGAAGAGAAAGGTGAGGCCGGCCAGGCGCGGTGACTCATGCCTCTAATCCCAGCACTGCGGGAGGCTGAGGCGGGTGCATCGCCTGAGGTGAAGGAGTTTGGGACCAGCCTGGCCAACAGAAACCCCATCTCTACTAAAAGCACAACAATTAGGCTGGGCGCAGTGGCTCTTGCCTGTAATTCCAGCACATTGGGAGGCCGAGGCAGGTGGATCACAAGGTCAGGAGTTCAAGACCAGCCTTGTCAATATGTTGAAACTCTGTCTCTATTAAAAACACAAAATTAGCCAGGCATGGTGGCAGGCGCCTGTAGTCCCAGCTACTCAGGAGGCTAGGGGGGGCACCTGTAGTCCCAGCTACTCGGGAGGCTGAGGCTGAGAAATCACTCGAATCTGGGAGGCGAGGTTGCAGTGAGATAAGATCGTACCACTGCACTCCAGCATGGGCAACAACAGCGAAACTGTCTCAAAAAAAAAACCCCAAACCAAACCAAAACAAAGCAAAAAAACTGGAAAGGTGAGGCCTTCAACAGATGATAGGGATCTTAAGGGCTGCCCTCATGAATGAATTAATTCATTCATAATTAGTGGTTAATTGAATAGATTGATGGGATATCATAGAAGAGGAACTGGTAGCTTTATAAGAAGAAAGTCGGGCTTGGTGGCTCACGCCTATAATCCCAGCACTTTAGGAAGCCGAGGCGGGTAGATCACAAGGTCAGAAGTTCGAGACCAGCGTGGCCAACATGGTGAAACCCTATCTCTACTAAAATACAAAAAATTAGCTGGTGTGGTGGCACGCACCTGTAATCCCAGCTACTTGGGAGGCTGAGGTAGGAGAATTGCTTGAATTTGGGAGGCGGAGGTTGAAGTGAGCAGAGATCGCGCCACGGCACTCCAGCCTGGGTGACAAAGAGAGACTCTATCTCAAAAAAATAATAAATAAATAAATAAATAAAAGAAGAAGAGAGACCTGAATTAGCATGTTAGCAAGCTTAGCCCCTGACCATGTGCTGTGGTGTCCTAAATGGCTACAGGGCACCGTAGAGAGTTTCCAAGTTCCAGGCTCCGCCTCTCTCCAACAAAGAGAAGGGGGGTTCCTATCTCTGGTTCTTACCCTTCAAGACCTCTCCCAGGTTTCAACCCCACTCTGGCCTCAACACTGTCTTAGGGTGCAGTCTTCTCATAAACTGTGCTAGGAACATTGGGGTGGGGTGTAGGTGGGAGGAGGAAAGAAATGCTCAAGCTTCAAGTCCATGCTTCTGGGATCTCCCACTTAATTGGGAGAAATTAGACATGCATAGGCAACCAAATTCAAAATGGAGAGTGCTATACAATCATAAGAATGAATAGGCTGGGCACAGTGGCTTACGCCTGTAATCCCAGCACTTGGCGAGGCCAAGGCGGGCAGATCACTTGAGCTGAGGAGTTCGAGACCAGTGTGGGCAATGTGGTGAAACCCCATCTCTACAAAAACGTGGTGTCAGGCACCTGTAGTCCCAGCTACTCTGGAGGCTGAGGCAGGATAATCACTTGAACTCTGGAGGCGGAGGTTGCAGTGAGCTGAGATTGCGCCACTGTACTCCAGCCTGGGCAGCAGAGAGAGACCCTGTCTCCAAAGGAAAAAAAAAAAAAGAATATAGGCCCGCATGGTGGCTTACTCCTGTAGTTCCAGAACTTTAGGATGCTGAGGCAGGAGGATCACTTGAGCTCAGGGGTTCGAGATCAGCCTGGGCAACATCTCTACAAAATATACAAAAGTTAGCCAGCCATGGTGGTATCTGCCTATAGTCCCAGCTACTCGGGAGGCTGAAGTGGGAGGATCCCTTTAGCTGAAACCACACCATTGCATTACAGCCTGAGAAAGAGAGCAACAGAGTGAGATCCTTTCAAACTAACTAACTAACTAAATAAATATAAACCTAGGGCTTGGGAGGCCAGTAGTGGGAGCCTTTGGGGACATAAAGGAGGAAGTAGGATTTCAGCCTCAGCCTTTGGACTCGTTAGGGTAGATGGTCTTTCTCATAAAATAAGACTGGGCTTGGTGGCTGATGCCTCTAATCCCAGCACTTTGGGAGGCCGAGGGGGGTGGATCACTTGAGGTCAGTCAGGAGTTCAAGACCAGTCTGGCCAACATGGTGAAATCCCATCTCTACTAAAAAATACAAAAATTAGCCGGGCATGGTGGTGGGCACCTGTAGTCCCAGCTACTTGGGAGGCTGAGGCAGGAGAATTGCTTAAACCTAGGAGGTGGAGGTTGCAATGAGCTGAGATTGCACCACTGCACTCCAGCCTGGTTGACAGAGCAAGACTCCAACACAAAAAAAAAAAAAAGAGAAGGAGGAAGAAAAAAAGAATGGAATGAGAAAAGGAAGAAGGAAAGGAAAGAAGAACAGTTGATGATAACCTGCCCTGACCTCAGGAGGATGACTAATTTAACCCTCTGCACCTAAAGTCCACAAGGAGAGAAATAAAGTGATACCTCCTATAACTCTGCCATGGTGGCATTTTAACTTTTTCTGTCTAAGCCTCGAACCCTCACTTCTGTGCATCCTACTGTGTATGTTTCTATGTGGCTGTCACCAGGAGGAACACATCACTATGAATTTTTGCCTAAGAAAATGCCAGCACTGAGCCAGGACTTGTGAATATAAGATATCATTTTATCCTCTTAACATTGTGAGCTAAGTATCATTATCTCTATTTTACAGATGCATTTAACCTCAGAGATCAGGTTATTTATCCAACTCCTACTATTAATAAATCACAAAGCCAGCACTTTGGAAGGGCAAGGTGGGACCATTGCTTGAGGCCAAGAATTCAAAACCAGCCTAGGCCACATAATGAAACCTCATTTCTTTCTTTTTTTTTTTTTTTTGAGACGGAGTTTCGCTCTTGTTACCCAGGCTGGACTGCAATGGCCCGATCTCAGCTCACCACAACCTCCGCCTCCTGGGTTCAGGCAATTCTCCTGCCTCAGCCTCCGGAGTAGCTGGGATTACAGGCACGTCCCACCATGCCCAGCTAATGTTTTGTATTTTTAGTAGAGACAGGGTTTCACCATGTTGACCAGGATGGTCTCGATCTCTTGACCTCGTGATCCACCCGCCTCGGCCTCCCAAAGTGCTGGGATTACAGGCTTGAGCCACCGCGCCCGGCCATGAAACCTCATTTCTACAAAACAAAACCAAACAAGAAAATGAATCCCAAAGCTGGTGTTCCAAACACCTTGGCTGCAAAGGCCCAGGGTCATGTGATGCCATTTAGTTGGTCCAATAGCTTCCTCATAATTATTCTTATTAAGGTCAGCCTAGTGGTCCATTATATTGATGGAGGGTAATTTACTGTAATTTACTAACTGCGGTCCTATTTCTGAATATTTTGGCTCTTTCTAGCTTTCTGTTAATCCTGTAAATTATCTTCAAGTCCAGGCTTTTTGAATCTGTTGATTTACTTCCTTACCGGGGTGGGATTACTTTGTGGTGACACACAAATGTTAACCTCATTACAGCAGTTTATTCTTGTTGACGAGGTTTTCACAAAAGAGTTGAATGGGTAAGCAGGAGTTAAAACCCAGAGACTGGCTGGGTGTGGTGGCTCATGCCTATAATCCCAGCACTTTGGGAGGCCAAGGGGGGTGGATCACGTGAGGTCAGGAGTTCAAGACCAGCCTGGCCAACACGGTGAAACCTCGTCTCCACTAAAAATACAAACATTACCCAGTTGTGGTGTGGGGGAAGGGGGGGCACCTGTAGTCCCAGGGAGGCTGAGGTAGGAGATTTGCTTGAACCTTGGAGGCGATGGTTGCAGTGAGCTGAGATTGTGCCATTGCACTCCAGCCTGGGCGACAAGAGTGAAACTCTGCCTCAAAAAAAAAAAAACAAAAAACCCCAGAGACGCGTGTGTGTGTGTGTGTGTGTGTGTGTGTGTGTGTGTGTGTGTGTTGGGGGTTGGGGGTACATGTGAGGCACAGGATGTTGGGGTGGTGTGAGGCCTCCAGCTGGGCAGGAAGTCAGTCTGGGGAGATTCCTGTGTCCCCCACATTTCCCTAAAGCCTTCCTGGCTCAAGCTGTTTGGGGTCTGAAGTGCAGTGCAAGGGGGATTAGGCAGGCTGTGGTCCAGCCACTCCCTCTTTGTCCTGATACCCTGCCCCCACCCCAAGCTCCTTCTACTCCCTCCAGAAGGCCTCCCAATCTTCTCTAAGGGTGAGAGGGGTGGGATGGGCAAGCAGAAGCCTGAGGCCTGCACACCCTCGCCCTGCACCTCCTTCTGTTCCTAAGGCCTGGCTTCCCATGCTGGACATCACCTGGGAATCTGGTTAAAATGCAGATTCTTATTTCTCAACTCTGGGGCAGGGCCTGAGCGCCTGGATTTCTGGCAAGCTCCTTAGAAATGGTGCTGCTGCTGGTCCCAGAGCCCCACTAGTGATGCCCTAAGGAATCCGGCCAGGGTCCCAGCCTCCCCTGCTGCCCAAGCTCCATGGACAGTTTCAGAATTGTGATAAAAACATGGAGAGGGGGCTTAGCCCTTGGCAGGGGCAGAAAGTGGTCCCTCAAATCGATGCAGCGCTTCTTCCTCTAAGTCCAGATACGATGAGCTGGTTCGTCCCTCAAGTGATGGGAAGGATCTGCCAGGAAGAATTGGCCCAGCAGAAAACGCAGGCCCAGAGATGGGACTGGCTTGCCCTGGGCTGCACAGCCTGCCTGTGGCAGAGGCCTGGGGACGCCTGAGGCCTGAGCTCTCTGCAGGCTTGTCTCATAGCCTGACTTCTGAGTACGTGGAGGTGGGGAATGGGGGTCTGGCAAGCCGTGGGGACAGGGCCAGTGCTGTGGGATCTGCAGCTGCTGTGTGTGGGAGGTGGACACTGGGACAGCTCTCCCCTGGCAGAGTTAGCTCTCGGGCCCTTTGGCAGCTTCCCTGGCCAGCCAGGGAGGGGTCAGCTAGGGATAGGCAGTAAATATAGATCCAGGGCAGGAAGCCAGGCGGCCCAGCCCTGCACTGACCTCTTGTTGGAAGTCTGGGGAGGGCAGATGTCCAGTCTCAGCACCCTCCTCTCCTGGGGTGGGGGACAGCTAGCCCAGCAGCACCCTAGAATTGCTGGAAGTGGTTGGGGGTAGGAGACAGAACCTCCAAAGGGGACCAGGGTGAGGGTAAGTGGAAAGCTGCCCAGGAGATGCCGTGCCTGTGTGACCAAGTGCCCTCTCTAGGCCTCTGTTTTCTTTTCTGGTTATCTCTGTCAAAGGAGCTGTCCAGCTTCCTGGTAAGGGGCCCACTCATCAAAGGGAATTGGGGGCCCATAAGTACAAGAGGCAGGGGGCAAGATCCCCTTACAGCCCCTCCTCCCACCCCCACTGGTCTTGCTTGTTCAGGAGAGGAAGGATTCTCAGAGCGTGATCTCATTTCTTGCTCTCCACCCAATCTCTGGGTGCTGGTCTCCCACCCTAGGGCTCAGGGTCACACCTCAGCCTGGCTCCCCTTGCTGCATAGATGCAGCCCTGTGCTGGGTCCGTGCCACATACACCATGCCCACCTAGTTCAGCCAAGACCCTCGGGACCCCCGACTCTGGGAAGAGGAATTCAAGCAAGGCACCCACTCCAACGCAGATGCATTTATTGGCAAAACCTATTCCCAGGCATCAAGGGGAAGGGTGCTAGCAGAGTGAATGATTTTTGTTTTTCACTTGCCTTGGCCATGTTCAAGGAGCAAGGGGAGGGAGGGGCAGGGACATCCCAATCAGGATAATGATTCCAGTAGCTCTGCTCCAAGGTTGGGCTCTTCACTAAGCAAGGCCTTTACTTGCACTGTCTCCTTTAATCCTTATAACAACCCCACAAGGTAGGTACCATTATCATCTCCATTTTACAGATGAGGAAACTGCAGTGTAGCATGGGGAAGTGGTGGAAGGTGGGTGTCAGCTTTCAGGGGCGCCTGGAGAGCCTCCCATGGACTGAGCTAGCTTGGGAGGTATAAACAATGACACCCAGTGTCGAGCTGGAACCCACCACACACACATGTTGAGTGTGTGGCCCCAAGGCTAATGCTTCCTTGTGTGTGTGTGCGTGTGTGTGTGTGTGTTATGAGACAGGATTTCGCTTTGTTGCCCAGGCTGGAGTGCAGTGGTGTGATCTCGGCTCACTGCAACCTCCACCTCCTGGGTTCAGGTGATTCTCATGCCTCAGCCTCCCAAGCAGCTGGGATTACAGGTGCCCACCATGACACCCGGCTAATATTTGTATTTTTTGTAGAACAGGGTTTCACCATGTTGGCCAGGCTGGTCTCGAACTCCTGACCTCAAGTGATCCACCCACCTCGGCCTCCCAAAGTGCTGGGATTACAGGTGTAAGCCACTGCGCCCGGCTGCCTCCTCTCTTTTTTGCCACTCCCTGATTCTGTTTCCTCCATCTCTCACCACTTCCACGTCTTTCAACTATTTTTATCTTTTTGTTTTATAAAAAAATAAATTTGCCCATGTTCTGGAGAGCCCGCTGTCTCCCACCCCAATTGGTCAGATCTGGGTTCTCCCTAGGATTCAGTTTAGATGGGGTTGGGGATAGTGGGTCTCAAATGAGGGGCCTGGAGGTGTGTGTGAAGCCAAAGTATGATGAGAACTCTTAGAAAATACACAATTAATAAATTACAAACCCCCTCCCTGTCCCACCCCTACTTTCCCACCTTCTCCCACTCCCTATCCAAATCTAAAATCAACTGTACCTTGCCCCCCACCCACACCCCAGGGAAGGGCTTATCTCAGTCCCCTCAGAGTCCACTGGGTCCAGGGCCCTCAGTAAATGCTTGTGGAATGAATGAATGAGTGAACTAATGAGTGCTTGGAGGGAGGTAACCAAACACTTAGGAGGCCTGAGTCCCAGCCCCAATCCCTGATCATCCTCACCAGGACGCCTCTCTCTGGGTCCAGAGAAGAGGGTCTCAAGGTAGGGGCTGGGAGCAGAGTGGGGAAGGGAAGGTGGACGAATGACTGACACAGGACAGAGCTCTGACCTCGAAGTCAGAAGGCCTGGTTCAAATCCTAGCTGCCCGGCTCAGTTCAAACCCCAGCCATGTGACTTTGGTCAGGTTCAAAGACAAATGATGACTGCTGTAGAATGGTCCCTGAGGAATTTACAAAGCCCTGTTTTACATGTGTCTTTGGTCCTCAGTAGCCGTCCTGTAATGTGGATATTATCATCAATATACCCATTTTACAGAAGAGGAAGTATAGGCCGCAAAGGTCAAGGAACTTGCCCAAGTTCACACAGCAAGCACCCCGCCCCCACCCACCTCCCGCCTTTGCTTCACCCCTGCCTGTGCTGGGAAGAGGTAGGGCTCAGATCTGTCTTCCAGCATGGAGTCCCCAGTGAAAGTGTGGCAACAGGAGGGACTGTGGAGCAAACACCTAATGTGGGCCCCATCAGCCATCTCCAGCCAGAAAAGCTGGGCTGCCCTTTGCGGTAGGTCTCCTGGACACCCCTTCCTTCTCCACCCACAGCCCTGGGGCCTCAGCTGCTGCTCCAGGAGCCTGGAGTCCATGAGGTGCCCATGAACTTCTGCTTTTCCTGGGAAGGTGGGGAACTGGAATGGCGGGGGAGGGTCTAGGGCCTGGGCCTGCCCCTCACACAGGCATGGGCACTTCGTCGTATTCATCCTGACCGTCCTCCTCATCAAAGGCTGCCTTGGCATCATCAGCATCCAGCTGGAGGGGAGGGACACGATGGAGAGAGGGTGAGGGACCCTGGGGCCAGGTGAGCCCTCCCGGGGCATGAAAGTCACCTCTGGAGTTAGGATCGGGTGTGGCTCTTGTGAACCTTGGACCTGTCCTGTTCTATCCCCCCAGCCTCTAGCACTGGCCTGAATGAGTGACTGTCAAAGCAGGAGGCAACCCTGGGGATGTGGACTCTGGCAGGGGAGCCACTGAAGAGGGGGAGCAGGGGACCTCTTCACCAGGGCAGTCCCACAGTGACCTGAGTCACACTGTGGAAGAATTCTACTAGAGGAGCGACTCTGTCCCAAATGACTTGGCAGACGGCGGGACTTGCTGCTCCGGGGTCCCAACAGCTCACGTGCAGTACACCCTGTCTGCCTCTTGATTCTCTCCCCGGCCCTGCCATCATTCCTCCCTTTACAGGTGAGCAAAATGAAGGCACAGAGAAACCAGGCCCTGTGCTCCAGATTGTATGCTAGGACACGGCAGGCCAGAGCCTGGACCCCAGCCCTAGCCCCAGACTTTACCCTTGACGCCGTCCTGCCTGTCCTGGCTCTGAGACTCGCCCCTCACAGGCTCCCAGCTCTTGTGCCCCAGGCCCAGGCAGCCACTCACACACTGAAGCTCCAGGTTCCTGAAGATGAGAGGCAGCAGGATGCGCCGCAGGGGCACGGTGAGGATGAGGACGAAAGGCAGGGCCAGTGAGGCTGGCGTGGACTTCACCACCCACAGCACCACCAGGCAGATGATCTGGATGCCCGTGAACAAGTGCATGCGCCAGGTCTTCACCTGCAGGCGAAGGCTGGGGTCAGTGCCCACTGTGCTCGGTACCCTCCACCACCCCAGGCTGGGCAGCCAGAAAAGGGCCCTGTACCCGCTTGACATAGGGCACATCCGGGTGGTACTTGGGTGGCTTGAGCAGAAGCAGGATGCGGTCAAAGAGCTGGATGCCGCTGAGCGATGTGACCCCCATGTAGAGGAAGATGCCAAACAGCACAGCCAGGGGGATGCGGGACAGGATGGGCTCCATGAGGATGGACAGGCCTGTGGGGAGCGCACACTCAGCCCAGGTTGCCTGAGCCCTGGTGCCAGTGGGGGTCAGGCCCCTATCTGGGGCTGGGAGTAAAACACAGGCACCATATGGAGCTGTTTCTTTTCTCTCTTTCTTTTCCTTCCTTCCTTTCTTCCTTCTTTCCTCTTCCTTCCTTCCTCTTCCTTCCTTCCTTCCTTCCTTCCTTCCTCTTCCTTCCTTCCTTCTTTCCTGCTTGCTTTCTTTCTTCTTTTTTTTTTTTTTTTGACAGGGTTTTGCTCTGTTTTCCAGTCTGGAGTGCAGTGGTGTGATCTCGGCTACAACAGCCTTGACCTCCTGGTCTCAAGTGATCCTCCTGCCTCAGCCTCCCTAGTTGCTGGGACTATAGGCACACACCACCACGCCTATTTTTTTTTTTTTAATTTTTAGTAGAGACAAGGTCTCACTATGTTGTCCAGGCTAGTCTTGAACTCCTGGGCTCAAGTGATTTTCCTGTCTTGGCCTCCCAAAATGTTGGGATCCCACGCCTGACCTGGAGCCATTTCTATGTGTCATTTTTTTGCTTTTGAGAAGGAGTCTCGCTCTGTCACCCATGCTGGAGTGTAGTGGCACGATCCTGGCTCACTGCAACCTCTGACTCCCAGGCTTAAGCAATTCTCCTGCATCAGCCTCCCAAGTAGCTGGGACTACAGGCGTGCACCATCACTCTTGGCTAATTTTGTATTTTTAATAGAGACGTGGTTTCACCATGTTTCACTCGTGGACCATTGTGAGGTCTCCAACTCCTGACCTCAAGTGACCTACCTGCCTCAGCTTCCCAGAGTGCTGGGATTATAGGCATGAGCCACCGCACCTGGCCTCTATGGGTCCTTTTTAGAGGTATTACCCCAATTTTACAGATGAGGAAACAGGCTCAGAGAGGTAAACAACCTGCCTAAGGCCACACAACTGCAGGGAGTCAAAGCCTTCCTGCCTGACTTAAGCCCACTCCCTTACCCTAATGGAGGTCACAGAGGTCAAAGACAGGCATCTTTCTCCTTACCCCAGTCCAGAATGCCATCAACTTTGCCTTCTTTAAGAAATTTCCCTGAACCATTCTATCTGCAGCCATGGCACTGCCCACACTGAACCCAGCTCAACTTTTGGCTGTTCCAGGGCTGAAGTCAACCCCAGTGACCCTTCTTTCTTCTCTCCGCACCTCCAGACTATGCCTGGAGCTCTGCCCCTTGTATCAGTCATGGAGCAGCTGAGCTGGAAGAGAACTTGGGGACATCTGATGAACGCTCCAACTGTGCAGGCAGGGAAACTGAGACCCAGAGACAAGGAGGGATACTGGGTTAGCAGCAGGGCAGGGCTGGAACCGACAGTTCACTGGACTTCTGTTGTAAGTCAGAGGTGGGGTCTGGTCTGGAGAAGGCTCGGGAGTCGAGCTCCCTTCCTTCCTGCTCAGACGCCCAGCTCAGTGTCTTGGCCTTTCCTCCAGGATGCCCTCATGAGTAGCGGAGGCTGGGGAGATGTGGGGAAGTGGTGCAGGTTGGGTGAGGCTGGAGAATTGGCTGGGTCGGAAGAGGAAGGGGAAGGGATCGGGGGTGGGGGAATGGGATGGGGCAGGAGGATGGTGGAGAGCTGACCCAGCTTTCACTCACCCACAAGCACAGAGACCAGGAGACCGCTGATCCGCTGCTCTTTGACCTCCTGGATCTGGGCTGCAGCCCCCGGGGTGCTGGCTTTGCCCATGACAGTGAGGGCATTGGCGTGGGTGACAGAACGCACGGTGGTGGCACTGAGCCAGGGCATCCCAAAGAGGGCAGCCACTCCACCCATGCCCACTACCAGCAGCAGGTCCAGGTGGAAGCCGGAGCCCTTGACCATCTTGCGCTCGGGTTTGCTGACAATCAGCCTGGGGTGGGGGAAGGTGAGGGGTAAGCGGGGTTCTCCCCTGCCTCCTCCGCCCCTCCTTCCTTCTCCATACTTGGTGTCCTCATAGCCCCGTTTTGTCTTCTGTGCCCCTCCCTCTTTGAGTTCCTGGCTCTCCTCCCTCCACCCTATCTTGAGAATCCAGAATCTTAAGAGCAGAAATGCCTTCAGAACATCCAAGGCTGATTCGCAGGGAATGAAGCTTCAGCTTCAGGGGGCTTTGCTTGTACAGGCCCCTCCAAGATCCAGCACCTAATTTTTTAGTTGTCATTTTGCATTATTTATTTATTTTTTTTTTTTTTGAGACGGAGTTTCACTCTTGTTACCCAGGCTGGAGTGCAATGGCACGATCTTGGCTCACCGCAACCTCCGCCTCCTGGGTTCAGGCAATTCTCCTGCCTCAACCTCCTCAGTAGCTGGGATTACAGGCATGCGCCACCATGCCCAGCTAATGTTTTGTATTTTTAGTAGAGACAGGGTTTCACCATGTTGACCAGGATGGTCTCGATCTCTTTACCTCGTGTTCCACCTGTCTCGGCCTCCCAAAGGGCTGGGATTACAGGCTTGAGCCACCGCGCCCGGCCTCCTTTTCTTTTTTTTTTTTTTTTTGAGTCTCGCTCTGTTGCCCAGGATGGAGTGCAGTGGTGCAATATCAGCTCACTGCAACCTCTGCCTCTCGGGTTCAAGTGATTCTCCTGCTTCAGCCTCCCGAGTAGCTGGGACTACAGGCACACATCACCACACCAAGCTAATTTTTGTGTTTTTAGTAGAAATGGGATTTTTACCATACTGGCCAGGCTGGTCTCAAACTCCTGACCTCATGTGATCCACCCACCTTGACCCCCCCAAAGTACTGGGATTACAGGCATGAGCCACTGTGTCCGACGCATTTTTTTTTTCCTTAAAAGGAGCTCTCCAAATTATACAACTTCAGGTCCCACCAGCACTAGCTTGCAGTCCTGGGTCTATTTCCTGCCTGGGAGACTGCCAGGGAAAGGTCCCTGCCTCCCACCCTCCCAGGCCCAGCCCCCACCCTGTCACTCACGTGGTGATCTGAGACTCCAGGAATATGAGGATGAAGACCAGCAGAGCAGGCAGGGCGGAGGCGAACATCATCCAGATGGGAAAGTGGGAGCGCAAGCCCAGCGGGTGGATGACCCAGCCCCGGGCTGAGGAGTTGGACACCTGAAGGCCATCAGGCACTGAGAGTTTCTGTGGGAGGGGATTGAAGGTAAGAATGCCAGGGGCAAGGGGATGGGGAAGGGTGGGAGCAGGAGGAACCAGAGTCCTGGGGGTTGGGCAGTTGGGTTGGGGGCACTTGGGAACTTAGTTACACTGAGTACTTGCTCTGTACCTAGTCACTGCACTAATCCCTTTACATACATCTGCTTGCTCCCCACATTATAGATGAGGACAGAGAATCAGAGAGGTTATGTAGCTTGCCCCACATCACACAGCTGTTTGATGGCAGAGCTGGGATTCATGCCTAGATCTGCCTGGCTTCAAAGAATACTTCTTCCTACTGCTCTGAGTTAAGGAATGAAGGCAGCAACCTGGCCCAGCCAGTTGCTTTGGCCAGAGGGGGTCCTCTGGGGCTGTAAGAAGCACATGGGGCTCCCAGAGGAGGCAAGGATGGGGTAGAGGTAGTCCTAGCTGGCTTCAGGTTGGCGAGAGCTATTCTGGGGAAGGGGCATGCTGGGGGGTAGAAATGAGCACCTGGTGCATATCATGGTCTGAGGGCTGGGAGGAGGGGTCACCTGGGTGTAGGTATCCTCAATGAAGAAATCCACCAGGACCATGATCAGGATGGAGATGGGGACCCCGAAGTCCCCGATGACTCGACGCAGCTAGAGGCAGGTGAAAGGACCAGTGGTCAGTGCCCAGTCACTCCCGCTCCTGCCTCCCTCCTGCCCTGTATTCACCCAGTGGGCCCTGCTCTTCCAGGGGGTGAACCAGCATCTCATGCCCTGTCCTGCACCTCAGCCACGTCTGCCTTCTTTCTTCTTCCCCCAGCAGTTCTCAGGCCGGGCATGCCACGAAAGGGGGAGGGGCTTCCCGGCAGAATGAAAACCTGGGTAAGCCAGGGCCAGGGGAGTTTGGAACTGGGAATGCGAATCTGATAAAGAAGGGAAGCTAAGGGCACTGGGGAAGCTGGGTTGGGACAGGGCAGTGTTGGCAAGGACAGGTGAGGAGGGAGGGTGTGCTGACCTTGCCCGGGAAGTAGGAGCTGTTCTTGAACTTGCGCAGCATCATGGCAAATAAGAAGGTACCGGCCATGAGCACAAGGGAGAGGAGGGCTGTGTTGGGCAGGGGGCCCTGAGGTTTGGGCTCTGTCGTCACATTGTAGTCATAATTCTTCTGTAGTGGGTGGTCCTGGAAAATCTGCAGCAGAAGACCAAGGCATTCTGTTCTCTCCAGCCTTGGCTTGGGCTGGAAAGTACCACCCGCTAACTCTACCCGGCAATACCATCCATTCATTCAGCCATCTATGAATTAATCATCCATCCATTTATCCACCTATCCATCATTCATCCGTCCGTGATCCATTGATCATCCATCGATTATTCATCCATTCATTCATTATCCATCTACCCATCCATCCACCTATCTATCATCTATCTATCCATGCGTTTATCCATCCATGCATCCATCCATTCATCTATCCATCATCCATCCATTCATTATCCATCAATCAGCCATCCATCCATTATCTATTCATCCATCCATCTGTCTGTCTTCTTCCTCAATTGACATGGTAACAGAGGAGAAATAGGATTGTACAGCTTGGTTTTCAGGAATGAAGACAGCCTAGGTTTGGGTGGGGAGAGCCATGGGCGGCAATAAGTGTGTGTGTGCACACATGCACACCAGGACCTGGGAGACATAAGGCTGGAAGTCAGGAAACAAGGGTCAGGGAAGTGTCTAAAAAGAGGTTAAAAGACCTGGACACAGAAAGACTGCCCACCCAACAAAATCAAGGGACAACACTTAGGGTCCACTCTTCTTCCATATAAAATGCAGAGCTTAAGATGACGGGAGGCAAGCCAAGGAGCTGGGCACTCCATCCGCAAACCCTGCAGCTCTTGAGGACAAGCGCAGGAGAGAGAGTGGGGGACATCAGAGGCTCCAGAGTCCCCCCTGCTCTCCCTGTGCATGTACTTTCACATGCTCAGCATCACGCCCATACTTACCCACTGCTCACATCATGTGTGATCATGAACTGGACATATGCACACAGAGACACCCTCTCATGCCTCAGCAAGAATGCTGGCCGCAGGCAGCAGGTGCCAACACATACGTAGTCACAGTCAACACAGCTGCACAGTCCTGTGTGCAGACATGTGACCACACAGATACATAGGTGGCCACAGTCATATGCACAGTCACATGGTTATCTACACAGGTGGAAGCAAAGCCACACAAATGCTGCAGAGACACATGTGTGAAGACACACACAGTGGCTCAGTCTTTTTGCTTTTTTGAGACGAAGTCTCGCTGTCACCCAGGCTGGAGTGCAATGGCGCGATCTCAGCTCACTGAAACCTCTGCCTCCTGGGTTCAAGCAATTCTCCTGACTCAACCTCTCAACTAGCTGGGATTACAGGTGCATGCCACCACACCTGGCTGACTTTTTTTTTGGAGAAAGAGTCTCACTCTGTCTCGCAGGCTGGAGTGCAGTGGCGCGATCTCGGCTCACTGCAACCTCTGCCTCCCAGATTCCAGCAATTCTCCTGCCTCAGCCTCCCAAGTAGCTGGGACTACAGGTGCCTGTCACCGCGCCCAGCTAGTTTTTGTATTTTTAGTAGAGACGGAGTTTCACTATGTTGGCCAGGATGGTCTTGATCCCTTGACCTTATGATCCACCTGCCTTGGCCTGCCAAAGTGCTGGGATTACAGGTGTGAACCACTGCACCCAGCAATTTTTGTATTTTTAATAGAGTTGGGATTTCATCATGTTGGTCAGGCTGGTTTCGAACTCCTGACGTCAGGTGATCCACCCGCCGTGGCCTCCCAAAGTGCTGGGATTATGGGCGTGAGCACCATGCCCGGCCAGTGGCCCAGGCCCAGTCACATACACAGCCTCTCATATGCATTAACATCCCCATAGGCCCCCACCTTGATCAGCTTGGAGAAGGTCTCATAGATGAAGATGAGGGAGATGAGGAAGGAGAAGATCTCCTGGGTGTAGCGGGAGATGAAGCGGACCAGGAAGCTGCCCTCGAAGGCTACCACTAACACCACCAGCAGGATGAGCCAGAAGCCGATCCACACGCGGCCCACGATGTACTCCAGACCATTGCTCTCGCAGAACTGCAGGGTGGCCAGAGGAAGTCAGTCAGACAAAGAGGGCCTCAGGGCAAGGCACCGGGCATCAGGCAGGTGGGGCAGGGGACATGACAGGGTCAGGGTCCGTGGGGTGAGGACAGAGCTACCGAGAAGAAGGCTTCTTCAAACACCAGCAGTGGTCCTGAGAAGCCGACCACGAGCAGGGGCTGAGCCCCCAGCAGGGCGAAGAGGATGCCCTGCACGGCAGTGGAGATCAGCAGCTCCGACACGCCCATCTGGTTTCGGGTCTTTTCTCCTGTGGGTAGAGGTCACAGTGGGGTCAAGGTCAGGAGATCATTTCCAGGGGCTCATAGGGCAAGTGATGGGTAGGCTGATGCAGGGGTCTGGAAGGTCAGATAGAGTTAGAAGTCAGGACCGAGACAGAGGCCAGAGGGTCACAGGTGAGAGTTAGGGAGACAGGTACTGGCACTAACCCAGGAGGCCACCGAAGGTGATGGCAGGTGACAGGGCAGCAAAGTAGATGAAGATGACGGCAGCCAGGACCTGGGGGCTCAACGCATCTGTGATGTCACTCAGGTAATATGGGTAGCGGCGCCGGATGTCACGCACCAGGCCCCCGAAGAACTGGCCTGTCTGCTGCAGAGGATCGTCTGGGCCCTCAGGGCCCCCTAGGTGCCCATTTAGGTCTGTGGTGGAGGATAAGAGCAAGGTCAGAGGGAGTAGCTGGAGGAGGTGAGGGGAGAGGGGACTGGAGGGCATAGCGGAGATTGTCTGATGGGAATGGGGTGGCCATGAAGGCCGGGCAATGTGGGCAGAGGAGCAGTAAGAAGAGCACGTGATGGGAGAGGGAGGCTGTGCTGAGGTGTTTGGGGGCCGATGGGGGCTCAGAAAGCCTTGGCTGGGCAGGGCAGGTACCTAGGCCCTGGTAGAAGCTGGAGTCTGGCTTGGCAGGGCTGAGCTGGTAGCGCCTTCGAAGAAGCTCCCTCTGCACGGGCACCAGACTGAGCAGGGCCTGCTCAGAGGGGGCGTCTGTGGGAGGCAGCACGAGGCTGCAGTCCAGGAAGCCCTCCAAGGAGCGCACCAGCTCCCCTCGGCTCTGAGCCATGTAGGCATCTATGCGGAACACCTAGTGGAAGGAGAGAGAGTCAGGGCTGCCCGGACCTACAGAGGGAAAGGACCCAGGAGCCCACAGCCAGGGCCTCCAGGGACCAGAAGCCCCTCATGCAGCTCCCATTGCCAGGAACTGCTTTTTCTGCCCCCTCTCGCCCCTACTCCCCACTAAGAAAGGGCTCTGGGGGGACAGACACCGGCCCTGGGTGGGGAAAGGAGAAGGAACTGCAGCTAACCCAGTGGGTTAAGCAGACTAGAAGCAACTACAGCTGCCTAGGCCTGACCAAACCAGACCGGACCAGGCAGAACCAGGTCAGAGTGGACTGGACCGGACCAAGCCAGGCCAAAGCCAACCACAGGAGACCAGGCCAGGGCAGACAGAGCTGGGCCGGACCGCACACACCTGACTGCCCGCCAGGTGGGATGGCAGCAGCTGGATTAGGCTGAATGGGTCAAACCAGTGAACCCAGAGCAACCCAGGCCAGGCTGGAGAGCGGGCCTCAGCCACTGCCCAGCTCCCAAACTTCCCCAACCTATCCTTCTCCGGCCCTTCCTCACCCTCTCCGACATGAGGGTAGCAGCAGCCCGGCCGAGCTGGGTGTAATCGACGTGGGGGTCCTCGGGTCCCAGCAACACAAAGAGGAAGCGCACGGGCACGGGCAGCTCCACCGCCTCCAGCTCCGCTGCCTCCTGCAGCCGCACAAAGCCCAGCACGGGCCGCTCCAGGAAGGTGGCACGGCCTGTTGGGGACAAAGGATCAGGCCAGGCAGAGGGGCCCAGGGTGGGTGTGCTGAAGAGATGGAGATGTGGGGGTCCAGGCTGAGGGAAAGACAGGCTGGGCCAGGACCCAAGGGGTGTGGAGGGCTGAGGGTAGAGACACCTGTTCTTACCCACTAGCACCAGCGTGGCCTCTGAATCCGGGGGAATCTTTTCCAGAATTCCAGATGGTGAGCGCCCTTCTGCGTCCCCATCTCCCTGTGGGAAGGAGGGTGGTGAAGGGAGTCCTTGGTCCACTCTGATCCTGGGAGACCTGAGCCTCCTCCCCTTCCTTCCCTTCCCATTCTTGCTTGCCACCATGTTCAGGAGGGGGGCGGTTCCCCAACTCTCCTGGCACACCCCAGGCACAGGGGTGCTTCTGGTCCCCTGCTTGTGGCAGATTGATCAGGACCTCTGCTGGTGTTTGAGGAAGCTCTCTCCTTGCCCCACCCTGACCCTGACCCTATAACTGACTCACCTGCTCACAGAAGAGCTGCGTCTCCAGTGAGGGGTGCTGGGGGAGCAGAGGCTGTGAAGGATCCCCAGAGCGCGTCAGGACTGCAGGCTTCACGCCCCCCAGGACCTCGAGCTCTCCAGCATGGCTGCAGGATAGACAGGGGACATGGGCTGAGTAAGCTGTTCAGGCTGAGCTCTCAGTGGTGGGAGGGATCAAGGGTGAGCATCAGGGGACTAGGGTAGACATCAAAGGTAGATATCTGGGACTTTCCAGACCAAACCAGAGAGAGCCTGGGACGGAAGGAGAATCAGAGCCTCCTCTCCAAGGGTGATGCAGATGTAAGTGGGTGCCTCTGTCTGGAAGGACTAGGCAGGATCAAAAGAGTGTCTAGAGGAAAGGGCCTTGAGGGTCTGTCCTCCTGTGGACCAGCAGCCCCAACTCTGAGCATGGGACATGGCCATCCCTTTCAAGGTGTCAGAGGTGGGAGCCATAGTAGAGGAAAAGTGGGCCCCTGCCTGGTGAGGGAAGGGCCACCTGGGCCCCAGGGGAAAGCTTGGGGCAAGTGGGCTGGGGAAGTGGGCTGTGGGATATGGAATCCAGGCCCTGGCAGGCAGCGCACCTGTGTGTGAGCAGCAGGGCCCGGAGCAGCTCCTCTCGGTCCTGAGGCCGGATCTGCTCCTCATAGATAAACCTGTCCAGCAGTTGGTTGGCCACTCCAGCCAGGGAGGTCTCTTGCAGGTCCAGGAGGACAGTACCTGCAGGCGGTGGAGGAGTGAGCTGGGAGGCTGGGCCACAGCCCCCAACAACAAGCCTCACCTACAGGGGGCCAGAGGGGCCCAGGAGGCTCACCCTTGGTGAAGACTCTATGCAGCTCCAGGAGGCTCCAGAATGTGAGGTGAGAGAGGTGCGGGCGGCCCCAGGCCCCGTTCTCCCCCAGGTTCTCCTCCAGTCGCACCCAGCGTGCTGCCTCCATCCATCTCAGCTCCTGGTTCCTTTCGTCCATCACCAGTTCCTGCAGCTCCACATAGACCTGTGGCCCCATAGACCTGAGTTAGTCCATCAGGCCCCGGGCATGGCCATGGGGAGCCTGAAACCCCAGGGCATAGTGGGCACCCAGCTGCTCTTGAGAGAGGCTTATGCTTTTGGGGCTTGGATCCCTGTGCTGAGGGGTCCCTAGATATAGCTCACACCACTCCCCTATGTCCCAACTTCCTGGCCAGGCCCTCACCCCATAGCAGAAGGTATTTGGAGAACCCCGACCCAAAGGGATGCTGGAGAGGCCACGGGGAGGGAGAGGAGTGGGAAGCGGGGGCCTGGCAGGCTGAGGCTAAAGGGGACTTTGGCGTCATCGATCAGTCTCCAGCCTCTGCGATTGTTGCATGGATGCGCCTCAGCATGTCCCTGGGACCAGGTGACTGCTCCAAGGGCCATAGCTGAGGGCTGGCCCAAATTCCTAACCAGCTAGACAGTCCTGCACCCAGCGGGGATCTGGGGGGCCTGGGCAGAGGAGAGCAAGTTTTTAATTCTGTGCTTCCCCAGTGACACCCGATGGCCCAGCCAGGGCCTGAGGGCCTGGAGACTCAGCCCTCCGCAGTCAGGTTATCTCTGCCCATGGTGCTCCTGGAAGGAGGCCCAGGCCTCACCATCAGTGGGGTGTCCTCTTCCCTCCCACCTATTTCCTGGAATGTTCACTCCTCTGTCTGCTGCAGGGTCTCCCCCAGCCTGAAGCTGCCTCCATCCCCTTGCTCTTCTCTTCCTCTGGTCAAATGGTGGGTCCCAGAGCCAGCATGAGAGTCAAGGGGGAGGCTGGGGTCCTCACCTCGTGGGTACCAGGGCGTGGTGATGTGGTGTGGTAGTCTGTGGCTGTTGCCTCGGTGTAGTGAGCTGAAAACCGGAGGTCGGTCAGTGTCGCCCTGACTGTCCCCTGCCTGAGGCCCTTCACCACCCACCGTGAGCCTTAGATACCCAGGCATGAGTGGATGCCCCCTCTTTCCCAGTGCCCCTGGCTGGGCCTCTGGTGCCCCATCTCACACTGGCCACTCAGCAGAATGGGGCTCCCCACACATGTGCTGGGACCAGCCTGGGGCTCCCCATCTGAGCCTTGTGGAGGACACCTGAGACCCAGCCGGGGTGGGGCGGGGTGAGGGTGGGGGGCGAGCCCCTCCGCAGTGATGAAGTGAAGGGACCTCTCAAAGGTGACTGCAGAGCTATGAATGGCAATTTTCAGGACTCTCCAAGGACCTCCTCCCTCCCCTGCCCCCTGAGACCAGACTCTGTTCCCGCTTCCCACCTGTTTCAATGAGCCCGCCAGCCAGCGCAGTGTCTCACTGAGCTCAGGAACCAGGGTGGGTCAGCCCCTTATATTCCCCCCGCCCCACCCCCAGCCCTCATTTCCCAGAGGGGCCTCTTAACTTCAATCCCAATCTCCAGCACTTAAGTCCTGTTGACAGTAAACAGGTCCTGCCTGGGGCTTCCCACCTAAGACCTTGGGCTGGCCTGGGAAGGCAGGGTGGTTCCTGGTGTCCTTCTGCCCAGGAGGGTCCCCACAAGCCCCTCGTTTCTCAGGACCTCTTTCCCCAAGAACAGGCCCAGTTTCTGGCCTGGAATCTGGCATTGGATGGGCACAGATGGCATGTGGCTAGCGCCCTTGTCCCAGACGGGCTGCCCGCCCTTCTCACACATTGCAGGGGCACTGGATGGGTGACTGACCTGCTCTCCCAGCCACCTCCTGTGGTCATTTCAAACAAAATTGTTTATCCTTCAATCAGCTGGAATTTTGGGGAGAACTGCCTGTGGGGCTTGGGAGGAGGACTGTGGAGAAGGGGAGAGGACAAGGGCCCCTCTTGTTCCTGTCTAGAGTTCAGCAGCTCATCCCAGCAGAGGGAGGGAGAGGGAGCTCACCTGCTGGCTCCTCCACCTGAGGCTCGGGGACTCCTGGGTCTTCATATTCCTCCTGCTCCAGATTCTCCTCCATCACGTCTTCGTAATCATCCTGCAGGAAGTGGTCATGGAGGCTGGGCTGTGAGGGGCTCTTCAACCCCCAAGGAAGATAGGAAGCTAGGGCCAGGTCCCCAGAGCCTCCAGGTGGGAGTACTGCGACGCCAGGAAACACCCACCTGCAGCTCATCCATAGCGCAGTCCTGAGTGTCCAGTTGTCCACGGTGATCCAAGCCCCCAGCATAACCCGCACCGCGGGTCCCTGCAGCAGAGGGCACAGGCTGAGTGGGGCACATTCCAGAGTGTCCGGGTCCTCCTCCAGAGGAGGCCACGTATCAGTGGATGGGATCCACGTGTTGGAGGTGGTAGGGTCAAAGGAAGTGTGGAGGGAATGAGAAGGAGCTGGATTTGCAGGTGTGAGGTAGGTGGGCAGGGGCCATGAGAGAGGGGCAGTGCAGGGAAGAGTAAGTCTGGCTGGCACAAGTGAAGGATGTTTGGGGAAGACGGGCAGGTGACCTTCAGTTCCAACTCCTCCTTCACTCTCCAGTCTTCACCTGGCCTCTTCCTACCCATCTCTGGGACTCAGGCAATGCCAGGGGACATGACTGGTCCCTTCTTCAGGGGGCTTAGCACCCCTGAGGGGCTCTAAATGCATGCTTTTCTCTTAGAAATAGCGGCTGCCCACTGGGCACGGCTGCAGCATCCTTGGGAGCGGTCACAGGTCTGGATGATGTGGTCCTACTTCTCTCCCTGGCCCCATCTTGGACCCTGTCTCTCTTGCTCTCTCGCCAACTTGCCCATATGGTGACCTCCTGTGGCTCCTAGACCTTGCCAAGCCCTTTCCTGTCCCAGGGTCTTTGCTGTCCACGTCCTGGACGCCCTCCCCACAACACCTCAGCCCTTCGTGCATCTCAGCCCAGATGTCTGCTCTTCAGAGGCCCTCCCTGACCACCCTGACCCAATCTGTCATTTTCTGCTTTCTTTTCTTCCTTCTTTTTTTCCTCCTTTCTTCTTTCTTTCTCTTTCTTTCTTCCTTTCTTTCCCTCCCATCCTTCCTTTCTCTTTCTTTTTCCTTCCTTCCTTTCTCTTTCTCCTTTCTTTCTTTTTTTTTTTCTTTTAAAGAGACAGGGTTTCATCATGTTGGTCAGACTAGTCTTGAACTCCTGACCTCAGGTGATCCACCTGCCTCGGCCTCCCAAAGTGCTGGGATTACAGGCATGAGCCACCGCGCCCAGCCCTTCCTTCCTTCCTTCCTTCCTTCCTTCCTTCCTTCCTTCCTTCCTTTCTCTCTCTTTCTTTCTTCCTCTCTCTCTCTTCTTTTTTGCAACAGGGTCTCACTGTGTCACCCAGGCTTAGAGTGCAGTGGCATGATCATAGTCACCGCAGCCTTGAACTCCTGGGCCCAGGGAATCCTCCTGACTCAGCCTCCTGAGTAACTGGAATTACAGGCATGACATAGTGCCCAGCAAATTAAAAAAAAATTTTTTTTTTTGTAGAAACAGGGTTTCACTGCCTCAGCTTGGGCTGGTTTCTTTCTTTCTTCTTCTTCCTCTCTGCCTCCTCCTCCTTCTTTTTTTGAGAGAGGGTCTCCCTATGGTACCCAGGCTGGAGTACGGTGGCATGATTACAGCTCACAGCAGCCTCAAACTCCTGGACTCAAGTGATCCTCCCACCTCAGCCTCCAGAGTAGCTGGGACCACAGGCACATACCACCATGCCTGACTAATTTTTAAACGGTTTCTTGGTCGGGCGTGGTGGCTCACACCTATAATCCTAATACTTTGGGAGGCTGGGGTGGGCAGATTGCTTGAGCTCAGAAGTCTGAGACCAACTGGGCAACATGGTAAAACCACGTGTCTACAAAAATACAAAAATTAGCTGGGTATGGTGGTGCACAACTGTAGTCCCAGCTACTTGAGAGGCTGAGGTGGGAGGATCGCCTAAGCCTGGGAGGCAGAGGTGGCAGTGAGCTGAGATGGCACCACTGCACTCCAGCCTGGGCAACAGAGTGAGACTCTCTCAGAAGAAAACAAACAAACAGCAACAACAACAAAATGGTTTCTTGATTGATTTGTGTTCATATTGTGTGACGATGCTTTTGGAAGGGACGCCACCGAAGTGCAAAGACCCTGTACGTCTCAATCCCCACGAAGTTCCCCACTCCTCACATAGTAGGCGCTCAATAAACATTTGCTGAATGACTGTAAGAATGGCTCCCTATTGCAGGCTTGGGCTCTGGGACTGGGGAGCCAGGATGACTAGGCCCCAGCCAAGAGGCCTCTGAGCTCTGGGGCTCCGTTTTCTTAGTTGTGTACCTAGCAGAGAGACGGTGTGCCCTTCCCAGGAACGTGAGGGCAGGCCCAAGGGGAGGACAGGGTCACCTAAGGTGGCCCCAGACTGGGTGTGGAGGGGACTCCTTTCCCCCTCGCCCACTGAAGCACAGGGCATTGTGGTGACAGGGAATTGGGTTGGGCCCACAAAGGTTCTCACTCTGTGCCTGGCATGCTGAGCACTGGGGGCTTGGGGGAAGGGTGCTGAGCTGAACGAGGCCCATTCCTACTCTCTAGAAGCTCCTAGCCCTGACAGGGAGGCAAACCGGGAATACGGGGCTGCCTCAGTGCTGCCGAGGTGACGTGGACCCCAGGGGCCGAATGTGCTGAGTGCCAAGGATCTGCATGGCAGGAGGAAGAGCAGGACCCATTGGCAGCTCCCGGGGGCAGGAGAGACCCTGGAGGAGGCAGTCACGGGAGCTGGCCCTAAAGCACAGGTGAGATTTGAAGGGCTAGGAGCCCAGGTGTGAGGCATGGCTTGGCAGAGCTACACAGGTGGACTGAGCAAGGCAGGAAAAGGCCACGTGCGGGCACGGGGCGGGAAGCAGAATACAGAAGGGGCTGAGCAGGCCGGCCACAGTGGCTCACACCTGTAATCCCAACACTTTGAGAGGACGAGGCGGGCAAATCTCCTGAGGTCAGTAGTTTGAGACCAGCCTGACAGGTGAAACCCTGTCTCTATTAAAAATATAAAAATTATCCAGGCGTGGTGGTGGGTGCCTGTGATCCCAGCTACTTGGGAGGCTGAGGCAGGAGAATCCCTAGAACCCGGGGGGTCGGAGGTTGCAGTGAGTGGAGATTGCACAACTGCACTCCAGCCTGGGTGACAGAGCAAGATCCCATCTCATAAAAAAAAAAAAAAAAAGCCGAGCGCAGTGGTTCACACCTGTAATCTCAGCACTTTGGGAGGCCGAGGTGGGTGGATCACGAGGTCAAGAGATCGAGACCATCCTGGCTAACATGGCGAAACCCTGTCTCTACTAAAACTAAAAAAAATTAAAAAATAAAAAAAAGATTAGCCGGGTGTGGTGGCACGGGCCTGTAGTTCCAGCTCTTCGGGAGGCTGAGGCAGGAGAATCACTTGAACTTGGGAGGCGGAGGTTGCAATGAACCGAGATCGTGCCACTGCACTCCAGCCTGGGCAACAGAGCTAGACTCCATCTCAAAAGAAAAAAAGAAAGGGCTGTGCAGAGAATCTGCTTTCTGAGGAATGGTTGACCTGTAGTCCTGGGGGTAGGGTGGTGATTACTGGGTCTCATCAGACTGGAGAAAGGGAGATGGGGCAAGTGACGGGGTGGGGAAGAAGAGTCCAGGAGCCTAAAGAGGGGGTAGTCCCTACTGCAGGGCTTGGCTTTCCTCCTGAGGACCCTGGTTACCCACCTTTTCTCTCTCCCTCTTTACCTCCTCCCTCTCTGCTTCTCCCAAAGTTTCTTTCTCTTCCATCTTTTTTTTTTTTTGAGATGGAGTCTTGCTCTGTTACCTAGGCTGGAGTGCAGTGGCACAATCTTGGCTCACTGCAACCTCTGTCTCCTGGGTTCAAGCAGTTCTCCTGCCCCAGCCTTCCAAGTAGCTGGGACTACAGGCGCCCACCATACCTGGCTAATTTTATATTTTTAGTAGAGACAGGGTTTCTTCATGTTGGTCAGGCTGGTCTCGAACTCCTGATCTCAGATGATCCGCCTGCCTCGGCCTCCCAAAGTGCTGAAATTACAGGCGTGAGCCACCTCGCCTGGCCTTCTCTTCCATCTTTATTCACTTTCTTCCTTCTCTGAACTTGCTCATGCACCTTCTTAGGCCTCAGATCCTGAGTGGCCTCAAGGGCGTCTAAGCATTAGGTACTAAAAGTCTCACCCATGGGGCTGGGACTGTGGTCTTGGTTGCCCATTTGAGGAGTGGATGGTCAGAGGGGCCCTCAGAGCTGGAGAATCCAGAGGTCCAGGCTGCCCCTCTGCCACTGACGGGCTGGCAGCTTCCAGTCTCTCGGCCTCAGTCACCCCATCTGTATAATGGGGGGGACTTCCCGCCAGGGTTCTGAGACATCAGTGAGAAACAAGAGGGGAAAATGGAGGTGCCTTTACCTCGGCTGGAGACGTACAGGGTGCGCCCATGACCTGGATTGCCACCCACCAGCCTGGCTGCCCCCCAGCTGCAGGCCTTGTGCTGCCTACCACTGATAAGGGCCTGGACCCAGATCCCTGCCCCAAGTTTGGAAGTGCACCAGACACCTGGCCAGCCAGCCAGCTGGCCAGGGCCAGGCCAGATAAGGGTGAGCAGGACATCTGAGCCTCGAAGGTATAGCACAGCTGGGAAGACCCTGGGGGGGGTGTAGTGGTTAACCAGATGACAGGGACAGCTTCCTAGTGGTGTGACACCACCTCTGTGTAATCAGCTTCAACCGCACACAGAACTGTGCTGCCTTAACTCTTAGAATCCATGAAGCTCTCTGTGAAGTGGTTTGGGGATTCTAAGAGGAAGAAGAGTAATGTCATTAGTCCATTCTCCAGATGCGAAAGCTGAGGTTCAGAGTTGTTTGCCTGTTTTGGCCACCCAGCGGGTAGGGGTCAGAGGCAGGTTACAGCCTGGCCTACCTGATTCTGCCACATCCCTAAGCACTATGCTGAGTTGCTTCCCAGAAAACAACTGTCAGCCGGTTTAGAGTTAGTGGTTAAGAGCACGGACTCTGCAGCTGGACTGCCCAGGTTCAAAGCCCAGCCCTGCCATTTACTAACTGCAAGTGACTTCAGCTCTCTGTGCCTCAGTATTCTCATCTGTAAAACGGGGTGATAATAACGATGGCCACCTGATAGACCTGCTGTAAGCATTAAGGAAGTTTACATCTGTGAGGCGCTTACAACAGTGCCTGGCATACAAGGGGGTCCATGAAAACGTTGCTGTCATCAAACCTACTGCTGGGGTTAGGGTCAGCCTTGTCATCTTCATTCCCTCTCTGATCTGGCCTCAGTTCCCATGGAATTAGCCCGAGCTAAGGGTTTCAAGATTCTCGGTTTGTGGGAGGCTCCACAGTTCCCTGCAATACTGATTGCTCTGGGCATGGAGCCAGGTGCCCAGGCAGACCCCTGGAAATATCCCATAGGGGATGCTGTGTCAGCTGACATCCTGCTTCCTAGGTGGGAGGTGGGGTGGCCCGAGGACCCAAATGAAGAAGGAAGGAGGAGTCTGGGGTGGATGAGACCTGAGCCTGTGGGATCCAACAAGCTGACGAGGACCCACAATTGGAGGATATCAATACCCTGCCCCCTGCAACACACACACCAGAGCCCTGCACACCTCTGCTGCCGTGAGCCACCTGCCACCCTCCTCTCTTCAGGTGCCAATGGACCTGTTCCCCCTTAGGGCCAGCACGGGAATGGTAACATTCTTACCCCACCCACCTGCACCCCTTTGGACGTCAGGAGCCTTGCCCACCTGGGCATAGATTCAGGCTGGGCACCTGCAGAAACCCTCAGGGCAGGCACCGAGGGACCCTCCCAGCCCCTCCCTGCCCTGCCCACCTGCTCACGAGCCTCAGGATCCCTCGGCGAAGTCCTGCAGCCACCGGTGCCCTCTGCGACCAGCTACGTTCCCACTGGTTCTGAAAGCACCAGCACCCTGGGGGCAGCTCACAAACCCCTGACTCATTCCCCCGCCTCCTAATCTGCCCGCCCCACTGGCCCTGGGAGCCCCTTCCCACCCCCCACCCCCCGCTCTGCTCCCACCGGGTGCCCAGTAAACAGAGTTATCTCTCACCCACATCTGGACAGCTGTGAGTGTGGCCCACCCCACCCGCCTGGCCAGCCCCCAAGGCCTCCCAGGGCCCTCCTGGTCCCCAGGGTTCTCTCTGCTCTTCCTTTACGGAGGAAGGTTTGATCGCTGTGTCCTCAGAGCTCCCATTTCCCCCGGCAGGAAGGCACTGGCCTCCAGAAGTCCCTGTCCTGCCTCTGTCCATCCTCCACTCTGGCCAGGCCCTTCTGCTCTGGCCCCAGGGTGCAAGGGCACCTGCTCCTGTCGTCTCTCTTGGTATCTGTGCTAGGACTCACTCCTCCGCTGCAGTCTTCTCCACAAGGACCCGCTCAGCGCTCACAGGGCACAGGCAGCCCCTCCCCTCCTTGATCCAGACCAGGAATCCCTGGCCACACTCTCCCTAAGACCCTGGCTGGCTCTAAAGAGGTGGCTCCTGGACACTAAGACACTGACATTCAGTCAACCTGAAACAACGTCAGCTCAACAAAACAACCATCCCCACACCGAGTCCTTCAGCTCACAAAGCCCTAATGTCTGGGCACACTGGCTCCTCTGTAGGCAGCCCGGCCCAGGCCCCCGGGCCAGAGCAGCGGCATTCTCAGCCCCTGCCGTGCCCCTCCCCTCCAGTCCCCACCCACACCCCCAGTTTCTCTGCTCCTGGGGGGTGACCAGGGTCTGGTCACCTGTTCATAGGCTCTGGTTTCCTTTTTTCTTTTTTTGAGAGGGAGTCTCGCTCTGTCGCTCAGGCTGGAGTACAGTGGCGGGATCGCGGCTCACTGCAACCTCCACCTCCCGGGTTCAAGGGATTCTCCTGCACAGGCTCCGGTTTCTAAAGAGGCAGAGACTGAAAGATGAGCACAGACCAGCAAGAATGAAGAGGGGTTTCCAAACAGACAGGAAGGTGAGTTGTGGCCATCACTCTGGGCACACAAAGGAGAGTGTCCCAGCACAGCTCCGGCATGGAGGGGCTGTGGGAACCTGGGCAAGTCCCTGGTCCTCTCCAGACTCTGTAAAGCCAGAGTGTCAGGTTCTATGGCCACCAGCCTGAAGTTCAAACTCAAGTAAAAGAGCCTCAAGGACAGGGACACAGAGGTGGGCATATTCCGCCACTGCAAAGCCATTCACGGTTTCCTACACCAGCCTGCAGGGGGCTGAGCCCTGTGAAGTGAGCAAAGGGCAGGAACTCGGAATCCGAGCCAGAATCCCATTTAGGGAAGACCTCGGTTCCAGGAACTATGTTGAGGCCTTCACCTGTGGTCACGCTGGATTCCTACAAACCCCCACTTTGCAGAGGAGAAAGCAAAGCCACAAAGAAGCTTTCCCAGGAAAAAGAATGCCCAGCGGACCAGCACCTGCCCCGGGCGGCACACTGCCAGGGCTTCACACGCGCTCTCTCGCCAAGCTCCCTGAGCCCATCTGAGGACCACACTCTTTATGATGTTAATTCACCTATCACAGAGAAAGGGCAGTAAGAGGAGAGCAGCGACTTCCCCAAGGCCTCTGGGCTGGTACAGCCAGAGCGGGCACTCCGACCTGGCAAACTGCCTGCACAGCTGGCAGGCCACTGGATCGGAGCCCCTCCTTCCACCTAGGCCTTTGTGCTGGTAAGGAAAAGAGAGAGGCCCTGGCCAGAGGGGGCTGGAGGTGCCTTTTGCTCCAGCTGGTGGGATCTGTCCCAAACCCTGGGCCCACACTGAGTTGGCTTCCTATGACCTGTGGCGGTGAATGCCAAGTGAAGGCCTTGACTCCCTGACCCAGCCATTGCGCCCTGTTCCCTTGCCCCTCTGCCTGCCCCAGGAGTCAGAGGCAGCTGAGTGCAGGGGGCACTAATGGGGCACCTCTCCTGGGGCCCGGGAAGGACTGACAGCTGGCTGAGGGTGGGACAACAGATGGCATCATCTGGCGTAGGAGGAGAGTCTGGCCAGCTGTTTGGCTCTTCTGCAGGCACCACCCCCTGGCAGCCCACCAGACACCCAGGCAGAGGCACAGCAGCTTGGATGCTGGTCCTTTCCACTCACACCACATGTTCTAGATCATTCTTGTTGCCCTGGCTGCATGTGGATGTTTCTTTCCTAACTCTGCCCAATGTCACATTTTTTTTTTTTTTTGAGACAAAATTTTGCTCTTATCACCCAGGCTGGAGTGCAATGGCACGGTCTTGACTCACTGCAACTTCTGCTTCCCAAGTTCAAGTGATTCTCCTGCCTCAGCCTCCCAAGTAGCTGGGATTACAGGCGCCCACCACCACACCCAGCTAAATTTTACATTTTTAGTAGAGATGGGGTTTCTCCATGTTGGCCAGGCTGGTCTCAAACTCCTGACCTCAGATGACCCACCTACCTCAGCCTCCCAAATTGCTGGTACTACAGGCATGAGCCACCGCACTTGGCCTCTTTTATTTTTTGAAATGGAGTCTCACTGTCACCTAGGCTGGAATGCAGTGGCTCAATCTCAGCTCACTATAACCTCCACCTCCCAGGTTCAAGCGATTCTCCTGCCTCAGCCTCCTGAGTAGCTGGGATTACAGGTGCCCGCCACCACGCCAAGTTCATTTTTGTATTATTAGTAGGGTTTCACCATGTTGGCTAGGCTGGTCTTGAGCTCCCAACCTCAAGTGATCCATCCACCTCGGCCTCCCAGAGTGCTGGGATTACAGGTGTGAGCCAACTCGCCTGGTCCACATTTACTCTTGTTTATGCTTTTCCAGGAATAGAAGAGAGCAACCCTCACTCATTTTCTTCCAACTTGGACTTGATTCATCTGAAGGCCTCCAAGCGCCTGGTATTAGGCCATCCTCTGGGGAAGCAAGGCAGGAGAGTCTTGCCTCCCTTTGGCTATGCCCTGGGGTAGACAGAGAGGGTCAGAAAGATTGGCATCTGGGGGACTTGAGCAGGGCCCCAAGATGCCTTGAGCTGTGCCCTGAGTGGTCCTTCACACACTCACAGCCCGTCCTCCTCTTTCCTTGGGGTCCCTCTTGTCACTACTGCTCTACCACTTCCTAGAGCACTAAGGGAGGAGAGATCAGATTCCCCTCCCCAAGGTCCATATGTGTCCTCATTCAAATTTATGTTTGGGAGAAAGTGGGGAGCCCAGGACAGATGTCAGCAGGAACCAAGTGAGCCAAGGGCAGACCTCGTATGATGTTATTTCAGACCACACAGCTCAGATCACGGGTTGGGGCGGGTTGTCCCAGAGGGAGACTTTGTGGGCAGAGGGCGGAGTTCTTCTGAAAGGACAAGACTTTCTCATTTTCTTTTCTCTCTCTTTTTTTTTTTTGAGACAGAATTGCACTCTGTCGCCTGGGCTGGAGTGCTCTGTGCGATCTTGGCTCCTGCAACCTCCACCTCCCTGGCTCAAATAATCCTCCTACCTCAGCCTCCTGAGTAGCGCAGACTACAGGCACACACCACTACACCTGGTGAGTTTCGTATTTTTTGTAGAGGTGGGGTCTTGCTATGTTGCCCAGGCTGGTCTCAAACTCCTGGCCTCAAGTGATCCTCCCACCTCGGCCTCCCAAAGTGCTGGGATATCAGGTGTGAGCCACTGGACCCGGCCTGACTTTCTGAGTTTCAGTCATCCTGGATGCAATCAGCCCTCAAGTGAGAAGTGAGGACTTGGCAGTGGCCTTAGAAGGGCCAGCTGCTTTCTGTCTCTTACTCTAAGGAGTTGAAGCTGTGGGACAGGGGTTCAGTGGTGGTTAGGGGAGCAATCTTTTGGAATGAGCTTGGCAATGAGGTGTCAGCTTGGCCTGTGACTGAGGGCAGACCCATCCCATGTGAGCAGAATCTCACATCCGCTCTTCCATGTCCAGCCGGTAATTCTCAGCTGCTATCCTGAAGTCTGCAGCAAAGCTTGCTGGACTGAATCAGCTGCCTCTGCTACCCCATGGGGATGGCGGGGAGGGTCTGAGACCATGTTTGGGGCAGAGCAGGCCATGGTTTGCTGTGGTAGCTAAGGTGAGTGGACGTCCAGATGGCATGGGGGAGCCACTGAAGGGAGGCATGGTGGCTGGAGCCAGGAGGCTGGGGCCAGGAGGGGATGTGGACTGGCCAAGGTGGCCTAGAGGGACCTATGTCCATTGCCTAGTGAAGATACGGTTTCCTGTGCTCTTGTAGACTAGGGACTCAGACCCCTGGGATTTTGCATTAAAGGAAAGTATCCCGCCGGGTGTAGTGGCACATGCCTGTAGTCCCAGCTACTGGGGAGGCTGAGGCTGGAGGATTGCTTGAGTCCAGGAGTTCTGGGCTGTTAGTGTGCTATGCCGATCGGGTGTCTGAACTAAGTTCAGCATCAATATGGTGACCTCTGGGGGCGAGGGACCACCAGGTTGCCTAAGGAGGGGTGAACCAGCCCAGGTTAGAAATGGAGCAGGTCAAAACTCCCGTGCTCATCAGTAGTGGGATCGCTTGTGTGAATAGCCACTGCACTCCAGCCTGGGCAACATAGGGAGACCCCGTTTCTTAAAAAGTAAAATAAATAAATAAATAAATAAATAAAAATAATAAAAAAAGGAAAGTGTCCCAAGGCTGGGACACATGGACTCTAGAGGACCTACTGGGGTTGGAAGCCCTGTCCCTGGGCTGTGTGACCTTGGGCTGACCACACCCTCTCTTGGTCTTTTTTTCTCTCTGGGCTGTTGTGACCAAATGGGATGACAGGCGGGAAGGTGCTTGAAAACAGCCTTCTCTGGATGCAGGCAAGGGGCTGAGTAGTGAAAGGGGAGAAGGAGCCACGGGGCTCGTGCATCAGGTGGCCTGCGTCAAGGCAGCAGGGCAGGGGCCACACAGCGATAAGAGTTTCATGTTCAGCGGGGAGCATATACAAACCTCAGAGGGAGGATGAGGGATGTAAACAAAGGATGGGCCCGAAGGGACAAGTAATGCCGGAGGCGTGAGATGTCCCCAGGGAGGCCATGCTGGTGGAGTGCCCAGAGGTGTGAGGTGCAGCACTGAGCAGTCCGGGGGTGGATGGAAGTGGGGCAGGGTGCACACACCTTAGGAATAAGCCAGTCATCACTATCACCTGGTGAGGGAGTGGGGAGCTGTGGGGTTGGGCAGGAGAGCCGGGGTTTGGGGCTGGGACTGGAAAGGTCCTCAGAGCTGAGCCAGTCCAGTCCCCCTACCCTCAGAACCCTGTGCCAGGTGATCCTCATCACCAGCACCCTCCACTGGGCCCTGGGGAGTCCTGGGAGGAAGGAGGCTTCTACAGTCTGGGGGCAGCCAGGCCAGATCTGTACAAAAATAACTCACCCCGAACATCCCTCCAGAGATGCTCACTGGGAGTTCCGCAGGGTTCCCTGAGAGCTGGGAGGAGAGGGGAGGTGGGAGTTCTAGCAGGGCTTTGAAGGATGTGGGTGGTTTCTCCAAATGGGAGGTGGAGGGATGTCAAAGAGCAGATTTGGGCCAGTGTGGTAGCTTAGGCCTGTAATCAGCACTTTGGGAGGCCAAGGTGGGAGGATTCCTTGAGGCCACGAGTTCAAGACCAGCCTGAGCAACACAGCAAGACACCATCTCTACAAAGAGTAAAAAAATTTTACTTTTTTAGCTGAGTGTGGTGACACAGGCCTGTAGCCCTAGCTACTTGGAAAGCTGAGATGGGAAGATTGCCTGAGTCCAGGAGTTTGAGGCTGCAGTGAGCTGCGATGGCACCACTGCACTCCTGCCTGAGTGACTGAGTGAGACCCTGTCTCTGATCAAGGAAATAAAGACTATTTCAGTGACTCATGCCTGTAATCCCAGCACTTTAGGAGGCTGAGGCAAGCAGATCACTTGAGGTCAGGAGTTTGAGACCAGCCTGGCCAACATGGTGAAACCCTGTATTCTACTAAAAACACAAAAATTAGCTGGGTATGGTGGTGGGCACCTGTAATCACAGCTCCTCGGGGGCTGAGGCAGGAGAATCGCTGGAGCCCAGGAGGCAGAGGTTGCAGTGAGCTGAGATCGTACCACTGCACTCCAGCCTGGGCAACAGAAGAAGACCCTATATTAAAAAATAAATAAATAAAATAATTAAAACAACAACGCAGATTTGGAGAGCTCTGGGGTGAGCTGGCCCTCCGGAGAGCTGTGTGTGGAGTGTCCTGGGAGGAGCATCTGTTTGAGGGGCTCAAGGCAAGCTCTGAGTCTCTGAGTCTTGACACAGCCTTCTCTGAGTGTTCTCTGTTGTCTTCATTTCTGGGTCTTTCCACGCACTGTTCCCTTGTCCTGAGATGCCTTTCCTTTCCAAACTTGCTGAACCAAAGCTTTGACCTTCAAGTTTCACTGTTTGCATTCTCAACACTGTGAATTCCTTCTCTCGCGCCAGCCTTCCACCCCATGAGGATTGAGAGGGCTCAGCCCAGCACCCGCCTGTGTCACTGCCTCTCTGAGCCCTACTGGGATGGCCCATGGTCCTGTGTGTCTCCTCCACAGATCATGTTCCCAAGGACAAGGACCATCACTCAGGCCCTTACACCTGACCAGGGCTCTGGCGATGGTTGATAGTTTATATGGGTTTGTTGACTTGTGTGAAATCAATACAAAAATCCGTTCTTTGGCCGAGTGCGGTGGCACATGCCTGTAATCTCAGCACCTTGGGAGGCCAAGGCAGGAGGATCACTTGAGCCCAGGAGTTTGAGACCAGTCTGGGCAACATAGTGAAATCCTGTCTCTGTTAAAACAAACAAACAGCCGGGCGCGGTGGCTCAAGCCTGTAATCCCAGCACTTTGGGAGGCTGAGGCGG
>NW_022436952.1:12661-191568 GCF_009761245.1 Sapajus apella | reverse complement strand
GAGATTGCGCCATTGCACTCCAGCCTGGGTAACAAGAGCGAAACTCCATCCCCCCGCCCCAAAAAACAAACAAACAAACAAACAAACAAACAAAAAACCTCTGTCCCTTACCCCACTGCCAAAAGTATAGGTGAGAAAACTAACATTTGGGCAGGATGCAGTGGTTCATGCCTGTAATCCCAACACTCTGGGAGGCTAAGGTGGGCAGATCACTTGAGGTCAGGAGTTCAAGATGAGCCTGGCCAATATGGTGAAACCCCATCTTTACTAAAAATACAAAAATTAGCCAGATATGGTGTCACATACCTGTAACCCCAGTTACTTGGGAGGCTGAGGTACAAGAATTGCTTGAACCTGGGAGGTGGAGGTTGCAGTGAGCCAATATTGTACCACTGCACTCCAGCCTGGGTGACAGGGCAAGACCTTGTCTCCAAAAAAAAAAAAAAAAAAAAAAAGAAAAAGAAAACCAATGTTTGGGAAAGGTCATACAAGTGATACATTAACAGTCTTATTTAATTCTAATCCTTTCCCTAAACACAAGCAAGCAAAGAAACAAGCCCTGAGCCTCCTCCAGTCCTCTCCACCCACTTGGTTCCTCAAGTCCCCAAACCCAGTTGCTTCCTTGGTTCTTATTTTTCCCTCACTCCCAATCCCCACATTCAATCACAGCCCATTCTACTGGATCCAGCTCCATGCTTCCATCCTCTTCTCTCCATCTCCACTGCCCACCCCCAGAACCCTCATCATGCTCCTCCATCACCCAGGAGTCTCCCACCTGGGCTTTTGGCTTCACTGAGGCCCCCTACAATGTCGTTGCCACGGAGCAGTCAGAGTAGATAATCTTTTTTTTTTTTGAGATAGAGTCTCACTCTCTTGTCCAGGCTGGAGTGCAATGGCACGATCTCAGCTCACTGCAACCTCTGCCTCCTGGATTCAAGCGCTTCTCCTGCCTCAGCCTCCCAAATAGCTGGGATTACAGGCACGTGCCACTGTGCCCAGCTAATTTTTTTTTTTTTTTTTTTTTTTTTTTGGGAGACGGAGTTTCGCTCTTGTTACCCAGGCTGGAGTGCAATGGCGCGATCTCGGCTCACCGCAACCTCCGCCTCCTGGGTTCAGGCAATTCTCCTGCCTCAGCCTCCTGAGTCGCTGGGATTACAGGCACGTGCCACCATGCCCAGCTAATTTTTTGTATTTTTAGTAGAGACGGGGTTTCACCATGTTGACCAGGATGGTCTCGATCTCTTGACCTCGTGATCCACCCGCCTCGGCCTCCCAAAGTGCTGGGATTACAGGCGTGAGCCACTGCGCCCGGCCTGCCCAGCTAATTTTTGTATTTTTAGTAGAGATGAGGTTTCACCATCTTGGCCAGGCTGGTCTCAAACTCCTGACCCCTTGATCCACCCGCCTCGGCCTCCCAAAGTGCTGGGATTACAGGTGTGAGCCACCGTGCCCAGCCCAGAGTGACCTTTTAGACTTTTAGAAACACAAATCAGGGGCCAGGTGTGGTGGCTCACACCTGTAATCCCAGCATTTTGGGAGGCTGAGGAAAGTGGATCACCTGAGGTCAGGAGCCTGGCTAACATGGCGAAATTCCATCACTACTAAAATACAAAAATTAGCTGGGTGCGGTGGCAGGTACCTGTAATCCCACCTGCTTGGGAGACTGAGGCAGGCGAATCACTTGGACCTGGGAGGCAGAGGTTGCAGTGAGCCAAGATCCGTGCAAGATCATCTCTAGCCTGGGCGATGAGAGTGAGTCAGTCTCAAAAAAAAAAAAAGGAGCGTTTAGTCTTGGAAAAAGCCCCAGCCCAGGGTGAGAGGCTGAAATCTCTCCCCAACTAGCAACATCTGACCCTCAATTTCCTCATCCGTACAAAAGACTTAATTACACAGCACAAAGACCATCCTCAGAAAGGGGTGCTGTCTTTACTCATTAGCCTGTACTCAGTTCATCTTCCTAAAACTTGAAGAAAGTAGGGTACAGAGAGATGAAGTAACTTTTCCAAAATCACACAGCTCATAAGCAGCAGGATGGACTGGGACTGGGGATTCGCATACTGAAGCTTGGGATGGGGGTAGGGAGGGGAAACTCTCCAGGAAATGGCTTTTCTTTGTCGGTAAGAGTTCGAGGTCAAACCGGCCAGAGGGAGCCAGGCTCTGGCGGGGCTGCAGCAGCCCGGAAACCACAGCCGACTAAGACTGACCTTGGCCTGGAGGGCTGGCTGGCTAGAGTGGGGCGGCCTTGGTTCCCACCCTGATTCGCTGCATCATCGGAGTCCACAGCTGAAAGCCTCAACTCTGCCTCCTCTGGCTTAGGTGGCTGGGATGAAGGCCAGGTGGACAGCTGGGAACGGTAGGGGTCCTGGAAGGACCTGCACGCAGGTGAGAGAACCTGCAGGGCATGGAACCTGCATGGGGGGAGTGGCTGTCCTATCTCAGGGAGGATCTATGCCGGGGACCCCTGTGGAGGAGGACCTACTGTCAGCGGCCCCCTCTTCCTTCCCCTGATCCTGCACTCCTGGCTCCCTCCCACTGCTGACCCTTCCAGCTATTCCATGCGGCCTCAGGATAAAGTCCAGATTCCTCCTTCTGACCTGGCCCCAGCTGTAACCTGCTCTCAGTCCCCAGCCTGCCCTGCTGGTCCTGTCTCGTTGCGCTCCCTTAGCCTCACTCACTTTAAAATTGAACTCAGTCCTCTCTGCAGTCCAGCTTCCACCCCTTCCTCAACTTGGCCCTGGTGTTGATGACTGACCCTCCTCTCCTCTGTCCTGAGGACCCGCTTGTGACTCAGTCACCCTCTGCTTTCAGGGCGGCAGGCACACAGTAGCTCAGGACAAGGTGTAACAGGGGCTGCCTGTGGCCACAGCTGGGAAAGCTGCCTCTGCGCCGCCCCAGCCCCGAGCAAGGCATGATCCTTTGAAATACCTGAAACCACAGAGCAACCTCCTCTTCTGTGGGGTCAGGGTAGAGGTGGGTGGTCAGCCCCAGGCAGCATTCTAGGGGCCATTAGAGGGCCTCTGATGCCTGGAGCCAGAGTAGGGAGCTGCTGTGTCTAGGCACTTGGGTTTCCCTGGACAACACTGGCTGTGTGAAGGGAACCCCGGCATTAAGGAGGGGTTCCCCCACCCCTGCTCTGCACTTTATTTAAAGCCAAACACTGTTAAAATATGAATCACCAGCTAGGTGCAGTGGCTCACGCCTGTAATCCTAGCACTTTGGGAGGCCGAGGTGGGCGGATCACTTGAGGTTAGGAGTTCTAAACCAGCCTGGCCAACATGGTGAAACCCCATCTCTACTAAGAATACAAAATAAATCAGCTGGGCTCAGTGGCGGGCGCCTGTAATCTCAGCTACTCAGGAGGCTGAGGCAGGAGAATCACTTGAACCCAGGAGGCGGAAATTACAGTGAGCCGAGATCAGGCCACTGCACTCCAGCCTGGGCGACAGAGCAGGACTCCGTCTCAAAATAAATACATAAATACATAAAATAAGATAAAATATGAATCACTGCAGCTGTGAATCCACATCAACCCAAAACAGCAACAAGTGACTGGACCACCCACTCTCCCGGCGAGGCCTAGGCTGGGCAATGGAAGGGTGGAGGTAAAGCAAGAGTTTCTCTTGCATCTGTGCCCGACGTGCCTGTGTGTCCTAGGGCATGTCTGCATGAAAAGGCAGGGGCTGGTGCACCCGAGGGGCGAGGAAGGCGTTGTGGGCGATCCACTCTCATCTTCCCTCTGGCTAGCTCCTATCTTGTCTCCCCTACAAATCCCCTGGTTCCTGGTTCCCTGTGACTGACCCACCCTTCCTCAGGGTACGTAGCTCCTCTTGTCAGTCCTGGCCTCCCATTCCAGCCCATGAGAGCCCCTTCTTTGCTGGGAAAACTTTGTGACCGCCCTGGAGGAGGGAACAGATGGTTCCCCTGTCCTCCTCCCTTGGGGAGTGGCTTCAGCCTTTCTTGGTCCCTCCTATCTGCTAAGCCAGATGTTTGGGGCTTCCACCTGACAGCTGATGGCAGGGTCTGTCGCAGGGCCAGGGCTATGGGTGTGTCCCCTACTGCATATGTGTTTGGCAGGGTCGCGGGAGGCGGTTAAGCCAATGGCTTGGAGAGGGCCTGATGTCTTACTAGCTGTGTGACTTTGAGTAGTTCCCAGAGGTCTCTAAAGTTCTTCATCCTTATGGCTGGGTGCAGTGGCTCATGACTGTAATCCCAGCACTTTGGGAGGCTGAGGTGGGTGGATCAGTTGAGGTCAGGAGTTCGAGACCAGCCTGGGCAATATAGCGAAACCCCATCTCTACTAAAAATACAAAAAAATTAGCCAGGCGTAGTGGCAGGTGCCTGTAATCCCAGCTACTTGGGAGGCTGAGGCAGGAGAATCACTTGAACCTGGGAGGCAGAGGTTGCAGTGAGCTGAGATCATGCCACTGCACTCCAGCCTGGGTGACAGAGACAGACTGTCTTAAAAAAAAAAAAAAAAAGTTCATCCTTTACACCCGGCTCCTAGAGAGGTTGTGCTGGTAGGATGACGATGCACAGGCAGCCCTTCGCGCCGCTCCACGCACACGTCATGCTTGAAAAATAGTCACTCTTGTCACTTTTAGGAGAAAACCCCAGTGAGCATGGGGGCTGCTGTGGGAGCCTTCCCTGTGCTGGGCCCTGAGACCGGGGGCCTCTGCCACCTTCAGGATGCTCCCGGTAGGGAGTTAGAGGCCCAGAGGTCTGGCAGATGGAGCACAATTCCCTCTGTGCCCCACACCCCTGACCCTGGCTTCTCTTCCTTTGTGGACTGTCCCAAGCGGGGGACTTGAGATGTCCACACCCAATCCCAGCAGGAAGGTTGAGCTCTGGGGAGACCTCACAGGGAAAACCCCTGAAACATCTATCCTCCTCTGTGCCTCAGTCTCCCTGTGCAGTGGGAGGCCGAGCAGGCCCCAGCTGACTCCGCTCAGACTCAGCTGTCCCTCCGAGAGCCTGAGGAAGGACAAGGAGCCCCCAAATCCAAGCTCCCCTTTCCTCTGGCTCCTTGTTTCTTTCTTTCTTTTCGTTTTTAGTGACAGGGTCTGGCTCTGTCACCCAGGCTGGAATGCAGTGGTGCAATCACAGCTCACTGTAGCCTCGAACTCCTGGCCTCAAGTGATCCTCCCACCTCAGCCTCCCAGGTAGCTGGGCCTACAGCCACACACCACCATGCTGGGCTAATTATTGCTGTTGTTGTTGAGATGGGGTCTCCCAATATTGCATAGGCTGATCTGAAACTCATGGATTCAAGTAATACTCTCTCTTCAGCCTCCCAAAGTGCTGGGATTACAAGAGTGAGCCATCACTCCCCAGCTTCTCTTGTGTTTTTGGTTTTTGGGGTTTTTTTTTTTTTTTTTTTTTGAGATGGAGTCTCTAACTGTCACCCAGGCTGGAGTGCAGTGGCACAATCTCAACTCACCACAACCTCTGCCTCCTGGGTTCAAGTGACTCTCCTGCCTCAGCCTCCTGAGTAGCTTGGATTACAGGCGTGAGCCACAATACTCGGCTAATTTTTTGTAGTTTTGGTAGAGAAGGGTTTTCACCATGTTGTCCTGGCTGGTCTCGAACTCCCGACCTCAAGTGATCCACTGGCCTAGGTTTCCCAAAGTACTGGAATTATAGGTGTGAGCCACTGTGACAAGCCACCTCTTGTTTCTTTTTGAACAGACCTTGGAGCAGCCAGTCGGGACCCAGAGCCACAGGCCTGTCACTGCACTAGTTAATTCCAACTGGCTGTGGCCCAGTGGTGTTGAAGGAGCCCTGGGTGGGGTCGGGTGGGGAGTAGAGAGTGGTGTCTACGGGGCCCCGGCCCCTATCTCAGAACCCAGTGCTGTCAGCTGAGAGACTTGGGAGGGGCAACATTAACCCATCTTGCTTGGGAGGAAACATACTGGTTCTGATATCAGCCTGGAGGGGGGTGGGGTTTCCAGTCTGTGCCTCAGTTTATCTTTTGGAAATAGGAAGAATGGAGTTTCCTAGCCTCCAGTTTGAGAAGATGGGGAAGTCGGTTAATTTATTCATTCAGGTAGTCAATCTACAAACATTTATTTTGCACCTACTTGCCCCATCCATGTGTCAGGCACCATGCTAGCCACCTGGGGATAGAGAAGTTTGAAACCCAAGCTGAGGGACATGGAAGCCTCCAAGTCTAGGGGAGAGTAAACACATCCAAGCCTGGGTCTGTGCAGAGAGAAGCAGCAGTGCAGAGCCTGTAGGAGCCTCCCGTGCACCCAGTTACATGTCGTTTTGGCCAGAAAACCCCAGGAGTGAACAGGGATTTCCTCCTGTGATTTAGCAGAGAGGTAAATGCGCTGGAAGCCTGGTAGCAGGTGTGTCAATGATGAAATAAGCTGGCAGTTTGGTGGCTCCTGCCATGCCTTCTCCATCTCAAACAGGAAGGCCTGATGGGCACATGCCACGAAGGACTGCCAGTAGCTGTGATGTATAAACACCTCAGTCTTCTGCCTCATCTGCCCAGCAGACCCTGAATGTGCAGGACCCCACATAGGGGTGTTTGCTCACACCAGGACTCTTCGCCACTGGAGGCCACTGTTCAGACTAAATGTGACCCCACTTCCAGATGTTAATCTCTAATACATTTCCCACTCAAAGGAAATAAGATTCTCAGGATGATAATGAATTCTCTGTCTTGGGATGTGAAAAAGAAAGTCAAGTAGGTCCTGGTGCTATGGCTCACGCCTGTAATCCCAGCACTTTAAGAGGCTGAGGTAGGAGGATTGCTAGGAGTTCGAGATCAGCCTGAGCAACACAGTGAGACGCTGTCTCCACAAAAAAAATTTTAAAATTAGCTGAGCACGGCAGGCACGGTGGCTCATGCCTGTAATCTCAGCACTTTGGGAGGCCAAGGTGGGTGGATCACCTGAGGTCAGGAGTTTGAGACCAACCAGCCCAACATGGTGAAATCCTGTCTCTACTAAAAATATAAAAATTAGCTGGGTGTGGTGGCAGACACCGATAGTCTCAGCTGCCTCCCAGGAGGTTGAGGCAGGAGAATCTCTTGAACCCAGGAGGCAGAGGTTGTAGTGAGCCAAGATCACTCCACTGTACTCCAGCCTGGGCAATAGAGTGAGACTCCATATCCAAAAAAAAAAAAAAAAAAGGCCAGGTGTAGTGGCTCATGCCTGTAATCCCAGCACTTTGGGAGGCCAAGGTGGGCAGATCACAAGGTTGAGAGTCGGAGACCAGCCTGGCCAACATGGTGAAACCCTGTCTCTACTAAAATTAGCTGGGTGTGGTGGCACGTGCCTGTAATCCCAGCTACTCAGAAGGCTGAGACAGGAGAATCGCTTGAACCTGGGAGGCGGAGGTTGCTGTGAGCTGAGATCATGCCATTGCACTCCAGCCTGGGTGACAGAGCAAGACTCTGTCTTGGAAAAAAAAATTGTTTAAGGTGTTTAAAGTGTTCAGATAAATCATCCATAATTTCATTACAGTGTGTAATGGAAGCAGCGTCTCCAGGGCCCATGGGACTGAGTTCAAATCCCATGCTAACATTCACCAGCTGTGTGACCTTGGGCAAGTAACTTCGTCTCTCAGGGCTTCAGTTTCCTCAGCTGCAAACTGGGATGCATAATAATCATGGATGATAATAATCATGTGTTCTTCCTGGGGTGGTTGTGAGAATTAAATGAAGAATATGTTTAAAGCACTTCAAAGAGTGCTTGGTGCATAGTAAATGCAGGATAGTATTTTTATTGTCATTGTTTAGGTAATTCATGCTTTTTAAAATTCAAATATAAACATGAGTTCTTTTATTTATTTATTATTATTTTTTGAAACAAAATGTTAGTCTGTTACCCAAGCTGGACTGCAGTGGCACAATCTTAGCTCACTGCAACATCTACCTCCCGAGTTCAAGTGATTCTTGTGCCTCAGCCTCCTGAGTAACTGGGATTACAGGCATGTGCCACCATGCCTGGCTAATTTTGTATTTTTAGTAGATGGGGTTTCTCCATGTTGGTCAGGCTAGCCTCGAATTCCCAGCCTCAGGTGATCCACCTGCCTCAGCCTCCCAAAGTGTTGGGATTATAGGCATAAGCCACCATGCTCAGCCAGGATTTTATTTATTTATTTTGAGCTGGAGACTTACTCTGTTGCCAGGCTGAAGTGCAGTGGCACGATCTCGGCTCACTGCAACCTCTGACTCCCAGGTTCAAGCGATTCTCCTGCCTCAGCCTCCCAAGTAGCTGGGACTCCAGGTGTGTGCCACCACACCCAGCTAATTTTTTGTATTTTTAGTAGAGATAGGGTTTCACCATGTTGGTCAGGATGGTCTTGATCTCTTGACCTCATGATCCGTCTGCCTTGGCTTCTCAAAGTGCTGGGATTACAGGCGTGAGCCACCGTGCCTAGCCGAATTTTTTTTTTTTTTTTTTGAGGCAAGGTCTCAATCTGTCATCCAGGTGGGAGTGCAGTGGCACCATCAACAGCTCATTGCAGCCTTGATTTCCTGGGCTCAAGCAATCCTCCTGCCTCATTTTTTGATTTTTGGTAAAGATGAGATCTCACTATGTTGCTGGTCTTGAAATCCTAAGCTCAAATGATCCTTCCACTTCTGCCTCCCAGAGTGCTGGGAGTATAGGTGTGAGCCACCGTGCCTGGCTCCCAGCTGGATTTCTCTGCGGCATTTGACACACGCAGCCTGTGCCTTCTTGGAAACGTCTGCACCCAGGTCCTCTCCTATCTCTTCGGTGGTTTCTTCTTTATCTTTCTACTTTTCCTCCTATCACCTCCCCCTACTTCGGTGCTCACCAAAATCAGTCCCTCCTGAGCTATCTTCTGCCTCCACTCTGCACTTCTGTAGTGCACTCTCACAACCTGGTTCTCCTCCAGGGTGCCCTATCTCAGCCAACTACGCCCCTTCCAGCCATCGCTCATGCCAGAAACCAAGGAGTGACTGCCAAACTTCCCCCTTATCTGGCCAATCTCCAAAGAGCCAACCATTGGCTTTCCTATAAGTGGACGACCTTCTAAAGCTCAAGCGGGAGCTTGCCACTTTCTACTAACGTTCATATGCTGATGTTCAAATTCTTCTAACTTCCTGTTTCATTCCTCTTCTTTATTCCTTCCCACTGTGTGTCCATCCTGTATGATTAGCACAGGACACAGTACACAGTAGGTTCTTAATTTTTTTTTTTTTTTTTTTTAGATGGAGTTTTGCTCTTATAACCCAGGCTGGAGTGCAGTGGCACAATCTCAGCTTACTACAACCTCTGCTTCCTGGGTTTAAGCAATTCTGAGTCACCCTCTGCAGTAGCTGGAATTACGAGCGTGTGCCACCATACCTGGCTAATTTTGGTGTTTTTAGTAGAGATGGGGTTTCGCCATGTTGGCCGGGCTGATCTTGAACTCCTGACCTCAGGTGATCCACCCACCTCAGCCTCCCAAAGTGCTGAGATTACAGGCATGACCCACCCCACCCGGCCTCAAATGTTTGTTGAACATGTATGCTAAAAGGTAAGAAGATGGGAAAATATATACCATGCAGTTCCCAATGGCTAGAGGTAGAACAATTATAGAATTTAAAGTAAAATAACACTACAGTAGCCCCCCCTTATCTTCAGAGAATATGTTCCCAAGACCCCCAGGAGTTGCCCGAAACTGTGGGTCGTATGGAACCCTATATGTACTATGTTTTTTCTTTTCTTTTCTTTGAGACAGAGTCTGGCTCTGTTGCCCAGGCTGGAGTGCAGTGGCACGATCTTGGCTCACTGCAGCCTTTGCCTCCTAGGTTCAAGTGATCCTTCTGCCTCAGGTCCCCTAGTAGCTGGGATTACAGACACATGCCACCACGCCTGCCTACTTTTTGTATTTTTAGTAGAGACAGGATTTCACCATGTTGGCCAGACTGGTCTCAAACTCCTGACTGCAGGTAATCCATCCGCCTTGGCCTCCCAAAGTGCTCAGATTACAGTCGTGAATCACCGTGCCCAGCCTATACTGTTTTTTTCATACGTACATATCCCTGCAATAAAGTTTAATTTATAAATTAGGCACAGTAAGAGGTTAACTACAACAACTAATAATAAGATAGAACAATCATACTGTAATAAAAGTTATATGAGTGTGGTCTTTCCCTCTCAAAATATCTTATTGAGTTGGGCATGGTGGCTTATGTCTGTAATTCTAGCTGATCAAGAGGCTGAGGTGGGAGGATAGCTTGAGCCCAGGAGTTCAAGACCAGCCTGGGCAGCAGAATGAGAATCCCTCACTTAAAAAAAAAAAGAAAGAACTAAAGTGTGGTAAGCCACAGAATGTTAGAAGATACTTAACACATATAAGTAACAAAAAATTAACATCTGGACCAGTGTGGTGGCTCACACTTGTAATCCCAACAACTTTGGGAGGCCAAGGCAGGAGGATCCCTTGAGACAAGCGTGGGCAACATAGCAAGACCCCATCTCTACAAAAGAATATAAAAATTAGCAGGGTGTGGTGGCACTTGCCTGTAGTCCCAGCTATTTGGGAGGCTTAGGTGGGAGGATTGCTTGAACCCAGGACATCAAGGCTGCAGTGGGCTATGATGGCGCCACTGCACTCCAGCCTGCGTGACAGAGGGAGATCTATTTAAAAAAAAATTAATATCTGAAATACACAAAGAACATATGAAGAACTACTACAAAGCAATGAAAAAAATAAAAGAACAGCTCAATAGAAAATGACAAAAACACTTTGAACAGGAACTTCACAGTAGCGAAAACCCAAATGACCAATACGCATTTGATTAATTTTATTATTATTTTTTTAGAGACAGGGTCTTGCTATATTGCCCAGGCTGGAATGCAGTGGCTGCTCACAGGTGTGATCCCACTACTGATCAGCATGAGGGTTTTGACCGCCTCCATTTCCACCCTGGGTTGGTTCACCCCACCTTAGGCAGTGTGGTCCCCTGCTCCTGGGAGGTCCCCCTGGTGGGAGGTCACCACATTGTGGTGAACTTATGGCTCCGCACTACAGCTCAGAATAGGCCTCAAGCATTCCTCCCACTTCAGTCTCCCCAGTAGCTGGAACTACAGGCTCACGTCACCTCTCCTGAGTCAATAAGCATTTGAAAAACCATCCAATCTCATGAACACACGTGAACATGCCGACTACAATAAAATCTCTGACAACAACGTTCAAAGTCAGGGACAGAAGAAGTGGGAATGTACATCTTTATTGAAGTATAATTCACATGCCATAAAATTCACCCATTGAAAGTGCACACTTCAGTGGCTTTTAGCACTCCCAGAGTTCTACAACCACTGCAGTTTAACTTTAGAGTATTTCCATCACTCCAGAAAGAAACTCCATGCCCATCAGCCATCACTCCTCATCTTGCCTCCAGCCCTAGGCAACCATTAATATCGTTTCTGTCTCTATAGAATGGTTTGCCTATTCTAGACACTTCGTATAAATAAAATTATACAGTATAGGCTGGGTGCAGTGGCTCATGCCTGTAATCCCGACACTTTGGGAGGCCGAGGTGGGCAGATCACCAGAGGTCAGGAGTTTGAGACCAGCCTGGCCAACCTGATGAAACCCCATCTTTACTAAAAATACAAAAATTAGTCGGGCATGGTGATGGACACCTGTATCCCAGCTAATCGGGAGGCTGAGGCAGGAGGATCACTTGAACCAGGGAGGCAGAGGTTGCAGTGAGTAGAGACTGTGACATTGCATTCCAGCCTGGGCAACAAGAGAGAAACTCCATCTCAAACAAAACAAAACAAAACCCAATATAGGTTTTCTGGTGGCTGGCTTCTGGCTTCTTTCACTTGCCATATTTTCAAGGTTCATCCATGTTGTAGCATGTATCAGTATTTCATTCCTTTTTATTGCTGAATAATCCATATTATGCATATAATAAATTTTTAAAAAATAAAGACGGGATTTCACTGTGTTAGTCAGGCTGGTCTCAAAGTCCCGACCTCGTGATCCACCCGCCTCGGCCTCGCAAAGTGCTGTGCTGGGATTACAAGTGGGAGCCACCGCACCTGGCCATATATAATACATTTTGTTTGTTCATTTATCAGTCGATGGACTTTTGGGTTGTCCCCACTCTTTGGCTATGGTGAATGATGCTGCTTCCGGGGTATTCCCGAAGAGTCTGAGCGCCGCTTTCCACATCCATTCAGATCATGGCTTTGCTGCAGTTGTCCACACAGTTATCATCACTTATGGAGTCAGCAAGAGGTGACCAGTCCATCCCCTGAGGTGTAGATTTATTCTTCCTGCACCCATTATATCATTATATAGCAGCAACCCTCTCTCATGATAATCAGAGTTGATTATTCTACCAGGAAAGTAGCTTCTTTTTATTTTGTCTGCTGATCTACTGGCCCGAGGAGCTCAAAATGATCATAAGGCAGCCATAGCTTCAGTTTTAGTGGAATCCTTACTGAATGGCCTGGTAGAAGCATCCCCTTCACCTGCCCTTGGGAATCAGGATCACTCGTCAAGATCGCTAGTCTACCAAAGTATAAAGTGGCAGGAGGTGAAGCCGGACACTGTGGTGCACACCTGTACTCCCAGTTATTCTGGAGGCTGAGACAGGAGGATCACTTGAGCCCAGGAGTTCAAGGCTGTTTTGTGTGATGATCCTGCCTGTAAACAGCGACTGCAGTCCAGCCTGGGCAACACAGCAAGCAGCTGTCTCTTAAAAAAAAAAAAAAAAGGCAGGGCTCAGTGGCTCGTGCCTATGATCCCAGCACTTTGGGGGACCAAGACGGGAGGATTGCTTGATGCCAGGAGTTCGAAATCAGCCTGCACAACATAGTGAGACCTTGTCTCTACAAAAAAAAAAAAATGTAGTGTGGGTGAGAAACACGTATTTCCCAGTGGGTCACTGGGAATGATAGGTAAGAGGAATCACTCCAATTCTACTCCTGGATTCCTGGAACCATGTACTCTAGCTATAGCAGACACAGCACCATATAATGACCATTGGTTCCAAGTAGATACTGTATCTTTGTTTATTTATTTTAGACAGAGTCTCGCTCCGTCACCCAGGCTGGAGTGCAGTGGCATGATCTCTGCTCACTGCAACCTTTACCTCCCAGGTTCAAGTGATTCTCCTGCCTCGGCCTCCTGAGTAGCTGGAATTACAGGTGAGTGCCACCATGTCCTGCTAATTTTTTGTATTTGTAGCAGAGGTGGGGTTTCACCATGTTGGTCAGGCTGGTCCTAAAATCCTGACCTTGTGATCCACCCACCTCGGCCTCCCAAAGTGCTGGTGGAGTCACCGCATCCGGCCAATACTGCATCTTTAAGGACAGTACCCAACTCCTGGCCAGCAGATTCCCAGTGATGTGGCATATGGTGGGACCACTGTATCTTGTGGTCATGTGCCCACTGTCACATCTCCTGTGTTATAAAGTGAGTTCCTTCATCCAAAGTGGTATTATTCAGGATCCCATGTTGATAAGTCTGACCTTCTGTGAACTCTTAGATAGTGGTGTTAGCTCAGATACTGTAGGCAGAAAAAGCAAACTCATATCCAGATTAAATGTGAACCCTGGAAGGGCAAATCAGTGCCCCCATCTGAAGTGGAGAAGATTTGAACTCGGTTTGTCATCTCAGGAAATGGGCTTAGAGTTGTCTCTGCTGCGCGCAGGTCGGATCTTCAGCAGAGGCGGCACTAGAGCAGATTTCAGGAGGAAGCTGGGCTGCTGCTGAACCCATGCTGAGCCTCGGTCCTCCATACTGTGGCTGCTTGCTCATGGGCACACTGAGTACATGCGAGGGTGGCTGAGAACAGAAGCTGGGTGTTGAGTGCAGTGGCTCATACCTGTAATCCTAGCACTTTGGGAGGCCAAGGTAGGAGGATCACTTGAGCCCAGGCGTTTAAGACCAGCCTGGAAAACAGCAAAACCCTGTCTCTAGACACACACACATACACACACACACACACACACACGCACTCACACACACTAGCCAGACATGATGGAGTGTGCCTGTTGTCCCAAGCTACTCCGGAAGCTGAGGTGGGAGAATCATCTGATCCCAGGGAAGTCAAGGCTGTAGTGAACCATGGGCAACAGAGCGAGGACCAGTCTCAAAAAATAAATAAAATAAAATAAAAATAAAAAGAAGCTGAAGGACATCTACTAACCAGGCTATCCTGTCCACCTGGTTGCTTAGTACCAGGTAGACAGGATAGCCTGGCCAGTAGACATTCTGGTGAGGATGCTCGCCATGGGGCACTGATGGAGACGCAGTGCAAACTTCGTGATCATCCCAGCAAATCCATCCATTAGCCCTCCCCCAACAAAAGCCTGTCTCAGATCTTCTAGCCTTGCTCCTTCTAGGTCTGACCTATAAGACAAGATGCTGGCCTCTGCCTAGTAGTCTATGTATATCCTTGGCTCAGAGCCCTTCTCCTTCTACCTTAGTTGCTGACCAGGTGCAAATTCTGGCAGCTCTGTCATTCGGAGTGTTTCCCTCAGCACCACCTTTCAGGGCCACCCTTGACTGTGGCAGTGATGTGGCTGCAGTTCATTTTCAGTCCACACCAAATAAGAAGCCATTAGTGAATCAGATCTGGGGCTTTTTTCCTCCTCTGTCAACTGGTGATAGAGAACACCCCATCAGGTCAAAGGTGTGAGTTGAGGGAGAGGCGTAGGTGCAACAGGAGTGGGTGACCTGGTGGTCTGGCTGCCTGTTCATGTAACTTACTTGCGCCCTTTAGGCTGAGTAGTCCTCGTCTGGAATGCTCCATTTCCATGGTAGGATGGATTATTGCTGCACCTGCTCAACCATATGACTTGGTGTATTTCAATAGGCGGCTCTGATCACATCATCATACTTGTCCAATGGTTAGGTCTCTGCAGCACAATGGAAGATTTTTTTTTTTGAGATGGAGTCTCGCTCTGTCATCCAGGTTGGAGTCCAGTGGTGTGATCTCGACTTAATGCAATCTCTGCCTCCTGGGTTCAAACAATTCTCTGCCTCAGCCTCCTGAATAGCTGGGATTATAGGCACCCACCACCAAGCCTGGCTAATTTTTTTGTATTTTTGGTAGAGATGGGGTTTCACCATCTTGGCCAGGCTGGTCTTGAACTCCTGGCCTTGTGATGCACCCGCTTTGGCCTCCTAAAGCCCTGCAGCACTTTGGGAGGCCGAGGCGGGTGAATCACAAGGTCAGGAGTTCAAGACCACCGTGCCTGGATTTTTTTTTTTTTTTTTTGAGACAGTCTTGCTCTGTCACCCAAGCTGGAGTGAAGTGGCACAATCTCGGCTCACTGCAACCTCTACCTCCCTGGTTCAAGCCATTCTTGTGTCTCAGCCTCCCGAGTAGCTGGGAGTACAGGCACACGGCACCACACCTAATTTTTTTAAATTATTTATTTATGTATATATATTTTATTGCATTTTAGGTTCTGGGGTACATGTAAAAACATGCAGAATTGTTGCATAGGTACATACATGACAATGTGGTTTGCTGCCTCCATCCCCATCACCTACATCTGGCATTTCTCCCCATGTTATCCTTCCCAACTCTCTACCCCCCACTGTCCCTCCCCTAGTCCCCCCAACAGACCCCAGTGTGTGATACTCCCCTCCCTGTGTCCATGTGTTCTCATTGTTCAACACCTGCCTATGAGTGAGAACATGGGGTGTTTGATTTTCTGTTCTTATGTCAGTTTGCTGAGAATGATGGTTTCCAGGTTCATCCATGTCCCTATAAAGGACACGAACTCATCGTTTTTCATGGCTGCATAGTATTCCATGGTGTATATGTGCTACATTTTCCCTGTCCAGTCTATCATCGATGGGCATTTGGGTTGGTTCCAAGTCTTTGCTTTTGTAAACAGTGCTGCAATGAACATATGTGTACACATGTCCTTATAATAGAATGATTTAAATCCTTTGGATATATACCCAGTAATGGGATTGCTGGGTCAAATGGAATTCCTATTTCTAGGTCCTTGAGGAATCACCACACTGTCTTCCACAATGGTTGAACTAATTTACACTCCCACCAACAGTGTAAAAGTGTTCCTATTTCTCCACATCCTCTCCAGCATCTGTTGTCTCCAGATTTTTTAATGATCACCATTCTCACTGGTGTGAGATGGGATCTCAATGTAGTTTTGATTTGCATTTCTCTAATGACCAGTAATGGTGAGCATTTTTTCATATGTTTGTTGGCCTCATGTATGTCTTCTTTTGAAAAGTGTCTGCTCATATCCTTTGCCCACTTTTGAGTGGGTTTGTTTGTTTGTTTTTCGTGTAAATCTGTTTTAGTTCTTTGTATATTTTGGATATAAGTCCTTTGTCAGATGGGTAGATTGCAAAAATTTTTTCCCATTCTGTTGGTTGCTGGTTCACTCTAACGATTGTTACTTCTGTTGTGCAGAAGCTCTGGAGTTTAATTAGATCCCATTTGTCTATTTTGGCTTTTGTTGCCAATGCTTTTGGTGTTTTAGTCATGAAGTCCTTGCCTATGCCTATGTCCTGAATGGTTTTGCCTAGGTTTTCTTCTAAGGTTTTTATGGTGTTAGGTCTTATGTTTAAATGTTTAATCCATCTGGAGTTAATTTTAGTGTAAGGTGTCAGGAAGGGGTCCAGTTTCTACTTTCTGCACATGGCTAGCCAGTTTTCCCAACACCATTTATTAAACAGGGAATCCTTTCCCCATTGCTTGTTTTTCTCAGGTTTGTCAAAGATCAGATGGTTGTAGATGTGTGGTGTTGCCTCCAAGGCCTCTGCTCTGTTCCATTGGTCCACATCTCTGTTTTGGTACCAGTACCATGCTGTTTTGATTACTGTAGACTTGTAGTATAGTTTGAAGTCCGGTAGTGTGATGCCTCCCGCTTTGTTCTTTTTGCTTAGAATTGACTTGGCTATGCAGGCTCTCTTTTTGTTCCATATCAAGTTTAAGGTGGTTTTTCCTAGTTCTGCGAAGAAGGTCATTGGTAGCTTGATGGGGATAGCGTTGAATCTATATAAATTATAAGTTTTAATTTATAATAAAATTTATATAATAAATTTTATAAATTATAAGTCTATATAAATTACTTTGGGCAGTATGGCCATTTTCACGATATTGATTCTTCCTAACCTTGAGCATGGAATATTTCTCCATCTCTTTGTGTCTTCTCTTATTTCATTGAGCAGTGGTTTGTCGTTCTCCTTGAAGGGGTCCTTTACATTCTTTGTTAGTTGTATTCCTAGGTATTTTATTCTCTTTGTAGCAATTGTGAATGGCAGTTCGTTCTTGATTTGGCTCTCTTTAAGTCCGTTATTGGTGTATAGGAATGCTTGTGATTTTTCCACATTGATTTTGTATCCTGAGATTTTGCTAAAGTTGCTTATCAGTTTAAGGAGATTTTGGGCTGAGACGATAGGGTCTTCTAAATATACAATCTATATTGAATAGGAGTGGCGAGAGAGGGCATCCTTGTCTACTGCTAGATTTCAAAGGGAATGCTTCCAGTTTTTGCCCATTCAGTATGATATTGACTGTGGGTTTGTGGTAAATAGCTTTTATTATTTTGAGATACGTTCCATTGATACCTAGTTTATTGAGCGTTTTTAGCATAAAATGCTGTTGAATTTTGTCAAAGGCCTTCTCAGCATCTGTTGAGATAATCATGTGGTTTTTGTCTTTGGTTCTGTTTAGGTGGTGAATTACGTTTATAGACTTGTGTATGTTGAACCAGCCTTGCAACCTTGGGATGAAGCCTACTTGATTGTGATGGATAAGCTTTTTGATGTGCTGTTGCAATCAGTTTGCCAATATTTTATTGAAGATTTTTGCATCTATGTTTATCATGGATATTGGCCTGAAGTTTTCTTTTCTTATTGAGTCTCTGCCAGGTTTTGGTATCAGGATGATGTTGGTCTCATAAAATGATTTGGGGAGGAGTCCCTCTTTTTGGATTGTTTGGAATAGTTTCAGAAGGAGAGGTACCAGCTCCTCTTTGTATGTCTGCTAGAATTCAGCTGTGAGCCCATCTGGACCTGGGCTTTCTTTGGTTGGTAAGCTATTAATTGCTGCCTCAACTTCAGCTCTTGTTATTGGTCTATTCAGGGTTTCGACTTCTTCCTGGCTTAGGCTTGGGAGGGTGTAAGTGTCCAGGAATTTATCCATTTCTTCCAGGTTTACTGGTTTATGCGCATAGAGTTGTTTGTAATAGTCTCTGATGATGGTTTGTATTTCTGTGGAATCTGTGGTGATAACCCCTTTATCGTTTTTTATTGCATCTATTTGATTATTCTCTTTTCTTTTTTGTTAATCTGGCTAGTGGCCTATTTTGTTGATCTTTTCAAAAAACCAACTCCTGGATTTATTGATTTTTTGAAGGTTTTTTTGTGTCTCTATCTCTTTCAGTTCTGCTCTGATCTTAGTTATTTCTTGTCTTCTGCTAGCTTTTGAGTTTTTTTTGATCTTGCTCCTCTAGCTCTTTCAATTTTGATGATAGGGTGTCGATTTTAGATCTTTCCTTGCTTCTCATGTGGGCATATATTGCTAATTTTTGTAATTTTAGTAGAGACGGGCTTTTACCATGTTGGCCAGGCTGGTCTTGAACTCCTGACCTCAGGTGATCCACCCCACTTGACTTCCCAAAGTGCTGGAATTACAGGCATGAGCCAATGCACCTGGCTGGAAGATTGTTTTTTTAAAATGGGAAGAGTCCCCTGCAGTAGATTAATGGCCTTGCTCCAGAACCTTCTGGGCTTGCCAGAGACTCCTCAAAGCATCCTATGAATCACGGATAGATGGCATCTGCTAGGCTACATGAGCCCAAGCGGCAGAGAACTTTGCGTTTTGGCCTGGACTAAAAAAACCTCTCTTGTCGTGAGCCCTACTCAAAACCGGCAGCCTTTGGAGTTCCCTGAAAATCACTGGAGCAGTATTTCCAAGCGTGTAGTGTGCCATCTCCCGTATCTGAAGGGGCCTGCCAGGCTTTGTGCATATTTCCTAGGGATACGACACACACGGGGTGCCAGCGCACTGGATCCCAACACATTTTGCAAAGATCCTTGAGTCTTTGTAGGATTTGTCCTCCAACCTCTGGCAAGCAGGTGCATTGCCACTTTCTGTTCACCAGGTTCCATTAGCTCAATGTCATCAGTACAGAGGATCATGGGATGTTGTATGGAATCCAAGATGATCAAGGTCCCCTGCTCTACTGTGACAGAAAGCAGGAGAGTTAACATAGCCCTGGGGAAAGGGGAAAGACTGTGGACGTGCACTTTTGTCTGTCCCCAGGGAAAGGAATCTTCTTTTTTTTTTTTTTTTTTTTGAGGGTGTGTTTCACTCTATTCCCTAGGCTGGAGTGCAATGGCGTGATCTCGGCTCACCGCAACCTCCACCTTCCCGGGCGAAGTGATTCTCCTGCCTCAGCCTCCTGAGTAGCTGGGACTACAGGCATGCACCACCACTCCTGGCTAATTTTATATTTTTAGTAGAGACAGGGTTTTTCCATGTTGGTCAGGCTGGTCTCGAACTCCCGACTTAAGGTGATCTGCCCACTTCGGCCTCCCAAAGTGCTGGGATTACATGGGTGAGCCACTGTGCCTGGTTTTTTTTTTCTTTTTTTTTTTTGACACTGAGTCTCACTCTCTCACCCAAGCTGGAGTGCAGTGACATAATCTCAGCCTCCTAGGTTGAAGTGATTCTTGTGCCTCCGCCTCCCAAGTAGCTGAGATTACAGGTGCCCACCACCACTCCTGGCTAATTTCTGTATTTTTAGTAGAGATGGGGTTCACTATCTTGGTCAGGCTGGCCTCGAACTCCTGACCTCAAGTGATCTGCCTGCCTCGACCTCTCAAAGTGCTGGGATTACAGCTCGCCTGGCAGGAATCTGCTTCTAATCTTACTTCCTTCATCAAACTAACAGCCATGGACTAACTGGCAGGGATTCTGTTGATCTGCTCTAAGAAAGCTCGCACTCAATTGGGCACAGCACTCAATTGGGGCACCTCTTGGTTATGTTCACCCTCATTTACACTGATCCATCTAGTTCTTGCAAGAGCCAGATTGATGAGTTAAATGGGGATATCCTGGAACCACTATGCCTGTATCCTTTAGGAATGATTCCAACCACTGCCATTCCACCTGGGCTGGGGAATTGCTTCTGATTTACTCTCTTGGGAGGGGGATGAGGAAGCGGTTTCTATTTGGCCTTTCCTATCCTAATTACTCTTATTTCATTCTTTTTTTGGAGACGGTTTCATTCTGTCACGTAGGCTGGAATGCAGTGATGCCATCTCAGCTCACTGCAATCTTAACTTGCCGGGTTCAAGCAAACCTCCCCTCTCAGCGTCCTGAGTAGCTGGAACTACAGGAGTGTGCCACGATACCCAGCTAATTAAAAAAAAATTTTGTAGAGATGAGGTTTCACTATGTTGCCCAGGCTGGTCTCAAACTCCTGGGCTCAAGCAATCCTTCCACCTTGGCCTCCCAAAGTACTGGGATTACAGGCTTGGTAATGGCTCTTATTTCAGGGAACCAATGTGAGAGATCTGCTATCTGCTAAGTACATCTGTTCCACTATGTATTCAGGGACCATGGCAATAACCATCAGGCAGAGCCAGGGCCAGATCTCCTTTTCTCTCCTGGCCTCTGTATGTCCCACCCTAATACATGTCCCTAATATTAGTGTCAGCTCCGACTCTGTATCCAAAGATCTAGTATTTTCCTTTCCCCAGGATGCAGCTGCTCTGATAAGCAGCTGTTTAAGTACCTTTGGGGGAATTCAAGACCAGCCTGATTAACACAGAGAAACTCCATCTCTACTAAAAATACAAAATTAGCCAGGTGTGGTGGCACGTGCCTGTAATCTCAGCTACTTGGGAGGCTGAGGCAGGAGAATCGCTTGAACCCAGGAGGCAGAGGTTGTGGTGAGCTCGCGGTGAGCCGAGATCTCACCACTGCACTCCAGCCTGGGCAACAAGAGCGAAACTCCATCTTTAGTAAAAGGCGATAGATTTATACTATTTGAAGAGAAACCAGAATATCGAAACTCCATCTTTTTTTTTTTTTTTTTTTTTTTTTTTTGAGACGGAATGTCAGTGGAGTTTAGGAAGCTGGTTTGCAGAGTCCCAGCCCACTTCCAACATCAGAGAGGAACCCCATTGCTGTAGAGACTTTGCATCTCCGCTTTTGGGGGAGGGGCCCCGAGCGTCTTCTTTTGAGCAAAGGACGATTGCATCTATTAGGCAAGGGCATGAAGCTGTTATTCAAATATGATAGAAAGACGTGTAACTGCTGAGTAGAAAAAAGTGGTAGGCTCTGCCATTTATTTGCTTATTGACTTTCAGCTTCAAATTCACTCTTGTTTTCTCTGCTGTCTGATGTTGGAAGGGGGCTGGGACTCTGCAAACTCCTAAACTCCATTGCTGTCCTTCTGTTAGGTTCTGCTCATAGGGGCACTTGATGGAGACTGGGAAGCCAGAAGAAGGGAGAAGGGAATAGCTTTCCATTATTTTTGGATTTGTTCAGAGTCACTCTATCATTAGAAGTTGGCTCCAGCCTTCAGCTTTTTTCTGCATTCGAAGAACCTGCCTTGAAGATGGCTCTTCAGAGGAATGAGCAGCATTCCCGGTGGCGCTTCACTGAGTCTGAGCCTCAGCTCTGCAGGGCCCCACCTCCCGGCTCACAAGTCAAGGTAATCCCAGCTCTTCCCTTTTGTCCCTCAGCCCTCCTTGCTTCTTGTGGTTACTAGTTCTGCCCTGTCTCAGGGTTCTCTTTCCCTTTTTCCTCTTTTAGTCCTCCAACTCCTGTGTAACCAAGTTCCTGTGTGAAATTTCCTTCGTTTGTTATTTTGTTTGTTTGTTTGTTTAGTTTTTTTTTTTGAGATGGATTCTTGCTCTGTTGCCCAGGCTGGAGTGCCGTGGTGTGATCTCGGCTCACTGCAGCCTCCGTCTCCTGGGTTTAAATAATTCTCCTGCCTCAGCCTCCCCGAGTACCTGGGATTACAGGTGCACACAACCATGCCCAGCTAATTTTTGTATTTTTTTAGTAGAGACGGGGTTACACCATGTTGGCCACGCTGGTCTTGAACTTCTGACCTCAGGTGATCCACCCTCTTGGGCCTCCCAAATTGCTGGTATTACAGGCATGAGTCACTGCACCATGCCCTAATTTTTGTATTCTTAGTAGAGATGGGGTTTCACTACGTTGGTCAGGCTGGTCTTGAACTCCTGACCTCAGATGATCTACCTGCCTCGGCCTCTCAAAACACTGGGACTACAGGTGTGAGCCACCACACCCCGCCAGCCACTGCAACTGGCCTCTATTTGAAATACATAATGTGGTTTCTGTTTTCTTGACTAAGCCCTATCTGATCCACAAATTATCCTCAGTGGTAGAACAGATAAACTATGATATAGACGTACATTGAGATAGTATACAAAGAAAATAAATCTCCAAATGTAATAGTGAATTCACACCTGAATTCATGCAGATGACTTCACTTCTGTAAAGCTTAAACACTGGCAAAATTAACGTATATTTGTACACACTGGTGATAAAAATATTTTAAAAAGCAAGGAAATTATTATCACAAAAGTTGAAATATGAATAAGGAACAAAGCTGGAGGACTTATACTTCCTGATTTTAAAACTTACTACAAAGCTACAGTCATCAAACTAGAATGGTACTGGCATAAAGGCAGACATATAAACCAATGAAATAGAACAGAGGCCCAGATATAAACTCTCACTCTCTATAAACTCTCACATATATGAGCATGATTTCTTACTTTCTTTTTCTTTTCTTTCTTTCCTTTTTTTTTTTTTTTTTTTTTGAGAAGAGGCATTCTGTCATCCAGGCTGTAGTGAAGTGATGCAATCTCAGCTCACTGCAATCTCTGCCTCCTGGACTCAAGCAATCCTCCCATCTCAGCCTCCTGAGTAGCTGGGGCCACAAGTGAAGCCACTACCACGCCTGTCTAATTTTTTGTATTCTTGGTAGAGATGGAGTTTCACCATGTTGCCCAGGCTGGTCTCGAACTCCTGAGTTCAAAAGATCTGCCCACCTCGGCCTCTCAAAGTGCTGGGATTACAGGCGTGAGTCACTGTGCCTGATCTGCAAGTGATTTCTTAATTTTTTTTTTTTTTTTGAGATGGAGTTTCACTCTTGTTGCCCAGGCTGGAGTGCAATGTCACCGTTGTGGCTCACTGCGACCTCCGTCTCCCAGGTTCAAGCAATTCTCTGCCTCAGCCTCCCAAGTAGCTGGGATTATAGGCATGTGCCACCATGCCCGTCTAATTTTTGTATTTTTAGTAGAGATGGGGTTTCACTATGTTGGCCAGGATGGTCTCGATCTCCTGACCTCGTGATCCGCCCGCCTCGGCCTCCCAAAATGCTTGGATTACAGATGTGAGCCACTGTGCCCAGCCTAAATTTTTTATTTATCTTATTTTCTTAGAGATCGGTCTTGCTATGTTGCCCAGGATGGACTCAAATTCCTGGGCTCAAGTGATCTTCCCACCACACCTTCCTGGGTAGCGGGTATCACAAGCACATACCATCATGCCTGGCCTACGATCACATTATTATTATTTTTTTTTGAGACAGAGTTTCACTCTTGTTGTCCAGGCTGGAGTGCAATGGCGTGATCTCAGCTCACCGCAACCTCCACCTCCCAGGTTCAAGTGATTCTCTTGCCTCACTCTCCGGAGTAGCTGGGATTATAGGGGTGCACCATCACACCCGGCTAATTTTGTATTTTTAGTAGAGACAGGGTTTCTCCATGTCGGCCAGGCTGGTCTCAAGCTCCTGACTGTAGGTGATCCACCCACCTTGGCCTCCCAAAGTGCTGAGATTACAGGCATAAGCCACGGCGCCCGGCGATTTTTTTTTTTTTAAATAGATAGGGTCTTGCTCTGTTGTCGAGCCTGTAGTGCTGTAGTGCAATGCAGCCTTAAACTTGATCAGGTTGGGTGCAGTGACTCATGCCTGTAATCACAGCACTTTGGGAGGCTGAGGCATGTGGATCACCTGAGGTCAGGAGTTTGAGACCAGCTTGGCCAACAGGGTGAAACTCTATCTCTACTAAAAATACAAAAATTAGCTGGGCATGGTGGGACACACCTGTAATCCGTCTACTTGGGAGACTGAGGCAGGAGAATAGCTTGAACCCAGGAGGCGGAGGTTGTAGTGAGCTGAGATCATGCTACTGCACTCCAGCCTGGGTGACAGCAAGACTCCATCTCAAAAAAAAAAAAAAACTTGATCAAATGATTTTTGCCAACAGTGCTAAGACCATTTAACGGGGAAAGGACAGGTTTTTGTTTGTTTGATTGATTTTTTCTTTTTAAACAAATAGTGCTGGGAAAACTGGATATCCACATGTAAGAGAATAAAGTTGGACCCTTACCTAACGCTATATCCAAAAATTAACTCAAAATGGATCAAAAACCTAAATGTAAGATCTAAACCTTTAAAACTCTTAGAAGAAAGCATGCAGCAAAAGCTTCCCAACATTGGATTTGAAAATAATATTTTTGGATCTGACACCAAAGGCAAGGGCAGCAATGACAACAACAAAACAGACAAATTAACCTTGATGAAAATTTAAGAATTTTGTGCATCAAAAAACAATACCAACAAATTCAAAAGGAAATTGACAGAATGGGAGAAAACATTTGCAAGTCATATGTCTGATAAGGGATTGATATCCAGGATATACAGAGAGCTCCTAAAACTCAACACCAACAACAAAAACCAAGCAACTCAAAAATGAACAAAGGACCCGAATAGGTGTTTCTCAAAAAAAAACCAAACAAAAAAAAAATAACAAATAGACAATAAGCACACAAAAAGGTTTTCAACATTACTAATCATTAGCAAAATGCCAATAAAAACTACAATGAAAGAGTATACTTTCAGGGATCATTTCCCTTTTTCTGTTTTTTGAGACTGAGTCTCACTCTTGCTCAGACTGGAATACAGTGGCGTGATCTTGGCTCACTGCAACCTCCGACTCCCGGGCTCACTATAACCTCCCTCTCTTGGGTTCAAGTGATTCTCTCCCCTCAGTCTCCTGAGTAGCTGGGATTACAGGCACCCACCACCAGGCCTGGCTCATTTTTGTATTTTTGGTAGAGATGGGGTTTCATCATGTTGGCCAGGCTGGTCTCAAACTCCTGACTTCAAGTGATCCACCTGCCTCAGCCTCCCAAAGTGCTGGGATTACAGGTGTGAACCACCATGCCCAGCCCATTTCTCTTTTTATTTTTTTTTGAAACAGGATCTTGCTTTGTCTCTGGGGCTGGAGTACAGTGGTGCGATCACAGCTCACTGTAGCCTCAACCTCCGGAACTCACGTGATCTTCCCATCTCAGCCTTCCCATTAGTTGGGGACTGCAGGTGTGCACCACCTGCAATTTTTTTTTTTTTTTTTTTTTTTGAGATGGAGTTTTGCTCTTGTTGCCCAGGCTGGAGTAAAATGGTGTGACCTTGTCTCACCACAACCTCTGCCTCCTGGGTTCAAGCAATTCTTCTGCCTCAGCCTCCCAAGTAGCTGGGATGACAGGCATGCACCACCACGCCCGGCTGATTTTTGTATTTTCAGTAGAGACGGGGTTTCACCATGTTGGCCTGGTTGGTCTTGAACTCCTGATCTCGTGATCCGTCTGCCTTGGCCTCCCAAAGTGCGGGATTACAGGTGTGAGCCACCACGCCCGGCCAATTTTTGTAGGTTTTGTAGACACGGAGTCTTCCCATGTTGCCCAGTCTCATTGTTTCTATAGTTAATTATAAGAAAAGTTTCTCTGAATGTGTAGAGCACTAGAAACCATGAGGAGATGGCACAGCATTCTCTCCTGGGCATCAAGCTGGCTGTTGGTGGTGCTTTGCTACAACTGCCATTTGCCATTGTCTTCCTTTAGGAGAGTGAGAGAGCACACAGTCTGGGTGGTTTCCCTGAAAAAAAAAAACAAAAAACAAAACTACAATGAGATACTACCTCCCACTTGTTCACACTTGTTGGGATGATTACCATCAAACAAGCAAACAGAAAATAACAAGTGTCGACAAGGATGTAGAGAAACTGAAACCCTTGTGCACGGTTGGCAGGAATGTAAAATGGTGTAGCCATCATGCAAAATGGGATGGCAGCTCCTCAAAAAATTAAAACAGAATTACCATGCAATCCAGCAATTCCACCTCAGGGTATATACCCCAAAGAATTGAAAACAAGGTCTCAAAGAGATATTTGTACACCATGTGCATAGCAGCATTATTGGAAACAGTACAAGAATCGACGGATGGACGAATGGGTAAGTGTCTTGGTTGCTTTGTGCTGCTCTAATAGAATACCTGAGACTGGGTAATTTATAAAGGACGGAGATTTATCTCTTACAGTTCTGGGGGCTAGCTTGGGAAGTCCAAGATTGAGGGACCCACCTCTGCCAAGGGCCTTCTTGCTGCATCATCTGATGGTGGTAGGCAGAATGGCAAGAGAGCATGAGGGAGAGAGAAGAGGGCCTGATCCTCATCCTCTTATCAGGAACCCACTATCAAAACAATAGCATTCATCCATTCATGCGGGTGGAGCTCTTGTGATCTAATCATCTCTTGAAGGTCCCTCCTTTCAACACCATTGAATTGGGGATTACGTTTCTTATACATGGACATGTGTGGTGGCTCACATCCATAATCCCAACATTTTGGGAGGCTAAGGAGGGAGGATCATTTGTGCCCTGGAGTTCAAAGTCAGCCTGGGCAACATAGTGATGCCTCAGCTCTACAAAATAAATGAATAAATAATAAACTAATAAAAACAAAAATTAGCCAGGCATGGTAGCATGTGCCTGTAGTTCTAGCTTCCTGGGAGGTTAAGGTGGGAGGATCACTTGAGCCTAGGAGATCAAAGCTGCAGTGAGCCGTGAATGAACCACTGCTCTCCAGGCTGGGCAACAGAGTGAGATCGTGTCTCAAAAAGTAAGAAAGAAAGCTGGGCATGATGACTTATGCCTGTAATCCCAGCATTTTGGGAGGCCAAGGCAGGTGGATTGCCTGAGGCCAGGAGTTCCAGACCAGCCTGGCCAACATAGCAAAACCCTATCTCTACTAAAAATACAAAATTTAGCTACACGTGATAGGCACCTGTAATCCCAGCTACTCAGGATGTTGAGGCACAAGAATCACTTCAACCTGGGAGGCAGAGTTTGCAGTGAGCCAAGATCGCACCACTGCACTCCAGCCTGGGCAACAGAGCAAGACTTTGTCTAAATAATGAATTAATTAATTAAACAGAAAAGTTTCCAACGCATGAACTTTGGGGGACACAGTCAAGCCATAGCATAAGCAAAATGTGGCAAACCCCTACAAAAGAATATTAGTCTGTCTTTAAAAGGAGAGAAATTCTGCAATGTGTTAAAACATGGATGAACTTTAAGGACTTTATGCTAAGTGAAATAAGTCAGTTACATAAAAAATAAACACTATATGACTCCACTTACATGAAGTACTTAGAGTAGTCAAAATCATAGAGACAGAAAGTAGAGTAGTAGCTGCCAGGGGGTTAAGGGAGTAGGGGATGGGTAATAATTGTTTAATGAATAGTTTCAGTTTTTCAAGATGAAGAGTTAAGAAGTTGGATAATGGTGATAATTGCACAAAATTATGAATGTATTTAGTACTACTACATTGTACACTTAAGAATGGTTAAGATAGGCCAGGTGCGGTGGCTCACACCAGTAATCCCAGCACTTTGGGAGGCCAAGGTGGGTGGATCACTTGAGGTCACAGGAGTTTGAGACCAGCCTTGCCAACATGGTGAAACACCCATCTCTACTAAAACTACAAAAATTAGCCAGGCGTGGTGGTGCACGCCTGTAATCCCAGCTGCTTGGGAGGCTGAAGCAGAAGAATCACTTGAACCCAGGAGGCAGAGGTTGCAGTGAGCCAAGATCATGCCACAGCACTCAAGTGTGGCCAACAGAGCAAGACTCTGTCTCAAGAACAACAACATAAACCCCTAAAGAACATCATCTGCCCTAATTTGGAGAAAGAGCAAAAAACCCATCGTTACTGCCCCTGGCAGTCTGGAGGCAGAAGAATGGTAAGCAGGACGGCTACATGTGAGGCAAGAGCAAGATGACGGAGGAGGGACTGAAAAGCCCGAGGTTATACTAAAATTGGAATATGCTAATATGCTAAAAACTTGAAACGATACAGAGAAGATTAGCATGGCCACTGTGCAAGGATGACACACACAAAATAATCGAAAAAATAGTAAAAATAAAAAGACCAAGGTTGAGGTCCCAGCAGCCAGTAATTGAGGCTGAGGCTGTGTAAACATGACATCCCATGCTAGGAGTCAGGACCTCTCACCAGTCTCCAGGGAGTCGGACCCAGACTCTTTTTTGTTGTTGTTTTTTAGATGGAGTTTCGCTCTTGTTGCCCAGGCTGGCGTGCAATGACGAGATCTCAGTTCACTGCAACCTCTGCCTCCTAGGTTCAAGCGATTCTTCTGCTTCAGCCTCCCGAGTAGCTGGGATTACAGGCGCCCACCACCACATCAGGCTAATTTTTTGTATTTGTAGTAGAGATGGGGTTTCCCTTCCCCATTTTGGCCAGGCTGTTCTCGAACTCCTGGCCTCAGGTGATCCACCTGCCTTGGCCTCCCAAAGTGCTGGGATTACAGGCATCTTTCACCTCCTCCTCCTCCACTTGTGCTAACAGAGGGTTCCTGCCTGCTGATCATTTTCAGATGTGGGTGCAAATCTGAATCAATGTAGAGACATCAGCAATCCACTGGCAGAGGTGAATTGAGAGGGTAGGCAGAGTTGGAGAATAGGTGCGAGTGAGTCCTGGAAGGGACGTTCCTAAGGGCAGATGGAGAAATTGGGTAGAGGCCCTTTAATAAACACAGAAAGGCTTTATGTGGGAGTTGCAGATTCCAGCGGGTGAAGGGGAACCCCCGCTGAAAATCCTGGAACAGGTTGAATAGAGGAACTGAGCAGGTGGGAGCAGGGATATGAGAGAGGAATAGGAGGCCAAGGGCAGGGGGGACATCAAACTGCCTGCATTTCCCCCCATCTCCGTGGAGAGCTGCAACCAGTTTTACAGGACACTCCTGGCTTTGCCTGAGATCAATGACCCCATTCAGAGAGGGTTGATGGCACCATGCGGTAATGCCGGCAGCCAAGGGGTTAACCTTAGGCCAGCTGGCTCTGGGGTGGTGTGAGGGGGTGGGCCGCCACCCCCTCCGGTTGCCTTGGCACCAGTGTAGGCGCCTGCTCTGCTGCTGGGAACCTCCGCAGAGCCCAGGGCCCTTCGCTGCCAGTCTGCTCCCCACTCTCGGTCCGGTCCCGAGTGGTTCCAGGCGCTGGGCCCTTAGGCTTGGTCTGGATTCCCATCCTCCACCCCAGGAGAGGTTGGCTCAGCCCGGCTGGTGCAGGCGAGTCCAGCCCAGGCACAGACAGACACGCAGATGCGCAGTCTCTAGGGCTGCTCCTTAGCCTCCTGGGTTAGCAGTCGGGGGCCACCTGCGCTCTCTGCACGCAGCCCTCGCCTCCCGGAGAAAGCCGAGGCTGAATGGGTGGGGGGCGGGGCAGGGACGAGGGTCCCTGAGGTGAGAAACTCCTGTCTTCAGGCGGCGGGGGAGATCAGAGACCCCACGGAGCTCAGGTCAGAAACAAGGGAGCAGAGAGGTCGGAGCCAGACTCGAGGCCAAGCGAGGCGAAGAGAGGAATCTCGGGCCTTGAGTGTGGGGGTGGAGGACAGGCCCCCTGCTCCTCCTTCCAATCTCTGCCTCTCCTGGGGACCCCCTCCGCCCTCCCAGGGGCCCCGGCTCTTCCCCCTCCCCCCAGACCCTGCACCCTCTGCGGATTGGTCCTCAGACAGCTGGGGGCGGGGCCCGAGGGCCCTGACGTCACTGGCTGAGGTGGGGCGGGCGGCTGGAGGAGGGGGTGACGGGGCCTGGCTCAGCACCTCGGAGAGCTCCCTCCCCGGCCTTGTTTTGCTCTGGCATCGCCGCCGGGGGAGGGAGCGAGGGGGCCGGACACTGGGCGCTGAGGCAGGGGGATGGCCATGGAAGGGTCGAGGGGCACCGGTGGGCAGAGGGCCCAGCCGTGATCCAGCGACGGGTTTGGGGCGCCGGGCAGGGTGGGGGGCAGCGGACGGCGGCAGCAGTGGCCGCACATCTGGATGGAAGCGAGCTTTGTCCAGACCACCATGGCTCTGGGGCTGTCCTCCAAGAAAGCGTCCTCCCGCAACGTGGCCGTGGAGCGTAAGAACCTGATCACCGTGTGCAGGTGGGCACCGCTGGCGGGAGGGGGCTGGGTGGTCAGGGAGCGGGGTTGGGGTGGACTGCGGAAACCCAGACTGAGCGCTGCCGCGGAGAAAAGGGAGGGGAGCAAAGGGTCGAGAAGAATGCGTCCACTATCCCTCCCAGGCCCAGAACCCAAAGTGGGGCTGCAGTCTGTTCCCTATCCTTCTAGGCCAAGCCAGGCCTATGTTGGGGCCTGGCCCTTGGGGGGGTGAGGGGTGTTTAATTGGCACTGCAGCTTCCTGTGAGAACCAGGAAGTGACACTGTGTGAGGGGGAGGGGTGGGGATGCCTGGCTCCCTTGCCAGGGAGTGGGGCAGGATGGGCACAGGGGACCCTGTGGGGAGATAAATGCCCTCCAAGCATACCCTCATTGCCACCCCTGTCAAACTGGCCTCTTTGGGGTGGGGCTCTCCAATGCTCAGATTCTGGAGCAGGGATGGCCCAGGTCAACTGGGTATGGGGGCAGAGCCCATGAATCCCTCCAGGGAAGGGTGAGGGGCACCGCCCAAGACATGGGAAGGACAAGAGCCTGGGTTCCGGGTTCAAGGGGAGAATATCAGGAGGGCAGGGCCATTGATCTTCGAGGGTGGAACGGTTGCAGGGTTGGAAAGATTCTCCACATTTGTGGGGCCCAGGAAGTGATCCTGTCCACTTCAGCCCTGCAGTGACTCACCCTCCCTGCCCTGCCCCAAAACCTGGGCATGGCCAGCTGCTCAGCCACTCCCCCTGCAGCCCACACCTGCACTCTCCTCTGGCGCTGAGATCCTTTGCAAGCTGCAGCCTCCCCTGGCCCCCATGCCTACCAGGTATTGCCCTGTCAGGGCAGGGTGCTTCTGGAGGCAGGGCTCAGTCTTCCCTCACCAGCCCCACCTGCCTACACATAGGCCATAGCAGAGCTGAAGCCCACCTAATGCCCTGAGGCCCATTAGTGCCCACCTGATATCCTGACTCCTGGCTCCCATAGCTCCTTCCAGGTTCCTGGGAACACACCAGCCATGCTGCATCTGTCTCCCAGCATCTTATCCCTAGGGCCCAGCACAGTGCTGTGCACATCAGACCTCTGCAGAAATGCCTGGAACATTAAGGAAGGAGAGAGTGCAACAATGGCCCAGTCCACAGTGCAGGGCACTGCCATGACCCTCATTCCTCACAACCCCTGCCAGTGTGCTGTAAAACAAAGGCTTCTGTCTTTGGGGCCAGGTGGTCCTAGGTTCAAGCTCTTACTCTGTCAGCTTTAGCTGTGCAACCTTGGGGAGGTCTCTTAACCACTCTGGGCCTCGGGTGCCCTGTTATCCCCATTTTAGATGTCACAGCAACACCAAAGAATGGTAATGGCATCATCCATGTAAAGCCTAGCTCAGTGCATGGCACACAGAAAGAGCCCTGTCCTAATGACATGCTCCCTGTCCCTCTCTGCTCTTGACTTGCTAGGCTCCTCTTTTTTCTCTTGCCTGCCAAGGTAGCTGAGCCTCTTGAGTATGTGGGGAGAATGAGGGAACTCTCCTTGGCCTAGGCGGGAGAAGTTTGAGTGGGCTGAAGGTGGCTTAGGACTTGGGGGAAGGATAGAGTTTTGGGGGATCAGGGATGTGACAAAGACTCAGTAATCCCCAGGCCCCTCCTGCCTCATCACTGTCACATGGTTTGCCTCCAGCTCCCAGAACAGTTCCCTTTAGCAGGCCGTGGGCTCCCCTGGGCCCTGGCCTCCCTGTCTCCATGGTAACCTGCAGCAGCCACTGCATCTCCTATCAGAAAGCACGCCATGGGGCTCCCGGGGCCAATGACCACCTCTGTGGCACCCCTGAAGACAGATACCAGATGGCTGCCACACTGAACCCAGTCCAGGCCCCATCAAGGTCTGACCCAGATGACCAGGAGAAATCAAGCTGCAGGAGGGTGGGCATAGTGAAGCTGGGATAATGCTCCAAACACAGGCTGGCTCTCAGCAGGGCAGCCTTCCCAGCCACGGCCCTGTTCCTCACCATCCCTGCCCAGCAGCCTGTAGGCACCTACCTACCTTCTCCCAGCCCTGCCTGGGCTCTCAACCAAAATTTAATGAGGCAGGTACGATCGTTCCCATTTGCATTTGGCAACAGGGGCCTCAGAGAGGGGCCCAAGGCCATGTGAGTGTCACAGGGGAACAGGATCTGAATCCAGCAGCCTGCCTCCCTTCAGTGCAACCCCAAGACTGACCTGGCTCTGATCTGACACCAGATCAACTCCAAGTCCAAAAGGAAGGAGGGCAAGGGCTCAGCTATGCAATTGGCCTGATAGCCGCAGAGGTCAGTGCTCAGGGGCTGGAGACTTGCAGAGTAGAGGACGAAGGGCAGTGGAGCAGAGGCTGCTCCAGGCCTTGGTCATCATGACAGCTGCCAGGAGGCCGCAGATGTAGCAGAAAGAGCAGGGGCTTCAGAATCAGAATCAGACATACCTGCTTGAGTCCTCATAAGCCATGTGACTCTGAACAGATCAGTCAGCCTCTTGGACCATCAGTTTCTTTACCTGTAAAATGGGGATGAGAGTGATAATAATGGGATCTACCTCTCAGGGCTGTGGTGAGCATGGGCAAGGTAATGCGTGCAAAGTACTGTGCTTGGCATATTATAGGGCTTGATAAATATAAGAAGAAAAAGACATTTCCAAGCAGCTCCCATATCCCTGGACACCCCACCCCTGCTCTGCCACCCACAACAGGGAAGTCATGGGATGTTAGAAACTGTGTCCTCTCCCCTGCCCCACTCCACTGCAGGGATGGCAGGTGGAGATTGCAGGGGTAGCAACTGCAGAGGGAGCCTGAGGTTTAGACAGCATTGGAGAAGGGGCCACTGCATGGCTTCAGTCCTTCAGCCCCACAGGCTTCCCTTGGCTCCCTTCCTTCCTGAGAAGCCAGGCCCCCAAGCCCCTTCCAGGGTTCTGCTGCCAGTGCCCCCTCCTGCCCTGTGTCTGTGTCAGGCCCACACCCTGCACCTCCCTGCCCCGCCCCCGCCCAGCTCTGCACTGCCTGGTTCTGGGCAGCTGGTGTGTGGGAGGCCAAGCTGGGAAGGAAAAGGGGGAAGGGAGTGTCTGTGTGCTAGGAGCCCACCTGGCCACCTGCGCATGCCCACACTCCACGTGCACAGTGCCAACTCACATGCCCTGGCACAGGTGACCCCATCCCCAAAAGGGACTGAAGGTTGTTCCAGCAATCACAGAAGACAGCTCAGGGTGGGGCACACACCGGCTTCTAACACGTAGTTGACCCTGGCCTCGAACACACAGACTCTGAAGGGCAGTCCGGGGGAAGGGGCTCGGGGACTGCCCCCAGCTTGTGGCACCTCATCCTCCTATTGTTTCAGCCCCTCTCGCCCCTTGCTCCTGAAGCTTCCTTTCTCTGGCTGTCACCTCTCCTGTCACTCATTTTGTCAATCAGTCTCCCACCTGTCACCCTCCCTCCCCACCAGCCACCCTCTCACTCCACATGACCCAGTACCTCTGTGGTCACTGTAGCCTCAGCTGTCTCCCTGCTCCCTCTGCCCACCCCCACATCCATGCCCTTCCTGACCTCTGCTGTGCTGGTGCTCCCTTCCTCTGCCTCCATCGCCTGTCTCCTCACCTGACGCCCCACTACCCCATCTCCCCACCTCGCCACCCAGGTTCTCTGTGAAAACACTGCTAGAGAAGTACACAGCGGAGCCCATCGATGACTCATCAGAGGAGTTTGTCAATTTTGCAGCCATTTTAGAGCAGATCCTCAGCCACCGCTTCAAAGGTGGGCCCAGGTTCCCTCCCCCTATGGTCCAGCCCTCCCAATTCCCAGCCTTTAGCTCCCAGCTGCCCCGCTCTGATACACTCCATGGACTCTGAACCCCCTGATTGACCCTGGCCCCCACCTGGGCCATGCAGAGAAGCTCATGTACAGATCTGGGAAGAGGGAGAGGCCTTTGGCCTACAATTCCCATCAGTGGGCAAGCTATGTGCTGGGGTGCCCGCTGCATATACGCATGTGAGTGCACATACCTTTGTCGGGGGAGGCTGCTTATACTTATGCATGGGAGTTCCCCAATACACGGTCCCTCTCCAAACTCCCTGGTCTTGCTGAGCCCCCTCCCTGCCCTGGCTCAGCCTGTGCCCCAGCAGGTCCAGTGAGCTGGTTCAGCTCAGATGGGCAGCGCGGCTTCTGGGACTATATCCGGCTGGCCTGCAGCAAAGTGCCCAACAACTGTGTGAGCAGCATCGAGAACATGGAGAACATCAGCACAGCCCGGGCCAAGGTGAGGGGCCTGGAGCAGGCAGCTGCTCTCTGCTCTGGACACAGGGGGCCTTCCTGTTTCTTGGTCCTCACCCGCTGTCCACAGCCCAGGGGAGAAGGGCCACACCTGATGCTGGATACACGAGTCCCTCTGGGGCAGCAAGTAAAGGTAACATGCTTTCCAGGGCCGGGCATGGATCCGGGTGGCACTGATGGAGAAACGCATGTCAGAATACATCACCACAGCTCTGCGGGACACCCGGACCACCAGGTCAGACTTTACAGGCAGCTCGGACCACAGGTCTCAGGGTGCATCTGCATTGCCCAAACACAGCTGATCCTCAAGTTCCTGCAGCACCCTTCAGTTCCTGGACTACAAGTCCCAGCACCAGCCTGTACAGCTGATTTCTCCCTTCCAGGCTGGCCTGCAGTCCCAAGGCAAACTTTACTCACCACCACCATCACTTGCAAGTCGAATCTGGTGCCCATTATCCACCATCATTGCCCAGCACACTCCACCCTGGCATGCCCCTGGATTAGCCTCAGCCATGCAGCATCGCATGTGCTGGCTTGCTGCATGACCTACAACACAGCCGTTCTGGCTCTCCAAACAATGGCAGCAGTTCTGTACTTGCTATCCACAGACACGGAGTCCCTGCGTGGGGAGTTCAACTCCTGCACCATGGGTTCGAAGGGAGGTTGGGTGCCTGAGGCAGGGGGTTACAAGGTGAAATGTGCCTGTGTGTCCAGGTGCATCTGAAGCTGTCTGGGTATGGCGAAGGGCACGTACCTTGCCCTCCCAAATGGCCGCACTCAGCCTGATGTTTTTGCTGCATTTGATTCCTTAGTCTACACATTTCAGGGCTCAAGTCAACACGTTTTTTTTGTTGTTGTTGTTTTTTTAGGTACCTACTATATACCAAGCACTAAGATTAAGACTCATTTCCGGATGTGAAGGGTCTGGGTAACCCAGTACTTGATGAGGAAAGGGTAGCTCAGGGGGAGGAGTTGACTCAGGAAACACCCATTCTAGGTGATGGGGCCACGGTTGGAGCCCCAGGCTGAGGGGGGAGAGAGGCTCCAGGCCTGCAGGCTGATCAGGAAGGAGAATCAGCCTTCCTTCAAGAGGGGGTGGCAGTAAGCCAACAACAGCAGCCCTGAGGGGGCTCCAGCGCCTGCTGCACCATCCTCTGCCTCCCCACAGACGGTTCTATGACTCTGGGGCCATCATGCTGCGGGACGAAGCTACCATCCTCACGGGAATGCTGATCGGACTCAGCGCCATCGACTTCAGGTGGGGTCTGCCTGGCGCGGTGGTGGAGGAGGCTGTTTCTCCCGCAAATCTCCCAACCCAACCCCTCATACCCACCCCCAATCCTGTGACTCCTCTACCCCAGCTTCTGTCTAAAGGGGGAAGTCCTGGACGGGAAGACCCCCGTGGTTATCGATTACACACCCTACCTAAAGTTCACACAGAGGTGAGCGGCTCCACGACTGCAGCGGGGCGGGGACGGGCCCCCGGGGACAACCTGGGGACGTCCTGGTCCCACCGCCCTCGGGGGCCAGCGCGGACGCGTGGGGGGAGGGGAGGGACCGCCCGTGCCCACTGCTCCCTCCCCCAAGCTACGACTACCTGACCGACGAGGAGGAGCGGCACAGCGCCGAGAGCAGCACGAGCGAGGACAACTCGCCCGAGCACCCGTACCTGCCGCTCGTCACCGACGAGGACAGCTGGTACAGCAAGTGGCACAAGATGGAGCAGAAGTTCCGCATCGTCTACGCGCAGAAGGTGCGCGACGCTGGCGGGTCGGGGCGGGGGAGCCGGGCATCCCGGGGCGGGGCGGGGACGAGGGCCACTGCCGGGACGTCCTCCCCGCCGCCCGAGCTGAGCCTGCGCCTCGCAGGGCTACTTGGAAGAGCTGGTGCGTCTGCGCGAGTCGCAGCTGAAGGACCTGGAGGCGGAGAACCGGCGGCTGCAGCTGCAGCTGGAGGAGGCGGCGGCGCAGAACCAGCGCGAGAAGCGGGAGCTGGAAGGCGTGATCCTGGAGCTGCAGGAGCAGCTGTGAGCGCACCGCCTGCCCTGACCCCTGACCCCTGATCCCGGCCGCCCCGACCACATCACCGGGTGAACCCCATCTTCATCTCTATCGACTCTAACATCACCCGACACGAGCACCCACCTCTCCAGCATCGACCCACTGATCCAGCCAGCTCCACCCCGAGATGCCCACAATGCCTAACATTGCCCTCAGCATAAGATCCAGTAACAGGGCCGGGCGCGGTGGCTCACGCCTGTAATCCCAGCACTTTGGGAGGCCGAGGCGGGTGGATCACAAGGTCAAGAGATCGAGACCATCCTGGTCAACATGGTGAAACCCCGTCTCTACTAAAAATACAAAAAATTAGCTGGGCATGGTGGCGCGTGCCTGTAATCCCAGCTACTCAGGAGGCTGAGGCAGGAGAATTGCCTGAACCCAGGAGGCGGAGGCTGCGGTGAGCCGAGACGGCGCCATTGCACTCCAGCCTGGGTAACGAGAGCGAAACTCCGTCTCAAAAAAAAAAAAAAAAAACAGTGACACCAACAGCCAGCGCCCCACTTCACCCTCATTTACCCTTCAGCTAGAGTGGCCATCTACCCTTACTGCAGGGCCCCCGACATCACTCACCAGGACCTGCAGTGTTGCTCTGCAACCTTCAACGCGACTGCACACGTCCCAGAGTTCAGCGCTTCACTCACCTGCACCACAGGCTCACTGATCGTCATCACCCACTGTGACCCCGGCCTCACTTCTCCCCTAAGCCTTTCCATCACCCTGATCTTGTGGCATGATCCCCAAGACAACCTTACCCTTCAGGGATTCCCACACTATTCTCCACTGACACCTGCATCACCCCAACTGACCCTACAACACTGCACCATTCCCTCCAACTCCCAGTATTTGTGCACGAATCCCTGTCACCCCTCCACTCCAGTACCACCTCCACTTCCTCCCGGGATCTGCCCCACTGACCCCAACACTGTATCCCCATTTTTGCCACTCAGAATTCATGCCTTACCCCTCCCTCATCCCCTTGCTGAATCTCCCTTCCTCACTTCTCCTACTTCCAGCCAGGCCTGACTCCTCCTCCCCCTCCCAGGACAGGTCTGATCCCCAGTGACCACGCACCCCTGGCCCAGGGTTCTAAGGAGCTCACTACACCCCTGGTCAACCAATGGCCTTCACTGGGAACACTCAATGGGACCGAGGGTGCCAGCAATTCCAAGCCCTACCGGAGGTAAGCCCCAGCCAGGTGCAATAGGGCCTGAGAATGGGTCGGCCTGGGGAGGAAGGGCTTCCTCTACCAGCACACCAGCTCTCGCTCTGCCGCAGACACAGCTTCATGAGCACGGAGCCGCTGTCAGCTGAAGCCAGTCTGAGCTCGGACTCCCAGCGCCTGGGAGAGGGCACACGGGACGAAGAGCCCTGGGGTCCCATCGGTGAGCTCCCCAACCCAACACCCAGTACTCCTCCAGGAATGGCTAAGGCAAGGCCCTGGGGCCTGGAGGCAGGTCCTAGCCCATTCCCTCATTCATTCTCTCAGCCTTTTCTTTTTTTGAGATGGCATTTCACTGTTGTCCAGGCTGGAATGCAGTGGCACAATCTCAGTTCATTCCAACCTCCACCTCCTGGGTGCAAGCATTCCCTTGCCTCAGCCTCCCAAGTAGCTGGAATTAAAGGTGCCCACCACCACGCCCAGCTAATGTTTATATTTTTAGTAGAGGCATTTCACCATGTTGGCCAGGCTGGTCTCAAACTTCTGACCTCAAGTGATCCACCCGCCTCGGCCTCCCAAAGTGCTGGGATTACAGGTGTGAGCTACTGCACCCAGCCTCGCTCAGCCTTTCTTGAGGGATTAGCACAGCAATTAAGAGCTTGCTTTGGGGTGTCATGCAGAACCTAGCACAAATCCTGGCTGTGCCTCCTCTGACCATGTGAGTTTGGTCAATCACTTTACCTCGATGAGTCCATTCTTTGTAAAATGGGGATGTTGGTAATCACCAGTGTTGTATGATGAGGGCTCAGTGGCTTTTTGGTGTCATGACATCCTCAGGGGGCTCATAAACTCTTGGAGAACTCCTCAGACTAATTTGCTCTTATCTCATGCACACTGTGAACTACTTGCCTGACCCTTGTTTCCCCCTTCTCTTTGGCTGCCAGGAAGCTCAGAGCCAAATTAGTGGCTCCCTTCGAGCGAATGCCCAGGACTTCAACGCATGCACTTTGTGTTGACCTCATCCCTGGCTTCACCTTGGTTTTTCCCATCCTAGTTTTCTCTGTGCCTGGATTGCCCATCTTTTCTTTTTTATAAGCAACCACACTGTATTGGATGACCCTAGATCTTCTTTGAGACAAGGCAGGCTGTGGCCATGTAGCCCCATCACACTGTGTTTGTGATTGTCTGTGTGTCTGTCTCCCCCACCAGACTGTGAGCTCCATGAGGGCAGGGACCGTGTCTTGTCCGTTCTCTGTATCCCCAGTGCTTGGAACAGAGCGAGTGCTCACTGTGTATTTAATAAATGGACAAAGAGAGAGGATGACCCTCAGGGGGAGACAGAGACATCCAGTGACAATTACAATACAGTGTCCCCAGCACCATCCCTGGTACAGGCAGGTGCTTAACCATGATGTACCTGAAAATGGCAAATGCTCTGGAATAGATCAAGGCTTCTTAGGGGGTGACTTGAGGGCTGCCCCTCCACTGCCCACCCCTCTACCAACTTGCACACATGCAGACTGGCCCCCCGGCCTCACCCGCCCTCTCTCCCCAGGAAAGGACCCCACGCCCTCCATGCTGGGCCTCTGCGGCTCCCTGGCCTCCATCCCCAGCTGCAAGTCCCTGGCGAGCTTCAAATCCAACGAGTGCCTGGTGAGCGACAGTCCTGAGGGCAGTCCAGCACTGAGCCCCAGCTGAGGAACGGCGTGGGCAGTGCCAGCCCCACCTGCCAGGGGCCATGGACACCTGCCACCTTTCTTCAACAAGAGCCCCCCAGTCCAGGCTATCCTTCCCGAGAACGCTGCCTGCCCAGCCAGGGCTCTCTTGGGGAAGATCCCCTCTGCTTGCCTTAGCTTCCTGCCTGTGGTGGCAGGGGCTGCGGAGGGAAGCCGGCTGGGCCAGGAGGCAGGGGTGCCCAAGCCACAGGAAGCCCCTGGGGAAGTCTGCTCCATTCTTCCGGTGACCCTGGCACTCCTTCACTCATCTCCCCCACCCCCCAGCCCCAAGGCTGGTTGACCAGCTTCCACACTCCCATCTCCCAGTCCCTAGCCTCTCTGTCTGTCCATGTACGCTCTGGAGTCACTCCTTCCTAGCCCCCAGGCAAGAGCTCTGCGGGGGATCAGGCAAATAAAAACCAGAGGACTGAGGGCAGCCTTGTATGTGGGGGGCTGGGGCTGGGGCAGGGCCCAGTCCTGAGGTCCAAAGGAAGTACAGCCAGTGCCTGGCCCACAAGCAAGGTCAGGCGGCATAGCATGTCCTGTGGGGGCAGGCAGGCCAGCACTCAGGGAACGGGTGGCTTCTGTGTTGTGTCTGAAATATTAGATCTGCCCAGGGCAGGCCCAAGACATGCAAGTGCCCCCAAAACCCAACAGCCTTTAAGAAATCAATCAACCCCAGGCTGAGAAGAGACAGAGCCCACCAGGGGCAGGATAGAGGCACACCCTGGTGGGGCCAGTGCCCTGTGCTGGCCTCAGCAATGGCACTTTGGCCCAAAGCTGCAGACCCCTCGGTTAGGCCAGAGCCTGGCAGTTAAGCAACCCTCACTCCTCTGCTGTCACTTAAGGTTCCCTTAAGGAGAGGTGTCATCATCCCCATTCTAACCCTAACATGGCAGGTCCCCAAAGGGACCTCACCCCCAGGATGTCTACCTGTGGTCCCCCACACTCTAGGTCTTCACCCCGACTGACTCTCGCTAGGCTGGAGGGGTCCTCTTCATGGGTGCCACCCTGGGCAGCCAAACCAGCACCAGGGTCCCTCCCAGGCCTCCCTCACCAGCCACCCCAGGCCCCAGAGGCACAGGCACCAGGCAGAAGTTCATCATCTTTAGATTTAGGAATTAACAAGGGTCAGGGAGACTACACCAGGCTGAGGGTTTCTTGGCTCCTGGAAACAGGCCCAGCTACAGCAAACACAGGGAAACATGAAGGGGGCAGCGGGAAGATTTGGTCTTGAACTTGGGGAGTGGGAAAGTCATGATCCCCACGACTGGAACAGCAGGAATAAGCTGCATCTGAGGAAGGCCAGGGCCACCCAGAGGGGCAGCCCTACCCTTGGGCTTGTCACCAGGAGGAAAGGTAAACAAGTCCCCTCCCTCAGTGCTGGGGAAAAGGCACTTGGCTGGGTCTCCTCCTGCCCTCTCCCCATCCGTGGAGAGCCGGGGTCCTTGCTAGCCGGGGTCCTTGCTTCCCTGCCCCTTTCAGGCGCCCAGAAGCCGGTCCTGGTTGAGCCTCTGGAAGAAGCTTTTGCCGAACTCATAGGTGCTGATCATGATGGCGCAGGAGGGGGCAGCCTTGATGATCCGAGGAAGGAAGCCTGTGGTGGGGGGGAGCCCGGGTCAGGGGTGAGGGGTCAGGGTCGCAGCCCCTGCCCCCCCCAACCCCAACACCACACACTGACCTGCAAAGAGTCCCCTGGTGCCCGACTCGGCCCGGATCCTCCGCAGCAGCAGCCAGGTGGAGTCCACGTGCAGGGGTGTCACTGCAGACACGAGGCTGGCTCAGTGAGACGCCATTCGGGACCCCGCCTGCCCCCTGCCATGCCAGTCTGGGTCCTCACCTCTCACAGCCTCCATCGCTCCTAGTGCAACCTGGCGTTGGGTCTTCACCACGTCAAAGGGTAGAGTCAGCACGGCAGCCACCTGGTCAGGGGGCAGGGGGAGGGCTCAGCTCCACTCCCAGGACCCCAGCCCTGCCTCCCAGGAGGCTCCTTTGGCTGGGAGGAACAAAGGCCTCATAGGGTCTGCTTCTGGCAGCTCCAAAAACCCTCAGGCTCCCCCTCCCATGGGAGACCTCTGTTGGCCTCGCCTCCAGCCCAGTCCACTCACCGTCCCTGAGATGCCACCAGCCACAAAGCTCATGCCCACGGAAGTCTGGTCCTTTGGCCTGAGCCCATTCAGCCATCTCTTCACCAGCTCATAGTTGAACCAGTATAGGGCTTGGGGTGGGGGGTGCATTGATTAGAGATGGGGAGGGCAAGGAGGTGGGCCCAGACCTTCCATCTTCCACTGCCACCACTCCCTCCCAGCTGAGTCTTGTCTGCTACATGCAGCTTGGGAGCAGGCTCTCTGCAGGAATTGCCTCCTCACAGCCTGGGCAAATACTCACAGATGAGAAATGCACAGCTCAGAAAAGCTAAGTGACTTCACGGTCACTAGTCACAAAGCTGGGACTTGGCCTTAGACCCTCTGTGCCTCACTCCAGGGTTCCCTTACCCACCCGCCACACCCTGGGTGCCTACCTGAGAAGGGCACATCTCGAAGGGCAGTGGGACCCCAGCCCAGCCACAGCGAGCGCCAGCCACCCTGAGCCACAGCAGTTCGAACACAGGCACCCAGCTCCCGGTACGACACGTGCTGAGCCTGCAGCTTTGTCCGCATGAGCTCCAGGGGGCTGATCACAGTCACGGTGCCCACTGTGGGGAGCGTGGGAGTGACAGTGGGGAGAAGTCAGGTCACCTAGAATATTCCTCCCACCCCCAGGCTGGCAGAGGTTGGGGCTGGGAGCTGGGACTGACTGGGCTTGGGCAGAGGTGGGGACAGAGGGAGGTCAAAGGCCCAAGAGTATGCTTACAGCGGGCCAGCGCGCCAGCCACCATGGGTGCGTAGAGTTCAGAGGTCAGGGCTCGACCACACAGGAAGGCCTTGAGTTGGTCATAAGCAGTGAAGTAGATGGCAGTAGCTGGCACAGTCATCACCCTGGGGATATGGAGAGAGGTTAGCAGGGACTCCCAAGGGGACCCAAACTTTTGAAGCATCGCCTGCCCTACCCAGCCATTTAGCAGGGAGCAAGGGATCAGGAGCTACCAGAAGAGAGCGGTGTGGGACCCGGCTACTCACAGGGTGGCGGGGAGGCCACTCCAGAGGGTCCGGGTGCCCTCGTGCCTCACGATCTTCACGAAGGCGTCCTGGCCAAGCAGGCACCAGCCCAGGGGAAGAGAAGGGACACAAGTGAGGTGTCTGCGATGGGGCTGGCCTGGGCTGGGCCTCTGCCTGATGCCCTCAGCCTCTGTCCACAGCCCTCAGGCCTCTCTGCCTGTACACGTGCAGTATCCCAGTTGGGTCCAGGTGGACACGTGGTCACCCTTCAAAAACCTCATGGAGCCCAGTGATGGTGGCTCACACCAGTAATCCCAGCCAGCACTTTGGGAGGCCACGGCGGATGGATCACTTGAGGCCAGGAGTTGGAGACCAGCTTGGCCAACATGGCAAAACCCTGTCTCTACTAAAATACAAAAATTAGCAGCGGGTGGTGGTGCACGCCTGTAATCCCAGCTACTTGGGAGGCTAACGCAGGAGAATCACTTGAACCTGGGAGGTGGAGGTTACAGTGAGCCGAGATCACGCCACCGCACTCCAGCCTGGCTGACAGAGCGAGCCTCTGTCTAAAAAGAAAAAAAAAACCTCACGCAGGTACTGCCTTCTCCAGAAGCCCTTCCTGACTGATGGGCTACCTCTGCATGCCTTGCCCTACCCCTTCTCCCCTGGGTCTGCTGCCCAGCCAGGCTCAACTCCTCAGGGACCCAGCTGCTTCTCACCATGGTGCCAGTGAAGCGGGTAGGGTCTTGAAACCAGGTGGCACAGCGGGCACCATTTGGGCACAGGTACAGGGGCTCCAGAACACCATTGCAGTACAGGAGGCACTTCCCTGTGGAATGGAGAGAGGAGGGCACTGGGGAAAGGCAAGGGGGCATTACGACGACAGGACCCTAGAACCTTGCAGGGAGGCAGTGGGCCTGCATCCCTGGAAGGCAGTAGACACCAGGTCCCGATGTGGATGTTCTGGTACAGGTCACAGGACTGGCTGGCGTGACCTGGGGGTGTGTGTTAGTCCATGGCTCTGGAGCCCACTGGTGCCCTGGGGACAGGGACAGGAACTCTCTCTCCCTTGCACCCTCCCAGGCTCCCTGTGGCTTGGGGCACTCACATTTGGTATAGGAGAGGCTCCACAGTCTGGAGGAAGGCGTCAGCTCTAAAATACAAGGCAGCCCCTCAAGTCAGGAGAGCCCCCACCTATCCCAGGGGCCCCATCTCTGGGAGATCTTATTTATTTATTTTTTTGAAATAGAATCTTGCTCTGTCGCCCAGGCTGGAGCACAGTGGCACAATCTCAGCTCACCGCAATCTCCACCTCCCGGTCCAAGCGATTTTCCTGCCTCAGCCTCCTGAGTAGCTGGGACTACAGGTATGTGCCACTATGCCCAGCTAATTTTTGTAGTTTTAGTAGTGACGGGGTTTCACCATGTTAGCCAGGCTGGTCTTGAACTCCTGACCTCTGGTGATCTGCCTGCCTCAGCCTCCCAGACAGAGTGCTAGGATTACAGGCGTGAGGCACCTCGCCTGGCCTCTGGGAGATCTTTCTTTTGCCCAGGCACCACCCCTCACTAGCTCTGGGTTCAGGTACTCACCGCTGGCCACGGAAGGCCGCTGAGACTGTAGGCGAACCTTCACCACGTCCAGGGGTGTCACTGAGGGAGGAAGTGGGTCTGAAGGCTCCTTTCAGGACCCCACCCCCAAGACCACACTGCCTCCAATCTCGGATCTGCGCCATCCACACCTGCCCACACCCCACCTCCCCAGATCTTACTGAAGAGGGAGGTGACCACCGCCCCAGCGCCTGAGGCCACCATTTGCTGGAGGGGGCTGATGCCCCCAGGATCCTGGTCAGTCATTTTGAAGCTTCAGTCCTGAAAACCAAACCTTAGTCAAATGGAGCATTACTCCAGGGACGCCCTGGAAAGGGGACGGGGCCACAGTGAGACTTTCTTTTTTTTTGAGACGGAGCCTCGCTCTGTCCCAGGCTGGAGTGCAGTGGCCCAATGTCGGCTCACTGCAACTTCAGCCTCGTGGATTCAAGCGATTCTCCTGCCTCAGCCTCCTGAGTAGCTGGGACTGCAAGCGCGCCACCATGCCCAGCTAATTTTTGTATTTTTAGTAAAGATGGAATTTCACCATGTTGGCCAGGATGGTCTCAATCTCTTGGCCTCGTGATCCGCCTGCCTAGGCCTCCGAAAGTGCTGGGATTACAGGCGCATGCCACTGCGCCCGGCCCACTATGAGACTTAAACCCGACTTTCACCCACCGCCCTCAGAACATGCACTGCCTCAACAACCCTGGCAATGACCTCTAAAGCAGAGACTGTCTGCCCCCATCAGCAGGGAAAAACTAAGGCTCAGGGAGAGGAGGTGGCCTGCCCAAGGTCACTCGGGAGTGGTTCCGAAGGAAGCTGGGGTTTCAGACATATCGCTCGAAGGCAATGGGGGCCAGGGCAGTTCACTGGTCCGCCTCGCACGTGTTCACTGCGCACCTTCTAAGTGCAGGGGCGGGTTGGGCCCTCGTGGCCAGAAAATTAAAAGTACCCGGGCCGCCCCACTCCAGCACAAAGGCCCTGGGCGGGCACCTGCGAGCCGGTCACTGGGCGTGGAGGGACGGCCGGGCACCGAGAGTGACGTGTAAACAGATCTGATGGCCACGAAGGGCCCGTCGCCTCCTCGGGACTGGGGGCTGGGGTGCTCGGCCCTCCCCGCACGGCCGGACGGGCCAGGCCCGGGGCCGGGAAAAGAAGAGCAGTCCCCGGCCTCCCGCCACAAAATGCAGGCCCGGGTGCAGCCGGGAGAACGGGAAGTAGGGTCAGGGAGCCAGGATCTCCCCGCGACCCTCGGCTACACTCCCGGCCCCGGACCGCGCAGAGCCGCCGCGTGAGGAGAATCACCTCGGCCAGACGGCCCCCAGGACCCGCCCTGGCTCGCAAGGCCGCCCGGAGACCCTCGCTTCCGTCTCCGCCCCCAGCCCCGGCCCAGCGCCGCCTACCTGGTTCTAGGCTGGTGCTCGTGCGGCGCGGCACCCAGGGCCGGGCGGGCCCATACCGGCTCCGCCGCCTGTGCGGGGTCCGCGCGCGCTCGCCCGCCCGCCCGCACCGAGGCAGACGCGGACAGCAGCGGGGTGGGCCCCGCCCCCACACCGAGCCGCGAGGCCCCGCCCCCCGCGGGCCGACCAGCTGCACATCCGGAGTGTCTCCGGCTCCTCCCATTCGCGCCTCCGCCGGGAGCTGCAGCAGTCCCGCCCCCTTGCCGGGGCCGTGCGGGCAGGTTCCATGCCTATCCAGCGCTGAGGCCTGCGGGCCAAGGTCGCGGTCTCCACGTCGCGCTTAACCTGGCAGCAGCAGGCACTTACAGCATCTTTTTTAAGACAGCATCTTTTCAGCCTTGCTCTGTCGCCCAGGCTGGAGTGCAGTGGCGCGATCTAGGCTCACTGCAGCCTCGACCTCCCGGGCTCAAGCGATCCTCCCGCCTCAGCCTCCCGAGTAGCTGGGACCACAGGCGCGCCGCCATGCCCGGCTGATTTGTTAGTTTTATTTTTGTCTCCCTATGTTGCCCAGGCTGGTCTGGAACTCCTGGGATCCAGCGATCTGTCCACCTCGGCCTCGGAAAGTGCTGGGATTCCAGGTATTTTCACCAGCCCCGCCCCGGCCGCGCGCGGCACTGGGGGCCCCAGCGCCTTCCGGACGGCGACCGAAACGCACTAGCCCCTTCCCTGGGGTCCTCAGGTGCGTGGCGGCGGCAGTGAGGGTGAATTCTTCGAGATCGCAGGGAGAACGCACAGTAACGACGAAGTTACTTGCCGGGCTCCCCGCCAAGACTTTACAACTTCGCGGCGACTTCTCCCGCCCGCCTTCGCATCGCCCCCATTTTGCAGGTTACGGAACAGGCCTGCAACTGCAAAACCGCGTTGTAAACCACGGGGCCCCGCGCGCGTGTGGGCCCCTGGGTTGGCCGAGGTACAGCCCGGGCCGGGCAGGCTGGGACGAGAGCAGGTGCGGGGAGCCGAGCGGGCCGTGGGGAGCCGGGTCCCACCTCCGCGTGAACTTGGGCAAATCCCAACCCGCCTCGGTCCGGGAAGACTCCTGCGCAGGGAGGAAGAGCACAGAGAGGGCACCGACGTTTTGGTGTTGGTTGCTCTCGCGTTGTGATTTCTTCTGAGCCTCAGAACTCTTTGCAGTAGGTTATTGCTTAAATAGATTACCCCAGGCTGGGCGCAGTGGCTCACGCCTGTAATCTTAGAGCTTTAGGAGGCAGAAGCGGGCGGATCACCTGAGGTCAGGAGTTCCAGACTAGCCTGGCCAACATGGTGAAACACCGTCTCTACTAAAAATATAAAATTAGCCGGGCGTGGTGGCGCATGCCTGTTAGTCCCAGCTACTCGGGAGACTGAGGCAGGATAGGAGAATCGCTTGAACCCGGGAGGCAGAGGTTGCGGTAAGCCGAGATCGCGCCACTGCACTTCAGCCTGGGCAACACGAGCGAAACTCCGTCTCAAAAAAAAAAAAAAAAAAAAAAAAAAAGGAAGAAAAAAAGAAAGGAAGAAAGATTACAGAAGGTGCGCTGCCGTCTCCGTTCCCGCTTGTTAGGGAGGCATTTTCTCCAGGCCAGCCCCGTACCCCAGGCCCTACCACACACCTCGTGTTTAGAACTTTTGCGCCACCGTGCTTCCTTGTCCTAACAGAAACCAGCATGGGGTCCTAGCCTGCGCCTTTAAGGAGGGTAGGCCACGGCTTCGACGTCACCGCCTTCCCCGCCCCTCAGGCCCCAACTGGTAGCGTCCGGCGCTGGAGCTGCCCAGTCAGCCGGCGCTGGCCGGGTTAGCACGTGGACGCCGAGGGGCCAACTATCAGCTTTCCCTGAGACGATGCCTTTGGTCTCTCCCACAGCTCGGAAACCCCAGCTTGGGGGCGGGGACAGTGCAATCTGTGGCCTGTAAAGCGGACGCTGGGCAAAAGGGCCGGAGAGCAGGCGTCCTTTCCATTCCCTACCTCAAACTGAGTTCAGAAGTGACACGACATAATTTTATAAACTATAGGTTAAGGCCGGGCCCCCTGGCTCACCCCATGTAATTCCAGCACTTTGTGAGGCCGAGGTGGGCGGATCACCTGAGCTCAGGAGTTCGAGACCAGCTTGATCAACATGGCGAAACCCCATCTCTACTAAAAATACAAAAATTAGCCAGGCGTGGTGGTCTGTGCTTGTAATCCCCGTTACTCGGGAGACTGAGGCTGGAGAATCGCTTGAGCCGGAGAGGTCTAGAATGCAGTGAGCCGAGAACGCACCACTGCACTCCAAGCCTGGATGACAGAGGGAGACTCCGTCTCGAAAAATAACAAATAAGTAAATAAATAGGTCAAGGTGAGAACCTACTCTCCACCAAGCCTCTTTACAACTTCGAAGTTTTGGTTTACTGAACAGAGGAGGAAACTGAGGGCCCTTGTGTGTAGTGACTTTCCCTGTGTAGAGTAGAACCCAGACCTTCCCCACACACAGTCTCCCGTTTTACAGAGGGGAAAAGAGAGGTCCCAGAGGTCAAATCGCCCCAAGGTCACTCAAAGAAAGAGTCAGCATTAGACTGCCCGCGTTCCTGAGCCAGATGGGCTTCCTCCCACCCTGTCCAGCCCAGATGCCCTATCCCAGCAGCGCCCTGACCTGGCTTTCCATCTCGCCTGCTTCTTACTAGCAAATGTCTTAAGACCTTTAAGCCTTAGTCTCCCCATTTACAAAGCGAACTAACGGTGATGATAACCCACCTTCCTCTAGGGATTATGTGAGGATTTAATGCATTAATAGCTGTGAAGTACTTAGAGCCCTGACACGTGGCAAGCATTCTATGACAACTACTACTGTTGCTGTATTGTTTTGTTTTTGAGATGGAGTTTCGCTCTTGTTGCCCAGGCTGGAGTGCAATGGTGTAATCTCGGCTCACTGCAACCTCTGCCTCCCAGGTTCAAGCAATTCTCCTGCCTCAGCCTCCCTAGAAGCTGGGATTACAAGTGCCTGCCACCATGCCCAACTAATTTTTATATTTTCAATAGAGACGGGGTTTCACCATGTTGGCCAGACTGGTCTCAAACTACTAACCGCGGATGATCTGCCCACCTCGGCCTCCCAAAGTTCTGGAATTACAGCTGTAAGCCACAGTGCCTGGCCAATACTACTTTGTCAGTGTTAAAATCTCTGGAGTGTGATAACAATAGTTAAATCTGTCTCTACTAAAAATACAAAATTAGGCATGGTTGCGGGTGCCTGTAATCCCAGCTACCCAGGAGGCTGAGGCAGGAGAATCACTTGAACCTGGGAGGTGGCGGTTGCAGTGAGCTGAGATCACAGCACCACTGCACTCCAGCTTGGGTGACAGATCGAGACTCTGTCTCAAAAAAAAGAAAAAAAGAAGAGGGCCGGGCGCGGTGGCTCATGCCTGTAATCTCAGCACTTTGGGAGGCCGAGGCGGGCGGATCACCTGAGGTCGGGAGTTCAAGACCAGCCTGACCAACATCGTGAAACCCTGTCTTTAAAAAAAAAAGAAGATATATATATGTGCACTTGTGTGTGTATGTGTGTGCATGTATATAGGTATATATGAATATATATGTACATATGTGTGTGTGCATATATATATTAAAAAAATAGCCAAGATCAGCCCAATTTGGGAAAGTCCTCCCTGTCTCCCCCTGCCTCTGTGGCCTGAGAAGATGGGCTGGGAGAGTCTGGACACCCAAGGCTTTATTAGGAGGGGCCCTGGGTGTGGTCTGAGGAGGTGGGCCCCTAAAGGGAGAGGGTCCTGGCTAAGACTTTCCAGAATGTTCCCCAGCCTGGGTCCCAGAGCTCTGCTCTGCTGGGGGAGCGTGGATTAATATGGAAGGTAGTTTTAGCCACAGCTATGAAAATTCTAAATGCCCAAACCCTTGACCCAGCCAGCCCACACCTAAGCGTTTCCCTAGTCATCGGCTCGTACAAGTGCTAACTGATGGCACCAGCTCAGCCTTGATGGCAGCCTTGGTTGTAACAGCAAAACAACCCTTGAAAGGGAACCATTAAGTGCATGACAGTATCTCCATGTGACAAATCCACACAGCCTCGAAAGGGCAGCATTCCTTGACCTATCCGGGTGGGGTTGGGGTGAGGGCTGCAGATCTCTATATCATGATGTAAAACAATCTTAAAGACAGTTAAACAGCCGGCACGGACAGGGACAGCGTGCCAGACAATTGTCCAAACAGCAGCGTCACTGCCCCCTAGGGGACATTTTTTGAAATTTATGAGGCCACTGTCATTTCTGGTTGTCACAAGATTGGGGCTTCTGGCATTTGATAGATGGCAGATCAGGGACGATAAATGCCCTGGAAGGTGTAGGATGTTCTGATAGATACAACAGGGAATTTCCAACCCGAAGACATCTCTCAATTTCCCTCTGTCTTTCTGGGCAGTTACATGCATGAGGAATGTTTGCAATTCTCAGACCTGGAAGATGGTTCTGTTTCACCCCACTACCCACACCGTTTGTTTGTTTGTTTGTTTCTGAGACAGGGTCTCTCACTCTGTCGCTCAGGTTGGAGTACAGTGGCACCATCATGGCTCACTGCAGCCTCAACCTCCCCAGCTCAAGAGATCCTCCACCTCAGCCTCCCGAGTAGCACACCACCATGCCCTACTAATTTGTTTGTGTTTTCGTAGAGTCAGGGTTTTTCTATGTTGCCCAGGTTGTAACCATACCTCTTTGGAATACTGACATTCTTCTGTGGATTGAGTTTTCCAGGAATAAAACCACCGTGCAATCAGGGAAAACTGAGTTTTGTCTTTAAGAACTTTTCCAAAGGTCATTTGCCATTTCATTTTTTTTTTCTCGTTATGTTTCATTTTGGTTTTTTGAGATGGAGTTTTGCTCTTATCACCCAGGCTGGAGTGCAGTGGCATGATATCAGTTCACTGTAACCTCTGCCTCCTGGGTTCAAGCAATTCTCCTGCCTCAGTCTCCCTGGTAGCTGGGATTACAGGCATGCGCCACCACGCCTGGCTAATTTTTGTATTTTTAGTAAAGATGGGGTTTCACCATGTTGGCCAGGCAGGTCTCAAACTCCCAACCTCAGGTGATCCGACCTCCTCGGCCTCCCAAAGTGCTGGGACTATAGGCGTGAGCCACCCTTTCCCAGCCTAAGTGTATTTTCTTTTGTGTAGCTAAGCCTGAGCTTTTGCATTCACATATATATTATTTTATTATAAATTACTTTCTTTTTATTCTTCCTCTATATGACAGACTGAACTTTATACAGATGTCTAAAAATGTATGTAGGACATTATATTACCTATGAATTTCATTTTTGAACCTTAGAGGAGGGCTACAAAACGAGTATTACCGAAAGCACATCTTGAATCTGATCTTGTTAAGAACCTTGCAGAGGGCAGGTGCGGTGGCTCACACCTGTAATCCCAGCACTTTGGGAGGCCAAGGCAGGCAGATCACTTGAGGTCAGGTGTTCGAGACCATCCAGCTAACACAGTGAAACCCCGTCTCTACCAAAAATACAAAAAATTAGCCGGGCGTGGTGGCGCACACCTGTAGTCTCAGCTACTCGGCTGAGACTAGAGGTTGATGGAGCCCACTGCATTCCAGCCTGGGTGTGATCTCACCTCACTACAACCTCCACCTCCCAGGTTCTAGCGATTCTCCTGCCTCAGTCTCCGGAGTAGCTGGGACTACAGGCACGTGCCACCACACCCAGCTAATTTTTTGTATTTTTAGTAAAGGCAGGATTTCACCATGTTAGGCAGAATGGTTTTGATCTCCTGACCTCGTGATCCACCCGCCTTGGCCTCCCAAAGTGCTGGGATTACAGGCGTGAACCACCACGCCCGGCCACCCAAAAAAGTTTTTTTGAGTGTTTGTCATGAGCCAAATACTGTCATTGGCCCTGGGACACAGCAGGAAGAAAGCTAGACAGTTCGCATAAAGTCCACACTCACACTGCCTAGTGCAGGGACCCAAACAAATGAGTAAATAAAGAAGACAATTTCAGACAGCAAGACGTGTGCGGGCAATAAAACAGGGTCATGTGATAGACTATCTGGGGTGGGTTAGAAAAGGGGCAGCTAGGGAGTCCAGGAACACGATGGAGATTAACCAGTGGTGAGGGCCAAGGGAGGGTGGAGCAGGCTGGGAGGAGGGGAGCACTCACGTTAGAGGCGGGGTTTGTCACATGAGCTTACATTGGAAAAGCCTTCTGAGGCTGGGGAGGTGGCTCACACCTGTAATCCCAACACTTAGGGAGGACAAGGCAGGAGGATAGCTTGAGTCCAGGAGCTAATGACCAGCCTGAGCAGCAAGTGAGAGCCCCGTCTCTACAAAAAATTAAAAATTTAGCCTGGTGAGGAGGCTGAGGCAGAGGATCACCTTGAGCCCAGGAGTCTGAGGTTACAGTGAGCTAATTTCACACCACTGCAGTCCAGCCAGTGACACAGCAAGACCTTGTCAAAAAGAAAAAGAAGAGGAAAAAAAAAAAAAAAGGAAGGAAAGAGAAAGCATAAAGAAAGAGAGAGAGAAAGAAGAGCGGGAAATAAAAAAAATAAAAGAAATAAAAGAGAAGGAAGGAAGGAAAGAAGAAATGGAAGGAAGAAAGAAGGAAACGAAATTAAAGGAAAAGTATGTGGTAGGTGGTGATTACAAACTCAGGATCTGGGCCAGACTGGATTCATTTCAGCTGTGGGACCTGAGGTCACACAGGTTGCCTAACTTGCCTTAGGGGCTTTTTTTTTTTTTTTTTCCAGATGGGGGTGTCACTGTTGCTCAGGCTGGAGCAGTGGTGTTATCATAGCTCACTGCAGCCTTGAATTCCTGGGCTCAAGTGATCCTCCTGCTTCAGCTTCTCAAGTAGCTGGGACTATAGGAGTGTGCCACCTCACCTGGCTAATACATACATATATATTTTGAGTTGGGGTCTCTTACTCTGTTGCCCAGGCTAGAGTGCAATGGCACGATCACAGCTCACTGTAGCCTCTATCTCCTGGACTAAAGCAATTCTCCCACCTTGGACACCTCCCTTGCTCCCTGCTCCAGTCACTGGGACTACAGTCATGAACCACTACACCCAGCTAATTTTGTTTATTTTTTATAGAGATAGGGTGTCACTATGTTGCCCAGGCTGGTCTCAAACTCCTGGGCTCAAGTGATCCTCCTGCATCCACCTCCCAAAGTGCCAGGATTATACCACAGTGCCTAGCCTTAGTTATTTCACTGTAAGATGGGAATAATAATTGTACCTACCTCAAAGGATTGTGTTAAAGATGAAAGAGCCTGGCACAATATAAATCTCAATACAGAACCTGGTACAATATAAATCTCAATAAACATTAACAGGACCTTAGGCCAGGCGCGGTGGCTCAAGCCTGTAATCCCAGCACTTTGGGAGGCCGAGGCGGGTGGATCACGAGGTCAAGAGATCGAGACCATCCTGGTCAACATGGTGAAACCCCGTCTCTACTAAAAATACAAAAAATCAGCTGGGCATGGTGCCGCGTGCCTGTAATCCCAGCTACTCCGGAGGCTGAGGCAGGAGAATTGCCTGAACCCAGGAGGCGGAGGTTGCGGTGAGCCGAGATGGCGCCATTGCACTCCAGCCTGGGTAACAAGAGCGAAACTCCGTCTCAAAAAAAAAAAAAAAAAAAAAAAAAAAAACAGGACCTACCTTTTAAAAACACTGAAATCAAGTATGCCAGCTATCATCCTAGCAGAAGAGATTGAATTAAAGTTCCCTGATATATATTTGAGTACAGGTTTCTCTGCTAATTCATCAGGAGACCTTGTCTCCATCCTGAGTCTCAGTTTCTTCATCTTTAAAACGGAAAGCTGGGTGCGGTAGCTCATGCCTGCAATCCCAGCAGTTTGGGAGGCCAAGGTGGGTGGATCATGAGGTCAGGTGTTCAAGACCAGCCCGACCAACATGGTGAAACCCTCTCAAAATACAAAAATTAGCCGGGTATGGTGGTGCGCCCTGTAATCCCAGCTACTTGGGAAGTGGAGGCATGAGAATTGCTTGAACCTGGGACGCAGAGGTTGCCATGAGCTGAGATGGCACCACTGCACTCCAGCCTGGGTGACAGAGCGAGACTCTGTCTCAAAAATAAATAAAAAACCAAATAAAAAATAAATAAATACAATTAAATGGAAATGATAGTACTTCTGGCCCCACTTCCTTCCTAGGGCTGCCAAAGTTTAGGGTGAGAGATGAGGGGTGTGACGACAGTGCGTGACAACAGCCTCCCAAAGTGGGCTGCTCCTTCTCCCTTCCTGTCCTCCGTGCAGCTGACTTCTCTCTGCCCTTCTTTGAGCACTTGGAGATGACTCTGACCCGACCTCTCCGAGCTCCCTGGGCAGGGCTGTTTCATGTAGCCCAGCCCTTTAATGTGCCAGTTTACAAGATGTTTTCACATCCATCATCCCATTTGAACCTCACATGACTGTGTGAAGGGCGTGAGGGGGTTGTTGCATACACATTTTATAGATGAGGAGACCGAGCCTTAGAGGAGTTGAGTAATCTATCCAAGTCAGTTGGAGCAGATACCTCCTGACTCACAAGGGGCCCACCTGGAGAAAGGCAAGGGGAGCTCTGGTGGGCTGGGAGGGAGGATGTGGGAAGTAGAAAAGTTCCTTTTTAAAGTTTCCTTTCTTGTTAAAAAATAAGTGTGCAGGGCCGGGCGCGGTGGCTCAAGCCTGTAATCCCAGCACTTTGGGAGGCCGAGGCGGGTGGATCATGAGTTCAAGAGATCGAGACCATCCTGGTCAACATGGTGAAACCCCGTCTCTACTAAAAATACAAAAATTAGCTGGGCATGGTGGCGCTCGCCTATAGTCCCAGCTACCTACTCGGGAGGCTGAGGCAGGAGAATTGCCTGAACCCAGGAGGCGGACGTTGCGGTGAGCCGAGATCGCGCCATTGCACTCCAGCCTGGGTAACAAGAGCAAACCACCGTCTCCTAGGGATGAGAAAAAAAAAAAAAAAAAAAAAAATAAGTGTGCTAATAACTTTGTTAAGCCCTATCCTATGTAGCTGTTAGACACGCCGTGCTTACAGGCACATGGTACATTCTGTGTCCTTGTACTTTAACCAAGATATCTGTGCTGGATGTGCTCACAGGCATGTCCCAGCTCTCCATTGCTTTAACCTGTTTAGAAAAGTTTCAAGTTATTAGCCAATCGGGTTTTACTTTCAGTTGTGAGGTTTGGCTCTGGCCAACGGAGATCAGACACAGCAGCAAGGATGACCCCAGATGTGTAAGGGATAAATTGTTTTCCTTTGTTCATTGTATTCTCATGGCATGATGGCTAGTGAGAGTACCCTTCCTGCTGTCCAGGAAGTAAAAATTGCATTGCTAAAAGATCCTTTGTCTCAGTGCTAATTTTTCTTTGTGGCGCCAAGCATCCATTTCCAACAGAAGATGAGGGCCATAAGCTGAGCTGGCGTGGACATTCAGTGGAGATGGTGAAATGGACAAAACTCTGGGCTCTGACTGATTTGCACTCAGACACTGACACCACTGCTTCCTAGCTAATGACTCTGGATAAGACTTTAGCATCTCACATGCCTGTGAATGAGATCATTCTCCATAGTGTTATAGGAACTCTGCATTTGAAACCCAGGCCTGATTCTTACCGTCTCCGCTCCTGCTCCCAGCTCTCACAGCCAAAGAGTCAACAGTGCCCACAACTCAAGCTGTTCTTCCATTGCCACCACCCAAACTGTCCACTTGCTGCCCTTGACAACAGCTGGGCTCCAACTCCTAGAGTCCCCAGGCAATTCAGGGACCACTCAGAGGTGAAACAACCCCAACCATCCTCAACCTCCGAAAAAGGAACAGAGTGGTGAAGGGTACTCCACATACCCAGGGACACAGGGCACTGGTCAGACCACCAAATGGGGCCTGGCCCCTCCTGGGCCTTCCTGACCCGGTAGCCACCCCCTCCCAGGGGAAGGACACAGTGTCCTTAGATGTGGGCCCAGGGGCTGTGTCATGGAGGACCTGGGAAGGGTTTAGGGGACCTGGAGTTCTGTCTTTGGTTTGCTTGGGGTTTTTTCCTTTCCACTCTAGTAGGAACAGATTTTATATCATTGTGAATTTGTGTTGAATAAATGCAATTTGCCAGTGAAAATTCATTCAAACATAGGAGTGAGAGAGCAGGAAGTAGCTGTTTGTTGAGGAGCTGTAATGTGCCAGGCACTTCACAAGGATGTTTTGCTACATCCAGGCCTCCTGAGCACCCTGGGAGGTAGGCATTCCAATGAGCCTATTTCACAGATGAAGGCATTTAGGGTCAAAAAAATAAGCCAGAGTCACCCAACTGGCAAGAGGCCACACTGGAATCCAAGCTCGGCGGGCAGTGAAGAGGCCTGTCTGCTCTGCTCCTGGACTGTCCTCTTGGCTTGCAGAAAAGCACTGACTCTTGTCCTCTGGCACCTACCACCTGCCTGTCTGGGGTGGGAAAGGGGAGGACAAGGGTGCTGCTTTGTGTTATAATTTGATTAAAATGCATTTGTGGGTGGCATGGTGGCTCATGCCTGTAATCCTAGTACTTTCGGAGGCTGAGGCAGGTGGATCGCTTAAGCTCGAGAGTTTGAGACCAGCATGGTCTCAAACCACAGAGTGAAACTCTTGTCTCTACCAAAAATACAAAAAATTAGTGGGGCATGGTGACATGCACCTGTGGTCCCAGCTACTCAGGAAGCTGAGGCAGGAGGATCATTTGAACCTGGGAGGTGGAGGTTGCAGTGAGCCGAGATCACGCCACTGCACTCCCAGCCTGGGTAAGTGAGACCTCTCAAAAAAACAAACAAACAAACAAACAAAAAAACAATACATTTGCACTTGAGACTTTGTTAAAACAGTTATTGAGGCTGGGTGCCATGGCTCACGCTTGTAAGCCTAGCATCTTAGGAGGATTGCTTGAGCCCAGGAGTTCGAGACCATCTTTGGCAATACAGCCAGATCCCGTCTCTACAAAAAATAAAATAAAATTAGCTGGGCACAATAGTGTCCACCCATAGCCCCAGCTACTCCAGGGACTTAGGCAAGAGGATCCCTTGAGCTCAGGAGTTCAAGGCTGCAGTGAGCCACGATCACCACTGTACGCCAGCCTACGTGACAGAGTAAGACCCTGTCTCCAAAAAGCAAACAAACAAAAAAACAAACAGTTATTGAGTGGAAAACAAAACTGGGGAGTGGCTTATCCACTGTCACTGGGCAAGTTCATGGTCTGTGCTGGGACAGGAACATGGGTCTCCTGACGGTAGCCAGTACTTCTGCTCCCAAATACCCTGCTGCAGCCTCTGGCCTGGGCACTGGCCTGTTCTTGCTTCTCCTCCCTCCTCATCCACCCATAGCCCAGCAGCCCCCCACCCCTAGCTCTGGTTCCCCTTTCCGCCTAAAGAGGGATGCTCTGTCCTGATATGGAGCATTCCCCCAGGACCCCAGGCCCTACCGCCCATGAGTTGGACTAGTTTGGGAAGGACATAGCCTGTCTGCTCCCGCTGTCTCTGTCTGCTCCTGCTGTCTCTGTCTGTCCTGTGGGGAGCTGGCCCAGAATGATGGCACCCCGGGGAGCAGGGGGTCACGTCCAGCTTGGGAGGGCTTCTGGAGACCTGCTCCGAGTCCCAGCTCCTTCTTGAACTAGAAAAATGACTGCTGTTTTTAGTGAATTTTCAGTTGACAAAGGATTTTCTTATCTCAAATCCCCTTTGATTTTTATAATGAAGAAGGAATTCCCTGTGAATTTGCATTGTATTTTATTTAATTAATTTATTTATTTGTTTTGAGACAGAGTCTTGCTCTGTCACCCAGGCTGGAGTGCAGTGGCATGATCTCGGCTCACTGCAATCTCCGCCTCCTGGCTTAAGCAATTCCCGTGCCTCAGCCTCTCAAGTAGCTGAGATTATAGGGGTATACCAACGACGTCCAGCTAATTTTTAAATATTTATTTATTTATTTATTTATTTTGAGATAGATAGAGTCTTGCTCTGTTGCCCAGGTTGGAGTGCAGTGGCACTTTCTTGGCTCACTGTAACCTCCCTCTCTTGGGTTCAAGTGATTCTCTAACCTCAACCTCCTGAGCAGCTGGGATTACAGCTCCTAACACCATGCCTGGCTAATTTTTGTATTTTTAGTAGAGATGGGGTTTCACCATGTTGGCCAGGCTGGTCTGGAACTCCTGACCTCAAGTGATCTGCCTGCCTTGGCCTCCCTGCATTGCATTTTAAATCTGAGAGACAGGCTGACAGTGACCTGTGTATAGAACCAGGACAGGGTATACAGTTTGGAGGTCCAGTGCAAATGAAAATTCTGGGTTCCTTGCTCAAAAAGTATTAAGACTCTGGCAGGGCAGGGTGGTTCACACCTGTAATCCCAGTACTTTGTGAGGCTGAGGCGGGTGGATCATGTGAGGTCAGATGTTCAAGACCAGCCTGAATAACATGGTGAAATCCCACCTTTACTAAAACTAAAAAATTAGTCCAGGTATGGTGGCTCACGCCTGTAATCCCAGCAGTTTGGGGGGCCGAGATGGGTGGATCACCTGAGGTCAGGAATTTGAGACCAGCTTGGCCAACATGGTGAAACCCTATCTCTATTAAAAATAGAAAAATTAGCTGGGTGTGGTGGCAGTGCCTGTAATCCCAGCTACTCAGGAGACTTAGGCAGGAGAATTGCTTGAACCCAGGAAGCAGAGGTTGCAGGGCTGCAGTGAGCCGAGATCACACCGCTGCACTCTAACCTGGGTGACAGAGCAAGACTCTATCTTCAAAAAAATAAATAAATAAATAAAAGACTCTGGCCAGGCACAGTGGCTCATGCCTGTAATCCCAGCACTTTGGGAGGCTGAAGCAGGCAGATCACCTGAGGTCTGGAGTTCAAGACTAGCCTGGCCAATGTAGTGAAACCCTGTCTCTTCTAAAAATACAAAAATTAGTTGGGTGTGGTGGCAGGCACCTCTATCCCAGCTACTTGGGAGGCTGAGGCAGGAGAATCACTTGAACCTGGGTGGCAGAGGTTGCAGTGAACTGAGATCATGCCATTGGACTGTAGCCTGGGTGACAAGAGCAAAACTCTGTTTCAAAAGCAAAAGTATTAATAATTTCAAGACAGTGACATCAGAACTTAAAAAAAAATTTTTTTTCTAGAGGCAGAGTCTTGCTCTCCTGCCCAGGCTGGAGTGCAGTGTTGCAATCATAGATCACTGCAGGCTCGAGCTCCTGGGCTCAAGTGATTATTACCACCTTGGCCTCCCAAAGTGCTGGGATTACAGGCATGAGTCACTGCGCCCAGCCTGTAGAGCTTTAAACAAAGCACAGGTCCCTTCTGAGCACAGGGCCCTCATCACGTGGCCATGAAGCCAGACCTGCCTGGAGCCAGAACCCTGGTGTGGGCACTACATAAGCCCTCCAGTCAGGAGGCCTCAGCCTGAGCCTCCCTGAGCCTCAGTTTCCTCTCCTGTAGTGTGTGAAAGCACTGAGTACCAATCTCCCTTCCAGGCTAGCTTTCTACAGCAGCTTAAAGCTCCCATTAGAAGATCTCTCCAAGTGTCCTCTTTCCCAGTCCCTGCTCCCAGCCTGGCTTCCTGGTCCCTATCCCTCTCCCCCTGTCCCCTCTCCCACCCTTCCAAAGCCCAGAAGGGACAGATGACTGAGTGACTGTCTCTGGGCTCTTACAGTGGGGGTGGTTTCCTGTGACAGGCTAGGGCTTCATGGTATGGCTCAGCCTATCCCTCACACCTCCTTGGGGCCTCGTTGGGGCAGAGTGCCCAGGCGGGGCCCAGTATGCACACCAGTCAGGCGCCTGATGATGAGGGCAGGCGCCTCGGAAACTGGTTCAACAGTCATTCACACAGAGATGACTCAGGCAGTAAGGGGAAGAAGAGGTGGGAGCGGGAAGGCGGCTGTTTCTGTGACCTCACTTTAGCCTCAGGCCTCAGGGTTGCCAGATTTATTTTTAGTTTTAGTTTTGAGATGGAGTCTCACTCTGCCTCCCAGGCTGGAGTGCAGTGGAACAATCTTGGCTCACTGCAAACTGCACCTCCCAGGTTCAAGCAATTCTTGTGCCTCAGCCTCCCAAGTAGCTGGAATTACAGATGTGCACCACCATGCCTGGCTAATTTTTGCATTTTTAGTAGAGACAGGGTTTCACCACGTTGCCCAGGTTGGTTTCCAACTTCCGACCTCAGGTGATTCACCCACCTCAGCCTCCCAAAGTGCTGGGATTACAGGAATGAGCCACTGTGCCTGGCCACCTTCAAATTTTTTGATGATTTTTTTTTTTTTTTGAGATGGAGTTTCGCTCTTGTTACCCAGGCTGGAGTGCAATGGCGCGATCTCGGCTCACCGCAACCTCCGCCTCCTGGGTTCAGGCAATTCTCCTGCCTCAGCCTCCTGAGTAGCTGGGATTACAGGCACACGCCACCATGCCCAGCTAATTTTTTGTAATTTTAGTAGAGACGGGGTTTCACCATGTTGACCAGGATGGTCTCGATCTCTTGACCTCGTGATCCACCCACCTCGGCCTCCCAAAGTGCTGGGATTACAGGCTTGAGCCACCGCGCCCGGCCGATGATTTTTTTTTAAGTGATGGGGTCTCCCTATGTTGCCCAGGCTGGTCTCAAATTCCTAGGCTCAAGTAATCCTTTCACTTTGGCCTGGGCCTCCCAAAGTGCTGGGATTACAGGCATGAGCCACTGTGCCTGCCTGGCCTGTAACTTCTTAAGCAAAGGAGGGGGTGGTGGGAAGCAGAGGCCACAAAGGAAGATTGACCAATAGATTTCAGATGACATAACAACGTGTAACACAAATGAGAGACAGATTGGGAGGAAACAGCTGCAACATGGCAGCATACACAATACCCAAAATATATAAACAGCTCCCACAGTTCAACAAGAAGGAAAATACTACCAAAAAATCAACAAATAATACTGTGATGGTAGAACAACGTATCTCCATTGGTGCTACAATGGATGGTGCTCTTGGATGAGATTAACATTTGAATCAGCGAATTTTGGGTAAAGCAAATTGCCCTCCATAATGTGGATGGGCCTGAATAAAACAGAAAGACGGGCCTTCCCAAGCTGGAGGAGATTCTCCAGCAGGCAGGCTATCCTCAGATTTCAACAATCAGCTCTCCTGGGTCTCCAGCCCGCTAGCCCACACTGAAGACTTAGGATGGTTATGGTAAGAAAGTCAGGTGATAACAGAAGATAACTGTGTATGAGGCTGTAGCTTCTAGGTCTTCTGATAAAAAAAAAGTAAACAAATTTTTTTAAAAACTGTGGGTGAGGCTAAAGAGAAACTGAAGCCGTCATACATCGCTGGTGGGAATGTAAAATGGTGCAGCTGCTTTGGAAAACAGGCTGGTAGTTACACAAAAAGCTAAACATAGAATTACTATAAAATCCACCAATTCCACTTCTAGGTATACACCCAAGAGAAATGAAAACATATGTCCACACAAAACCTTGTATAGGCCAGGCGCGGTGGCTCACTCCTGTAATCCCAGCACTTTGGGAGGGTGAGACGGGAGGATCTCTTGAGTTGCTCACTAGCCTGAGCAACGTGGCAAGACCCTGCCTCTACAAAAACAATATAAAAATCCGCGGGACATGGTGATATACGCCTGTAGTCCCAGCTATTTGGGAGGCCAAGGTGGAAGGATTGCTTGAGGCTGGGAGGCAGAGGTGGAGATGGCACCACTGCACTACAACCTGGGTGACAGAGCAAGACCCTATCTCAAGAAAAAAAAAAAAAAAAAAAAAAAGGAATGATGAAGCCAGGCACAGTGGCTCCAGCCTGTAATCTGTAATCTCAGCATTTTGGGAGGCTGAGGCAGCAAGATTACTTGAGGCCAGAAGTTCAAGACCAGCCTAGGCAACATATTAATACAAAAAAAAAAAAATACAAAATTTAGCTGGGAGTGGTGGCATGTGCCTGTAGTCTCAGCTACTCAGGAGGCTGAGTTAAGAGGGTCTGAGGCTACGGGACAAGCCGGCACCACTGTAATCCAGTTTGGGCAGCAGAGGAAGGCTCTGTCTCAAAAACAAAGAAACAAACAAAAAAGGGCCAGATGTAGTGGCTCACGCTTGTAGTCCCAGAACTTTGGGAGGCGGAGGTGGGTGGATTACTAGAGGTCAGGAGTTTGAGACCAGACTGGTCAACATGGTAAAACCCTGTCCCTACTAACAATATAAAAATTAGCTGGGTGTCATGGCACATGCCTATAATCCCAGCTATCCAGGAGGCTGAGGCAGGAGAATTGCTTGAATCCAGGAAGGAGAGGTTGCTGTGAGCTGAGATTGTGCCACTGCACTCCAGCTTGAGTGTCGGAGTGAGATTGTCTCAAACAAACAAACAAAAAGAAGCAAACAAAAAAGAAATGAAGGAAAAATAAAATTTTTCACGAACAAGCAAGCACTCAGAGATTTCATTACCAGCAGGCCTGCTTTACAGGAGCTTCTGAAAGACACACTACACACAGAAAGGAACAACCACTATCAGTCATCCCAAAAACTTACCAAAAGATAAGGAGTATCTTTATAATGAAGAATCTGTATCAATTTATGGGCAAAATAGCCAGCTAGCATTAAATGACAATATTAAACTCACAAATGTCAATATTAATCCCAAATTTAAATGGATTAAACGCCCCAATCAAAGACATAGACACGCAAATTGAATAAAAAGTCAAAACCCATCGGCATGCTGTGTCCAGATCCATCTCATAAGCAAGGACACACAAAGATTCTAAACAAAAGGCTAGAGGAAGACTCACCAATCAAATGGAGAGGAAAAAAAAACCAAAAAAAAAAACAGGAGTTGTAACTTTCGTCTCTGACAAACTAGACTTTAATAGTAACAAAGACTAAAAGAAACAAAGAAGGACATTACATAATGGTAAAAGGATCAAAGTAACAACAGGACTCATGCACCTAATATAGGAGCACGCAGATACATAAGACAAGCTCTTAATGACTTATAAAGAGACTTAGACTCCCATACAATAATAATGGGAGACTTCAACATTAATATTAGACAGATCAATGAGACAGAAAATTAACAAGGATATACAGGACTTGAACTCAGATCCGGAACAAGTAAACTTAATAAACATTTATAGAACTCTCCACTTTAAATACACAAAATACACACTCTTATCAGCACCACATCACATCTACTCACAGGTTTAAATGAAATTTTGGTTGGCTGCTTGTTTGATATTTTCTTCCCTCATTTAAAAAAAATTTTTTTTCCTGTTTCCATTACTAAGCATAAAAGAGGTTTTCAATACCCATTTTTAGACTGCATTCTACCTCAGGCAATAAAGCAACACTTCCTTTCTCTCTCCCTCTTCCTCTTCCTCTTTCTTCCTCTCCTTCATTTTTATTATTATTTTTTTTTCTTTTTCGATCTTTCTTTAAAAAAAAAAAGAAATGAGATACTGATACATGCTATGTGATAAGCTCTGAAAACATTATGCTAAGTGAAAGAAGCCAGTTGCAGATCACATATTATAAAATTTCATTTATATGGAATGTCCAAAATAGGCAAACCTTTAGAGGTAGAGAGTAGATCCGTGGTTGTCTAGAGTTAGGGAGGGTGAGGGGAATAGTGACGGCTAAACGGTACAAGGCTGCCTTTTGCGGTGATGGAAATGGTCTTAAACTGATTGCAGCAATGCTGCATAACTAAAGACACTAAACACCACTCAGTTGTACACTTTATTTATCTTTAATTTTTTTTTTTTGTTTGAGACAGAGTCTGGCTCTGTTTCCCAGGCTGGAGTGCAGTGGCATGATCTCAGCTCACTGCAACCTCCACCTCCTGGGTTCAAGCGATTCTCCTGCCTCCCGAATAGGGATTACAGACCTTGTTATCATGGTACCTTACCCCTCCGATGTTAAAAAAATAAAATAAAATAAAAAAGAGAGAGAGAAAAATGTTTGTGAAGTAGGTTTTTGAGTCTCAGCACTATTCACCTTTCGAGCAGGGTACTTCTTTGTTGTGGGGGATTGTTCTGTGTTGAGTGATGTTTACGGGATTGCTGGGCCTACCCACCAGATGCCAGTGCCCCTCCACCCTGAGTTGTGACAACCCAGCTTGTCTCCAGACACTCCCAAATGTCCCTGGTCAGTAAAATCGCTGCTGCTCAAGAATCACTACTTTGACGATTAGACTTTGTAATATTTGTTTCAGTCAGTTTAGGTGTTTATTTATTTATTTATTTATGAGACAGTCTTGCACTGTTGCCCAGGCTGGAGTGCAGTGGCACAATCTCGGCTCACTGCAACCTCGGCCTCCCGGGTTCATGCAATTCTCCTGCCTCAGCTTCCCAAGTAGCTGGATTATAGGCACCTGACACCACGTTCAGCTAATTTTTTGTATTTTTAGTAGAGGTGGGGTTCCACTATGTTGGCCAGACAGGTCTCGAACTCCTGACCTTGTGTTCCATCCGCCTCAGCCTCCCAAAGTGCTGGGATTACAGGTGTGAGCCACTGAGCCCAACCTTTTTTTTTTCTACCTGTATTTTTTTCTGGTTCTGGGAGGTTATAATTAATAGGTTCATTGATTGATTCACCTACTATTTCATGAAAGTTTCGTGTGTGTGTATTTCAACAGAAGCATAAACTATACTCCCTTGCCTCAAAATACACAGTAAGGAAAATCAGCACAAATGTGTCACCAGGGCACAGACTAGTCCTAGGTCCTCAGCAGGCCAGGTGTCTTATCTGCCGTCTAGATCCATTCTAGCTCTAGGCTTAGAATCCCTGCCACATGACTCCACAGCTCGGCCCCCTTTCCCTGCTCAGACTCCTGCCGCCTGGAGCTTGGCTAGCTGTGCCTCTGCCCCTGCCTCACCCTCAGCTCCAGTTCGTTGCTCAGGCTACAGCAGTCTCCATCCCCTGTGCAGACACTGGCCTTTCCTCCAGCACAGGCTTTCCCTGGTGCTCTCCTCTCTCCTGGCCCATCTCCCATCACCCATCTCTGATTGGCCCAGGCCCTTTGGCACGGAGCAGCCTGACTCTTGTCTCTGGCTAATCTGTTCTGTGGTACATTTTCTCTCCTCACTCCCTCGTATCAATTCCTCGAAGGCAGGACCATGGAGACTAGGAAGCCACTTCCCCTTTGACAGCCCCCGCTGCACTCCAACCTGTGCCAGGCACCCAGCAGCGCCTCAAGCCCACTGGCATTGAACGTGGCACTCAATCCCTGCCAAGCCTGCCCTTCCCATCTGGTTTCCCAGGGCTCTTCCAAAATTCTCTCCCTGCACCTGCCCGTTAAAATCTTCCCAGACTCAGCTCAAGGAGATGATCCTAAAGTGGAATTAAATCTCTTCTTCCGGCCTGGCGCGGTGGCTCACGCTTGTAATCCCAGCACTTTGGGAGGCCGAGGCGGGAGGATCATGAGGTCAGAAGTTCGAGACCAGCTATGGCCAACACAGTGAAACCCTGTCTCTACTAAAAATACCAATCAATCAATCAATAAGCAAGCTGGGCGTGGTGGCAGGCGCCTGTAATCCCAGCTACTCCGGAGCCTGAGGCAGGAGAATAGCTTGCCGGGAAGCGGAGATTGCAGTGAGCGGAGATCGCGCCACTGCACTCCAGCCTGGGCCACAGAGCTAGACTCTGTCTCAAACAACAATAACAAAACCCCTGCTTTTTCCTCACCTGGAGCCAACCTACTCCCTACACCTGGCACCTGCGCACAACGTTATATCTTAAATTAGATCCAGCTTGAGCCTGTCTCCACCAACCCCTGCCCCCCGCTCCCGCCCCGCTGAGCACCTTGAGGAAAGGACTTGGGGGCTGTTTATCTTTGTCTTCAAATCCATCCTTCAACTCCCTCTGGGGCCTGCCTAGCATGTCATCCGAGTTTGCAGAATAGGGCAGGACGGGACAGGGCAGGGCAGCGCAGTATAGGATAGGAGCGAGCGAGCTAGCCCGGTAGCTCACGCCTGTAATCCCAGCGCCTTGACAGGCTGCAGTAGGAAGATCGCTTTGGGATCAGGAGTTGCAGGCTGTAGTAAGCTATGATCCGCTTGGGCAACCATCACTCTAAAAAACAGAAATGGGAGCACAAATATTCCCAATGCCCCACACACGCGCTATCATCTCTAGGAAACGCCCCCAGGCGCCTGCAGGATCGGTGTGGGAAGGCAGCAAGGCGAGGACCGGCTGCCCTGTTGAGGCTGGCCCGGCGTCACATGATTCTCCAATCACATGATCCCTAGAAATGGGGTGTGGGGCGAAAGGAAGTCGGGAGGTGAGTGATTTGAGCAGAAAAGAAACACAGCATTCCAGGCTGGCCCCGCCTCCACGTCGACAAGTAGCCAATGGGAGCGTGGCATCCCGGATCCCACCCAATGGAAGCTGAGGTGGGCGGGTCATCGCGCTGGGGTTTGTAGTCTGCGAGCTGCCTGGCTGGCTGCTGCTACCCAGGGACCACGGACCCGAACGCAGGTAGGAGGGCGGCCGCGCAGACCTCTCGCCTGCTCCTACCCAGGGGTCCGGCCAGGGCCATGTGGGCTTGAGGTCCCCCTGGAGTATCAGCCGGAGATAACAGAATACCCGTTTATTGAAACTCCTTTGGGGGTTCCTATACACTGGAGGGAGTTCTATGGGGGAGAGGAAGCAGTAATTGCAGTGACCCCCGTTAGAAGGGGGCTCTCCCTCCCTAGCATTCCTGGAAGCAGAAGCCCTTTCCCCCAAAGCAGGGACCACGCCGTTCTTGAGCCAGATCTACCCCTATCGGTAGGTGCCGGCTTCTTCCCCTCTCGTTGTGGTGCTGGGTGGTCCCCGCGGCGGCCTGGAGCCAGAGGGGCGCGCGACCCCGGGCTGGGAGCTCCGAGGGCCTGCGAACGGGACCTGAGACCTTGGCTTCTCGAAGGTAGTAGGGACTTGGGAGTGGTGACAGAACCTGGTCTGGCTCCTCCTTACTTCCTCTTGTAGGGGGTGGGAGGAGCTAACTTCCGCCTCTCCCAGCCACTTTTTCCTGCTCATTTGTAGCGAGGTTGGCTCCCCTTTTGGGAATTTCCTCTCCCCTTGGCACTCGGAGTTAGGGGGTGCCACCTAGTGGAAGATAGCAGAGCTAGGGCTTGAAGAGGCTGCTGTCCCCTCTGGCTGTTTTGGCGGTGTATGGTAGGGTGGCGGTGAGAGGGTGTGTGTGGCTTGCCTCCTCATCCCTGCTTCTGTTTGCGCGTGCATGTATTGAGTAGAAACATACACTATACTCCTTCAACTCAGTGTAAACAGGAGGGGGCACAGGTAACTCACCGGGGAGCCGAACAGTCCTGTGCAAACAGGCTCCCCTTCCCAGCAAGCTAGGGCAGCAGACAGCCTGCTGAGAACACCCAGGGAGCATGTGGTGCCAGCTGCAGGTGCTTTGCCCAGGAGCTGTGGGGCTGAGGAGAGGGTCCACTGTCCAGGACCAGTCAACTTCATCCTTATCTGGCCAGGAGGTGGCCTCTTGGGGATGTTGAGTTAGGGGAGGGGCACTTGAGGAAAGCCAGGTGGAGCAGAGGGTGTGAGTGACAGGGTGGGGAGATTTCCTGCCCCTCCCCCATAGTGGTGTCCACACACAGACTCGTGGGGGAACTGAGGCACAGACAGGGAGCAATTTCTCAGGCCATCACAGTTGGCAATTCTAGGATTACGACCCAAGTGCGATTTCCAGGCAGTCCCTGTACCGTTTCTGTCCTACCTGATGCACCTATCCCCCTGGGGCTTAGGGTCCATTCCCAGGCACTGCCTATCGTGCTGCTAGTGATATGAACCCAGGTCCAATATGTTCTGGGCCCATCAAAGCCTGTTGTCACAATGACCTGATGTGTGACATGTTATAGGTATCCCTTCATGGAACTGGTTTCAGGACCCCAAAATCTGCAGATGCTCAAGTCCCTTACATAAAATGGTGTGATAGCTGGGCGCAGTGGCTCATGCCTGTAATCCCAGCACTTTGTGAGGTTGAGGCAGGCAGATCACTGGGTCAAGAGATTAAGACCATCCTGGCTAACATGGTGAAACCCTATCTCTACTAAAAATACAAAAATTAGTTGGATATCGTGTCATGTGCCTATAGTCCTAGCTACTCGGGAGGCTGAGGCAGGAGAATCGCTTGAACCCAGGAGGCAGAGGTTGCAGTGAGCCGACATTGAGCCATTGCACTCTAGCCTGGGCAACAGAGTGAGACTCCATCTCAAAAAAAATAAAAATAGGCCGGGCGCAGTGGCTTATGTCTGTAATTCCAGCATTTTGGGAGGCCATGGCGGGCAGATCACCTGGGGTCAGGAGTTTGAGACCAGCCTGACCAACATGGCGAAACCCCGTCTCTACTAAAAATATAAAAATTAGCTGGGCATGGTGGCACATGCCTGTAATCCCCTCTACTCAGGAGGCTGAGGCAGGAGAATCGCTTGAACGTGGAAGGCAGAGGTTGCTGTGAGCCAAGATCATGCCATTGCACTCCAGCCTGAGCAACAAGAGCAAAACTCTGTCTCCAAAATAAATGAATAAATAAATTAATTAAATTAAATGGTGTGGTATTTGCATATAATCTATGCATACTTTAAATAATCTCTAGATTACTTATACCAAAGTAATCTAAAATGCCATGTCAGCTGGGCATGGTGGCTCACTCCTGTAATCCCAGTACTTTGGAAGGCCATGGCGGGTGGATCACCTGAGGTCAGGAGTTCGAGACCAGCCTGGCCAACATGGTGAAACCCCATCTCTACTAAAAATACAAAAATTAGCCAGGTGTGGTGGTGCGTGCCTATAATCCCAGTTACTGGGAAGGGGCTGAGGCAGTAGAATCGCTTGAATCCAGAAGGCAGAGGTTGCAGTGAGCTGAGATCATGCCATTGCACTCCAGCATGGGTGACAGAGCAAAACTTCGTCTCAAAAAAAAAAAAAAAAAAAAGTGAGCAGATGTGGTGGCACGCACCCGAAGTCCCAGCTACTTGGGAGGCTGAGGTGGGGGGTTGCTTGATCCCAGGAGTTTGAGTCCAGCCTGGGTAACATAGCAATACCTCATCTCTAAAATAAAAGTAAAGATGTTAATTACTACTTTGGATGGTCCTTGCACAGAAATAAAATATGGAGAGTCTTGTAACTAACTGGCTTAGGAGCCAATTACAAGACTGTTGTCACTCCTTCAGGCTGCGTAACCTTTCTGGCCACCCCCCTGAGCTAGCTGGGCTAGCTGAGCCTGGGAGAAGAGTTGTTTAGGAAGTGAAAGGCTGCTCCCCACAGAGACTCAAAGCTCAGTTCCTCCTGGTGACTCAGATGGGCAGCCCAGTGGGCACACATGGTCTCTCTCCACATGTGGCTGAGTTTCACTTCCAGAATAGAGGGAGAGGCAGGGGTGGGGGTTAGCATGCTTGGGGAATCTCAGAGGGCCCTAGAGGTGTGGGAGACCCTCAGAACACAGGTGTCTCAAAGGCGGACCTACCCTCCGTGTCCCCTTCCCTGGGTGAGGAGGGGACATTAATGGCAGGTGGTGACTGGCCTCTGGGGAGGGCAGCCCAGACTCCGCTGGCCACCATACTTCCTTTTTCACAATCTTCTCACCCCTGTGGTTTCTCATGTCCTCATGTGGCCACTTCCCGCAAGCCTTAGTGGGGTGCAGGTATGAACATGGTGTCAGGCAAGGAGGCATCTGGAGGGGAACCCTGGTTTTTTCTGGGGGGACTCCCTCCCTGTACTCTAGCTCTGTCCTCTCCCATGGCTACCGATGCCTTCCCCTCACCTCAGAGATATCCCACATCTGCACAGATCAGACCCACAAAAATCACATCTTCCTAACTCGTAAGCCTTCCCAGCGAGGCCCAGCTGTTAGATCGTGTGTTGGGGATTCAGACGCACATGTATACACGTCAGCATTCATGCTCACGGGTCCACACGCGCTGGGGCATGTGTCACACACAGGGTGTTGTAGTCAGCTGACTCAGCCCCTGCAGCTTTTTGCCTGCCTGGACAGGGAGGTGTCGAGGAGGCTGAGGCAGTCCCAGGCCAGGACCTTGGCCTGGGGCTGGGGGACTGAGTGGCTTCAGAATCAAGGGTGGCACGGGCTTAAGCAGTTGCCAGATGCTCCTTGGTACTTTGCAGGCAGACCATGTGGACCCTGGTGAGCTGGGTGGCCTTAACAGCAGGGCTGGTGGCTGGAACTTGGTGCCCAGATGGTCAGTTCTGCCCTGTGGCCTGCTGCCTGGACCCTGGAGGAGCCAGCTACAGCTGCTGCAGTCCCCTTCTGGTGAGCGCCCCTCAGCCTAGGCAAGAGCTGGCAGCCTGGGTTTTCCCAAAGGGTCATCTTGGATTGGCCAGAGGAGGATGCCAGGCACCAGTCTGTGGTTTATCATCTCCCCTGTCTTTCCAGGACAAATGGCCCACAACACTGAGCAGGCCTCTGGGTGGCCCCTGCCAGGTTGATGCCCACTGCTCTGCCGGCCACTCTTGCCTCCTCACTGTCTCAGGGACTTCCAGTTGCTGCCCCTTCCCAGAGGTAAGCGTGCCATCAGCCCGATGGAGGGACTCACGTCTGCATTTATGCTTTTCCTGCACTCTCCCACCTGCAGATAAAAGGGCCTTGCTAATGCAGGCTTCTCTGTGTCCCACAGGCCGTGGCATGCGGGGATGGCCATCACTGCTGCCCACGGGGCTTCCACTGCAGTGCAGACGGGCAATCCTGCTTCCAAAGATCAGGTGCAGCCAGGGTGCAGGTGCAGGGCAGACAGACGGGCAGCATGTAGAGCCTGGAACCCAGGCTGGCTGGATAGCCCTGATTCCTGCCCTCGTGCCTTCATTCATGTGGCATCTGTACTAAGCCACACCCCTGCTGCGGATAGAGGGGCAGCACTGGGGATAGGAGGGGCAGGAGAAAGTGCAAGACTCCAGGCCCAGGCGTGGGGGTGCGGGAGGTTGTGCTGGGCCGGTCTAATGCCAACATGGTCAATGGATGCCCCTGCCCCATGCCATCTTGCTGAGGGAGGGGCTGGATCATGAGGAGGGTGAGTTAGGCATGCCTAGGAGATCACTGAGCCCTAGTGTCACCCCCAAGCCCCAGTAGCTGGGCCTGCAGACTCTGGTGCCACTAGCTCTTGCGTGACGGGGGAGTCACCTTCCCTGAGTGGACTGGTAGAATCCTGGGTCATCTGGTCCACAGGTAACAACTCCGTGGGTGCCGTCCAGTGCCCTGATAGCCAGTTCGAATGCCCTGACTCCTCCACATGCTGCATTATGGTTGATGGCTCCTGGGGGTGCTGTCCCATGCCCCAGGTACAAATCTGGGGAGATGGGGGTATGTGGAGGGAGGTAGGGGCAGAGGGTGGGGGCTAGGGGCACGGGGGTGAAGAGAGAGTCAGGACTATCTTTCCTCAGGCTTCCTGCTGTGAAGACAGGGTGCACTGCTGTCCGCATGGTGCCTCCTGCGACCTGGTTCACATCCGCTGCATCACACCCACGGGCACCCATCCTCTGGCAAAGAAGATCCCTGCACAGAGGACTAATAGGGCAGGTGAGGAAGTGGGAGAGCATCAGGTCGGGGCTGGGGCGGCATCTCACTGACTCCAAGTGTGGGAAAAAGTTCCGTCCACCCTGGGTGCCCCTCATGCTTGCTCCTCTTCCAGTGGCTTTGTCCAGCTTGGTCATGTGTCCGGATGCACAATCCCATTGCCCTGATGGTTCTACCTGCTGTGAGCTGCCCAGTGGGAAGTATGGCTGCTGCCCAATGCCCAATGTGAGTGAAGGGATGGAGCCAGCTTGGCTGTGTGCCCCCAGCCACCTGGCCCTGCCATGCACCTTATAGGGGCTCTGGGGCCTGGGGCTGGCTGGCTGGCTGCTTGCTGGGAGCCTGGCTGATCCTGGACTCATGCCACCCCCTAGTGGGGGATTGGAGCAGTGCCAGCCATGAGGCTGGCTGCTCCCTGTGCACTACTGAGCCTGGAAGTGACAAAAACCCACCCCTGTCCCACTCAGGCCACCTGCTGCTCCGACCACCTGCACTGTTGCCCCCAAAACACTGTGTGTGACCTGATCCAGAATAAGTGCCTCTCCAAGGAGCACACTACGGACCTCCTCACCAAGCTGCCTGCGCACACAAGTATCAGAGGCAGGCACAGATTCAGGGGTGGGGCCCCTTTCCTCCGTTTTGGGCCTGGCAGTAAGATCACTGCATGATGGTGTAAATGGTACCCTCCATCTTCAATACCTGGTTCCAGCTGTGGAGCTGGCAAAGTGTGGATACCCCTGAGGGTCCCCAGTGCCACTTCTGACCTGTCCTCTGTCTTCCTCACAGTGGGTGATGTGAAATGTGACACGGAGGTGAGCTGCCCAGATGGTTACACCTGCTGCCGCCTACAGTCGGGGGCCTGGGGCTGCTGCCCTTTTACGCAGGTACTCAGGGGTGGTGGTTGGGTGAGCTGAGCACTGTGGCAGCCAGCTGGACCCCAGTGCCCACTGGCCCTTCCCTATCCGCCCTAGGCTGTGTGCTGTGAGGACCACATACACTGCTGCCCCTCAGGATTTACGTGTGACACACAGAAGGGTACCTGTGAACAGGGGACCCATCAGGTACCCTGGATGGAGAAGGCCCCGGCTCACCTCAGCCTGCCGGACCCACAAGCCTTGAAGAGAGATGTCCCCTGTGATAACGTCACCAGCTGTCCCCCCTCCAATACCTGCTGCCAACTCATGTCTGGAGAGTGGGGCTGCTGTCCAGCCCCAGAGGTACATGGGAGGGGACAGCACCTTGGCCTGGGCAGGTGGTGGCCAGACTCCTATTGCTTTCTGCCCTCTGCTTCACCCATAGGTGGCACCCAGCTCTGTCAGATTCATCCCCAGCTGGAGGCGCTATGAGCAGGAGAGGCAGGCTGGAGGAGGTAGGGGCTCGGCACTGTGCCCCACATGTCGCTACCTAGAACGGCCTTTTCTGCCCATCCCCAGGCTGTCTGCTGCTCGGACCACCAGCACTGCTGCCCCCAAGGCTATACGTGTGTCGCCGAGGGGCGGTGTCAGCGGGGACCCAAGATCGTGGCTGGGCTGGAGAAGATGCCTGCCCGCCGGGCTTCCGGATCCCACCCCAGAGACATCGGCTGCGACCAGCACACCAGCTGTCCAGTTGGGCAGACCTGCTGCCCGAGCCTGGGCGGGGGCTGGGCCTGCTGCCAGCTGCCCCATGTGAGTGCCTCCCTGCCTGCCCCTGGGTAAGGGCGCTAAACCCAGCGAAGGGACGGAACGTAATGCCATTCTGCACCCCCTCCCCGCCAGGCTGTGTGCTGTGAGGATCGCCAGCACTGCTGCCCAGCTGGCTACACCTGCAACGTGAAGGCCCGATCCTGTGAGAAGGAAGTGGTCTCTGCCCAGCCTGCCACCTTCCTGGCCCGTGGCCCTCACGTGGGCATGAGGGACGTCGAATGTGGGGCAGGGCACTTCTGCCATGATGACCAGACCTGCTGCCGAGACAGCCAAGGGGGCTGGGCCTGCTGTCCCTACCGCCAGGTCAGTGCCACCCCCCACCGTGGGGCTGGGTATGGCCAGGGACCTGGTCCCGCCATGTCCAACCCTCTCGTCCCCCTCTGACCATCCAGGGCGTCTGTTGTGCCGATCAGCGCCACTGCTGTCCTGCCGGCTTCCGCTGCTCAGCCAAGGGCACCAAGTGTTTGCGCAGGGAGACCCTGCGCTGGGACACCCCTTTGAGGGACCCAGCCTTGAGACAGCTGCTGTGAGGGACAGGACTGAAGACTCTGCAGCCCTCAGGACCCCACTTGGAGGGTGCCCTCTGCTCAGGCCTCCCTAGCTCCTCTCCCCAACCAAATTCTCCCTGGCCCCCATTCTGAACTCCCCATCACCATGGGAGGTGGGGCCTCAATCTAAAGCCTTGCCTGTCAGAAGGGGATTGGGGCAAAAGCCACATTACAAGCTGCCATCCTCTCCCCGTTTCTGTGGACCCTGTGGCCAGGTGCTTTTCCCTATCCACAGGGGTGTGCGCGCGCGCGCGCGCGCGTTCCAATAAAGTTTGTACACTTTCTTAACAGCGTCTGATTTGCCGCCCTGCCTGCCCTCCCCAGGGCCCCAGAGCAAGAGTTCGCTCCACTGTCAGCACTCCCCTCCCCTTCCCCACAGAAAGACACACACGGCCTTAACCTCACCAGTTTATATTTGCTGCTGCCCACAGCGGCCATATCACATTACCCCCTAGTCCCCAGAGCTGCCCCAGCCACCAGCCCTGTGACATCGTAGCCCAGAGGTGGGCTAGTCAGCAAGCAGCACTCCCTCCCCTCCCAGGGGGCCATAGAGAACGCCCCCTTCCTTCCCAGCCCTCACACTAGTAGCTGAGGCTGGGTCACCCCTCCTGCTTTCCCACAATAGAGCTTTCTATATACAGCCACGCTACACAGGCACTGCTTCCCCCCAGCCCTCCTCCCCGGCACCTCCCCGTGGGGGCTGGACCCCCCTCCTCCCCGGCTTGGAGGCAGACACAGGGTCCCTTGTAAGACACAACCCGGCACCTACCACGGAACGGCTCCGAGGCCCCTGGGTCCCTCTCCGGCCTACGGCTGGGGGCAACGCATCAGGGCCCCGCAGGCCCCCAGGGCGCGCACCCCGGGTGCGGGCCCGCGCAGGAGGGGCGGTGCCAGGCCCGGCGCGGGCCTACTTGACATTGAACACCATCAGCGGCCGCTCCTCCCGCCGCTGCCACGGGCTCTTCTTGTCTCCCGCCTCGTCGCCCACCTCCGCCCCCAGCTCGTCCTCCGGGCTGGTGAGCGAGTCGCGCCGCAGCTCGCTGGCGCTGCTGCGGGAGCTGTCCCCGCGGCTGCGGCCCCGCCCCCGGGGTACCGTGGCCGCCCGTCCCTCGGGCGCCGCCACCTCGTCCAGCAGCGGCGTCAGTGAGTTGTCTTCGGGAGAGCAGAGGCCCGTGCGACTCTCGCTGCTGCTGGGCTCCGTGTCTTCGCTGAGCGCCAGGCGCGGGGGCGCGGGCGGGGGCGGCGGCGCGGCGGGCGGGGCGCGCTCCCGCTCCTCCCTCGGGGGCCGGCGGCGCGCGGGCCGCGCCTCGTGCACGTCGACGCCTGAGTCCAGGCTGGCGTCGGTGCTGCGGCCCCCGCCGCCCGCCTGCAGGTCGATGTAAGAGTGACGCACTTGCGAGTTGGAGCGCCCGTCGAGGGACACGAACCAGGCTCGCGGGTGCGGCTTGACGCCCAGTTCCAGCAGCTTCTTCTCGGTCAGCGCCTGCAGCTCCCCGTTGAGCTGCGCCATGGTGGACTCGTTGAACAGCACCGGGATGGTGACCGAGCCGCTGACGGGCGCTGCGCGCCCGCCCCCCCAGCCCTCGCTGCCGCCCCCGCCGCCCTCGCCCCCCGCGCCTGGGTGGCCCTGCATCTGCGGGCGCTGGGGGTCAGGCTGGGGAAAAGCGCGCGCCGGGCCGGGGGCCGCGCCCTCAGGCGGGGCCGGCTCGTCGCCCACGCCCGCGGCGCCCGCCTCGCCGCCGAGGCGCACGTAGTGCGCGGGGATCACCAGTGTGGGCATGACGTTGCGGTAGACGTTGTCCTTGAGGTGGTCGATGGAGCCGCAGAAGATCAGCTGCCCCGCCTGGCCCAGCGACGGCGGCCGCGCCAGCTGGTCCACCGACTGCGACAGCAGGAAGTCGGGGGTCTTGCTCTCGGCCGCCCCCTTGTGGCCCAGGTAGTGGTCGAAGGGCGGCGGCGGCGAGGGCGGCTCGTGCAGGAAGGCTGCGGCCCCCGAGGGCCCCCGCCGATACTCCTCCAGGCCGGGCTCCAGCCCGCCAGGGCCCTCGGCCGAGCGCGCGCCCTTAAGCCCAGCGCTCTCGCCCCCACGGGCACTCGAAGGCTCGGCGGCCGGGCGGCTGGCAGAGCGCGGCTTGGCGCGGAAGAAGTCGTCCCGGGAGGAGGCCAAGTCCCGGGAGCTGGAGAAGGCCGAGTGGAGGGGGCCTGGAGGCGGAGCCTCGGGGTCCCCCGACGGGGCGGGCTCCAGGGGTCCCCCACAGATGAGGTGGAGCTGGGACATTGAGGTGGCCTGGTCTCGTTTGTTACCGTCTGAGGGCCCCGCTAGCTGCAACTTGCGGTGCTGTTGCCTCGGCTTCAGGCAGCGCCTCCTGGAAGAGAGGGAGCAGAAGGGGCCTCTCAGGAAAGGGTGAGGGCCAGAGCAGGCCTCGAACCCCCTCAGATACAAGACAAGGGATGAATATATTGGAAGACGTGGGGAGAGTGCCTGGGTGCTCAGGAGAGATGGCAGGGAGCCGTGTCCATTTGGGGTTCCCCTGGACGTAAACTCTGCACTCCTTTGCATGTAGGACATGCTGTGAGAACCGGGAGGAGCACAGAAGCCGTCTGTGGGTGTGTCCGGCGTGGAGTCCTCTGGGAGTGAGAGCAGGGCTGGTAGGGGCAGTGGCAGATCTCTCTGGAGGGTCCCTGCCTCCCCTCCCACCTCCCCGCTGTCTTCAGCCACCAGCACCAGCCCTTCAGGTCCTTCATGTGCGCAGGAAGTTGTCCTGTCTGCCCTTGGAGGACCAGAAGTGGATTTTATGCATTTTGGGAGCCCCAGGGCCCTGTGCAGGTACAGGCCTCAGTCAGAGGAAAGGAGAAGAGAGGAAGGTGGGGGAAGCCTGGTGCTCACCGGCAATAGTAGATGAGCAGACAGAGCAGGATGAGCACCAGCAGGGCCAGGGCTGCCAGGATGGTGAGCAGGAAGATGGTGTGGTAGGTGCCAATGTCCTGGATGCCCGACGTGATGGTGACCAGCCCTGTGCCAGGTGAGGGCTTAGCGTCCAGGTGTGGATGTCCTTCCTGCCTTTCAGAAGTCCATTCTCCCAGGCCCCTCCCCCATGGCTTGTACCCCCACTGCCCCACCACTCTTACCAGCCGTGGGGGAGGCCATGGCGGCCACCCAGTACCCCAGCTGGGGGGAGACGAAGGTCCAGTAGAGCTGCCGGCCTTCCTTCCGGATTACACCAGTGCCATTGCGCACCCACAGCCCTGGGAGAGGTAGGGGTTTTGTCACACTTGAATCCCTCCCACTCAGGTCCCACTTTCTGCCCTCAGCTCCATCACCTGCAACCCCCTGAGGCACTTACCACTCTTGGGGTCGAATCTCCAGGCTGGAATGCTGGTGCCCACGGTCAGGGCACGAGTCTCGGAGGGCATGGGCAGGGACAGGTGAATGGGGCCTGAGAGTGGCACCTCTGTCCCATTACCTGTCAGCAGGTGCACGCTCACAGCAGCCAGGGGCATCAGCTCCAGCCAGGAGCCATTGCCTGAAGGATGAGGGCACAGGGCTGAGGGCTGATCCTGAGCCCAGGGAGACCCCGTCCACGTTGGGCACCCAGGTTACCTGAGCTGGAGGCCTCAGTGCCCAGGAAGGCAGGGAAAGCCCGCATTTCCTGCTGGGTGCTGGCAGGCGTGAGCGAGGCCCAGAGCTGGCTGTAGGTGGAGCTGACAGGCAGGCGGGCAGCCCGGCGCTGGAACTGCACCAAGGGTTGGGAGCGGGCCCCTGGAGGGAGAGAGGGGCTGCAGTGGCCTGACTAGGGACAGGGATCCTCAGGGACCAGAGCAGAAAGCCAGTATCCAAGGAGAAGAGGGACACTGGGTCAGGCCACTTCGGAAGGCCAGGGAGGGAGATACCTTGGGGAGAAAGCTGGGCAGTCATAGAATGTTCACTTGGAAGGGACATGGACCTGAAATCTCTGTGTGACCCTGAGCAATTTACTTGTTTTCTTAGAAAGTTTCCTTACAGAACCTATAAAATGATGCGATCCAGATGCTTATACAGTATGGTCTGCTATGTGGCAGGCACCAGGTTAGACACTGGGGGCCCAAAGTTGATTGACAGAATTCCCTGCCCTCAAGTTCACAGCCTAGTGGGGTGCTTCCTTTAGGGTACCCACTGGAACTGTCTGCTGTGATGGGAATGTTCTCTAGCTGTGCTGCCCATTATGGTACCCACTGGACTCACATGGCTGTTAAGCATTTGAAATGTGGCTAGTGTGACTAAGGAACTGAATTTTTAATGCTTAAAAACTTCATGAGGCCAGGAGTGGTGGCTCACACCTGTAATTCCGGCACTTTGGGAGGCCGAGGTGGGCTGATCATCTGAGGTCAGGAGTTCGAGACCAGCCTGACCAACATGGAGAAACTCTGTCTTTACCAAAAAGTACAAAATGAGCCAGGCGCAGTGGCACATGCCTGTAATCCAAGCTACTAGGGAGGCCAAGGCAGAATCGCTTGAACCCAGGAAGTGGAGGTTGCGGTGAGCCGAGATTGTGCCATTGCACTCCAGCCTGGGCAACGGGTGAAACTCCATCTCAAAAAAAAAATTAATTTTAATTTACTTTAATTTAATATGTAGATAGTGGCTACTGGAGTAGACAGTTTAGGTTGTGTGTGTGTGTGGTGGGGTGGAGGGGACAGACATATAAACAATTCCAATACCATATGGCCACAGCTAACATTTATTAGGCTTTAAGCTATGCTGGGCACTGTTCTAAGCAGGTTACCTATATTAACCCCTTCAGTTAGGAAAATAGCCCCTGAGGGAGGTGCCTTTATTATCAGCCTCGTTTTAGAGGTGCAGAAATGGAGGCAGGCAGGGGTTCAGTAGCTTGCCGGAGGTCACAATCCTCAAGCCCGGATTGAAGCCCCAGCTCCGGGGTCCATCCTTTGATGTGCCATTCCTCCTGGGTTGCTATTCAAATGGAGGGATGCAGAGGTCTAGGGGAACTGGGCTCACCCCACTCAGGGGAGGCCCTGTGGAGTCTTGCGGGATGTGGAAGACTCAGCCAGGAAAGAGGGAAAGGACAGGAGGACAGGCATGGGAAAAGCCCAGGCTCTGGAGGGCGCTGTCAGCTCTGAGACGGCACCTGGGCTTTGTATTGAAAGCAGTGGGCGTCATGTGGAGACTTCAAGCTAGGGGGCCACAAAGGGTCCACTGGCATCTTAGAAACCTGCAGGGGTAGTCGGAAACCTCTGGCTTGGGATCAGAGTGACAAAGATGAGCAAACAAGTAGCTCAGTGAGGCTGGGCGCGGTGGCTCATGCCTGTAATCTCAGTTCTTTGGGAGGCCAAGGCAGGTGGATCACCTGAGGTCAGGCGTTCGAGACCAGCCTGGCCAACTTGGCAAAACTCCATCTAAAAATACAAAAATTAGCCAGCTGTGGTAACACGTGCCTGTAATCCCAACTACTTGGGAGGCTGAGGCAGGAGAATCACTTGAACCCAGAAAGCAGAGATTGAGTGAGCCAAGATTGTGCCCCTTCAGCCTGGGTAACAGAGTGAGACTCTTACCTCAAAAAAAGAAAAGAAAAGAAAAAAAAGAGCTCAATGACAAAGGCTCAAGCTGAGACTACAAACTGGGAAGGGGTTCCTCACACTCCGAAACCCACCTTGGCTAAGTGGAATGGAGCCCCCATACCCTCACTGTCCTCTACTGCCCTGCACCCTGATGTTCCCCCCTGGCCTTCCTCCCCAGTGGAGGAGCCTCTGCTTCCCCTTCACTCCTGAGTCCACAAGGGCCGACCACTCCATTCCACAAGCTCTCACCCAGCTGGGTCCCCTCGCAGGTTAGGGCCGTCTCAGCACTGAAAGCAGCTGCCCTCCACTCCACTGTCCTGCCTTCTCTGGAACTATTTCAGGGCTTGCAATGATCTGTCTTCCTACTTGTCTGTGAATGTCCAAAGGCAAGGAGTGGGTCTTCTTCCTCACCATGGTTCCCAGCACCGGCCACAGTGCCTGGCATGGCCTCGGAGCTGAAGTAAGTACTAGCTGAGTGAGCCTGGGGGTAGGCAAGGACTGCTGCAGGCTCGCTCTGGGCCTTGCACTTCCTGTGCACCCGGAGCACCCAGCAGGTGCGCAACAAATCCGTGTAGACCCATGAATATAAAGGTGGCAGGGAAGGTAGGAATAGATGAGAATAGAAACCACGAGAAGCCCCAATAACTATAAACATTTATTGAACACCTTCTGTACTGTTTTTGCATGTTCGATGTGATTTAATTCTCACTCCAATTTGATGATGTAGGCACTATCTTTCCACATCTTACAAATGAACAAATTATGGCTCAGAGATGTTAAGTGACTTGCTCAAGGACACCCAGCTAATATGGGAGCAGGTCGGGGGAAGGAAGAAGAGTTGGCATGGGTGAGGGGGAACCTTACCCGGAGAGCCTAGGAGGATGTGCACCAGGTCCTCATAGAGGATGAGTGTGGCTGGCCGCTCGGGGAGCAGGTAGAGGCTGACGGATGCGTACACTGTGGGAGGGGTAGCTGGTCAGCTCCAGGAAAGGCTGGTCCCCCACTCCCTGGACAGGCACCCGTTCCATCTGAGTCCCAGCGGCTTCACCCTCCCTCAGCCCCCTCTGCATACCCCAACCCAGGCAGCAGCTGCTGGAAAGCCTCCCCCACCACCCCCAAGGAAACTATTTTGGGAAGGGGCTGATGGCGGGTCAGCTGCTATCCCCACTCCACCTGCCCCTGCACTCACAGGGCAGCTTGTCAACACGCCAGGGCACAGAGTTGGTGAGAAAGCCAGGGCGGGCAGCAGTGACCAGCACCCAGGTGCCCAAGCGATAACTGAGGGGCAGGGTGGCCACGCCTTCTGAGTCTGTGGTGCCAGCCGCCAGCAGAGTCCGGTTCCCAAACACATCCACTGAGGCCCGGGCCAGGGGCACCAGCTCCCCGCTTACATACACCTGCACCTTGATCAGGATCTCTGTAGGCAAGATAGAGTGAAGGGAGTGAGGACGAGGGAGGGAGAAAGAACTGGGGGGAGCCCCAAGATCAGAGGAAGGGGCTGTGTTTGCAAGAGTCCTTGGGGCTGAGGCTAGAGAAGGCATGATCTAAGAGCCAGCATTCACAGAGCACTCACTGAAACCCATCAGCCCATGAGGGAGGTGGGACTCTTCCCACATTTCCTCGTCTAACACATGCGCTGTGTCACATTTTCCCATTTCTAAGCTCCGGCTATGCCATCATCGTAACTGGCAGCATTGTTTCCTTTCTTACTGGTACCTGAACTAATGGGGCATCTTACAGTCAGTGAGTGGCATATTAGATTCGATAAAATATGCTTTTAGTCCACTTTACAGATAAGGAAACTGAGGCTTAAGCGTTTAGATACTTGGACTACAGTTAAGTGGAGATCTGGGATCCAAACCTGGCAGTCTGCCTCTAGAAGTGATATTCTTAACCCTGGGCCTGGAGAGAGGAGAAGGACGGGAAGGCTGGGAAAGGCTAAGTAAAGCTGGGTGCACAGGCAGAGAGGGGAAGGGTCAAGATTGAGCAGTTTGAAAGGGAGGATGGAGGCTAGGGCAGAGTTTGGGGTCTTGGGAAAAAATTGACAGGGGACACTAGGAAACTGGTCATTCCCATCATTTGTCCTTTTCCCAGAATCCTTTGCATGAGCCTATTTCCCTTCAGATTTAGGCACTCACCCCAACCCAAAGCCCAAACAAATAACTCCTGCCCCCTCCCAGCTGGTCAGCTACAGTCAATCACCATGACAACGCCCTCATTCCTCCCAGGAGATCAGGCAGGGAGCTGGGGCCCTGGCAAGGGGAAGGAGATCTGGGAGGGGGCAACCCAGGCCCAAGGGAAACTATTGTGGTGGGAGCTGGGGAGGAAAGCCCAAGTCTTTTGCTTTCCAGGGATGCCTCTGACCCCAGCCCCAGGAGAGTCTGGCCAGGCCATCAGGCAGGCGTCCTGCCCTCAGATGGGGTGATGGGGAGATTTCCCAGGCAGTCTCTCTGATCGGGGGCACCCTTTCCCTCGCAGCACAGCCCCTCACACAAGAACACACATCTTGACCCTCCCTTCCTGCTAACAAGGTGTGTCACGCTTGTGCGGACGCCTCAGTCGGGGGCCCAGGAGGCAGGTAGGGAGTGGGCTGAGTGCAGAAGGAAGAGGCTGGCACTGAGAGCAGCAGGACCTGGGGAGGTCAGGGTGCTGTGGAGACTTCGGGGAGAGAAAGACTTAAAGTGGAGCCCGACACTCAGCAGTGACAGGTGTCTTAGCTCAGGTTCCCAGTCCAACGCCACGCCTGCCCTAGGCATCCCATCCAGCTGTTCCCCTGAGTCCCCCTCCCCTCCCAGGCCAGATCCCAACCCTGCAGGGTGGGTGCACACCCTCCAGCCACTCTCACTCCGTGGTCCTCCAGGAAGCTGGCACCCCTCTACTGTTTTTTTGCACATTTGATATGATTTAATTCTTACTTTATTTTGAATCCTATCCTTCCATGTCTTACAAATGAGCAAATTATGGCTCAGAGAGGTTAAGTGACTTGCCCAAGGGAACCCAGCTAATATGGGAGAGTGGAGGTCTGTGTGCCCATGTGGGAGAAGGGAAGAGCCTAGGAGGAGGTGCACAAGGTCTTCATCCACCCCCCCACACCACCAACCAGTAGGAATTCTGAGAAGCCAGAAGGGCCTGGCTACTCCCACCCCCATCCTAGGCTTAGGAGCAGCTGGATAGAGCAGCTGGGGAGAGGGACCCCAGTCGGAGATACGGTCATTTGAGGGAATGCCTTGGGTTCAAGAGTCAGAGCCTCAGAAGAGGGAGGAGGCTGGGGAAACAAAACTGGGGTGGGCAGGTAAGGCCTGAAGGAAGCATCTGTGCCAACCTTGGGGGTGGTGGGGAAGGGGGCAGGTGCCTAGCAGATTCCCTTCCTCCTTCCCCTCAACCTGGGCTCCCCGCCAGCTGCCCCAGAGAACCCCCTATCCTGGCTCTATTCCAGCCAATTCCCTGGGCCCTTTCCCCTGGGGTGGAGGGACTTGAAGGGGAGAGGCGTCCTAAGAAACTAGGGCTTCTTCCTGCTAAGCAAAACCTCATCTCCTCCCCTAGAGATCTGGGGAGACTGAGGCAGAGGGCGACTCCTCCCCATTTCTCAAAGCCTGACATTCCATACGGTACCCACTGTATCCAGTATCCAGCCCTGCCTCAACCCAAGAGGAAATCCGAACCCTCCCTTCATCCGGACCCCACTTCCCTCATCCAGACTCCCCCACCCTGCTTTTACTGCCAGTTCCTTCGGGTGGGGGGTGAGGAGTGAACACTGCTTCAGGCGGAGATGGGGCCCACAGGCAGGGGAGGGAGAGCAGGAGCCGGGAGGTGGGCACAGGGCTGGAGTGGGCGGAGGCCCCTAAGCGTCCAGGCTTGCAGGTGGGGTGCGGAGTCCGGGTCTCGCTCCCCCATCCTTTCCTGCTGCAGGAGCCAGCCCCACCCCCACCTCACACACCCACCTGGGCCCGGTGTGTGGCTGGGGAGGGTCTCCTCCACTGCGAAGGAGATGTGAGATGAGGAGGGGGTGATCTGGGGGCGGGCAGAGGACAGGAGTGCCGGGAGGCCTGCTGAACGGGGACCCAGGCACCTGCCCTCCCAGCCGGCACTGCCCAAAGCCAGCCAGCTCAGCATGGCTCCCCGACCGCAAGCCTGCCATGCGCCCTGAGCTGAGAATCACAATGTACCCCCTTTTCTCAGAGCCCCACAACTGCCGCTCGTCCTCCGTCATAGGCTTACCAGCATTTATTTGGTGTACCCCAAATTCTAAACCAGGGGGACTGGCTGGGAGCTGTCAGGCCCCAGGGCGAAGAACCCCATTAGCAGCAGTCAATCCCGCCCACAGCCTCACCCACTCCCCCTTCTCCCCTCCCCCCTTCACACCCAGCTCCAGGCGCCCAGCCTCTGGTCCGGGCCTAGGGTGGCACCCGATGCGGGCGCCCCCACCCAGCCGGGGTCGGGAGCTAGGAACCCGCAGGGGGCTGCGGAGCGGGCGCCCGCCCCAGCCCGCCCCTGGGCGGGTGTCTTCGGTAGACAATGGCTCAGGCAGTAGCGCCTCGCGGACCAGAAGGGAGAAAAACAAATCGGGAGGGGGCGGTGGCGCCGAGCCTGGGGACCCTCGCGCTCCCCATTGTGTCTCCCCGAGACCCCCGCCCCAGCCAGCCTCCCTCTCCCCGCCTCCACTTTCCCCCAGAAGCGGCGACCCCAGATCGCTCAGCTTCCCCCACACGAATCCAGAGAACAGAATAGCCCCCAATTCACTAGCGTCGCGAAGTGGGGGCTTACGGGAGGGAGCCTGATCAGGGGGCGCGGGCCCGCCATCGCGGCCCCTCCCGGCGGAGACTCACCCTGCGGGCTGGGGGGCTCCGGCGGCGACTTGCCCGGAGCCCGGGAGGCGCCGCCGAGCAGCAGCCCCAGCAGCGGCAGCAGCCGCGCGAGGACGCTGGGGCCACTCGGCGGCGGCATCGCGGGGCTCGGCCGGGCCCTAGCGGTCCATGGCTCCTGCCTGGTCCCGCTCGCCCGGCCCCGCGCAGCCCCAGCTCTGCGCAGCTCCGGCTCCCGCTCCGGCTGCGGCGCCCGCTCAGCGCGATTGTCTCCGCCCGGAGCCGCCGCCGGCGCCCCCTGCTGGCGGCGCGCCACACCGCGGGGCCCCTGGCACCGCCCCCTCCGGGCCGCGCTCCGCCCACCGCCCCCCAGTACTGCCCACCTTCGGCCGACCGTGCAGCCCCGGCTCTGCGCTCCCAGACTCTGGGCTGCAAGGCAGTGTTGGGATTAGGATCCCATCATTCGGGTTCTTGGGGTTCAAGAGTCCCCAGAATTTGGTGCAAAAAATTATTTTTGTGTAGGTGGGGAGTGGCTGTTGCTTACAACACACTCTCAAGGGGCACGGTCATGAAAGTCTCAGAAAAGTGTAAGAACTCCCTGCTCGATGGCCCCCTTCTCCGGGCAAAACACCCAGGCAGTGCTAGGGAGATAGTATGACCTCCTATCCCCCATAAGCGTCTTCTTTCTTTTTTATTTTTTAATTTTTTACGGCTACAGTAACCCTGTTTTCTTTTTTTTTTTTTTTCAGCGACAAGTGAGCATTTATTTTTGGGCCTTTCTTCCTATGTGTATTTCAGGTCTTTTTCAGAACAAGGCCCCAGGAATCTTCACATTCAATTATGTCCCTGGGCTTGGTCGACTGCTGCAGGAGTCTTAGGGAGCCTTGTACAAATGCTAGAGTTACTCATTTACCAACATGAAACCCTAGGATAGAAGATGCAACAAAGCAGGACTCCTTCCTCCACGGAATGTGCTGATTTCAGATGAGGCGGCAGCCAATGTAGAAAAGGCTGTCCAGCCTGGCCAACATGGTGAAAACCCATCTGTACTAAAAATACAAAAATTAGCTGAGTGTGATGGCGGGTGCCTGTAATTCCAGTTACTTGGGAGGCTGAGGCAGGAGATTCACTTGAACCTGGGAGGCAGAAGTTGCAGTTGAGCTGGGATGGTGCCACTGCCCTCCAGCCTGGAGACAGAGGGAGATTCTGTCTCAAAAAAAGAAAAGAAAAAACTGATATTTTTCCTTGAAACTGGACTGTGATGAGAGGTGCTTGCTATAAACATAAGCTACTGTCTTTTCTTTTACCCTTTCCAGTTTTTGAAGATAAAGCAGGAAATAATCTTCTCTGAAGATACTTGATAAAAATTCCCCAGAAAACAAAAACACATGCTTCCACTTCATTGATAAAAATTTACTGCAGTTTGGCACCTGGGTCTAGTTCAGCTGTCAGATGAGTTAATTGAGGTGCTCACCTGGATCCCCAGGTGTGCCTATCTCCTTGAGGAAGACCACTCTATTTTTTGTAGCATGATGGGCCACTGGAGGAGGAAAAGGTGCAAGAACCATGAGATCCCCTGGAAATGCTTCCCTGGGGAGGCAATTTCATGAATAAAATGAGGTCTTCCAAGCAAATGACACCAAGCTTCCCTAGGTGCTCCTCATCATTGTGTTATCTGTCAGAGACATGGTCTCATTCTTGATCTTGGCTTGTCCACGTTTCAGAATGAGTCCCCGGACAGACTTTAGATTTGGAAATCTCCAGGTCATGTAAAGTTTCACTATACGCAGAATTTTAGGTTCTGGGGGGTGACATTTACAAAGACACCACTAAAAGTTTTCTTTAGGCAAAGTCTTGCAATGGTTCTCTGCACCAGTAAACTCTCGCCATCAATTTTGATGCAACAAAGGCCAAGGAATGTTCATCTGGCAATTCCAAGGCATGAGCTTTCACTTCTAGTCGTCTGAGTCATACCTTGTCATGTTTCTGCCTCCAGGAATCATGTAGGAGTGACTCCAGTCACTTAAACCTGGGCCCTCTTCCTTTCCTCTGCTCCTTTGCCAAAAGTGCCTGCTTTTCCTGGGTGGCTTTGAGGGCTTGATGAGCCTTCCTCTTTGTCAGGAGATTTCCTGGAGCCAAAGAAATTTTTCTTTGCTCTTGGTCTGCTATCCTTCTAGTGTTGCAGCTACTGATCATCAAGATAGAATCTTTTGCTGTCACCCAGGCTGGAGTGCAATGGTACGATCTTGGCTCACTGCAACCTCCACCTCCCAGATTCAAGAGATTCTCATGCCTCAGCCTCCCAAGAAGCTGGGGTTACAGTCGGCTGCCACCATGCTCGGCTAATTTTTGTATTTTTAGAAGAGACGGGGTTTCACTGTGTTGGCCAGGCTGGTCTCGAACTTGTGACCTCAGGTATTCCAAACGCCTCAGCCTCCTAAAGTGCTTGGATTATAGGCATGAGCCACTGTGCCTGGCCCTAAGTCTCTTATTAAGCCATTGGCAAGTTACTCAGCCTTCTGGTCCTCAGTCTTCCTTTAAAATGAGAGTTGTCATAATCTCTACCTCATAGCGTTGCTATAACGACTAAATGAGGTGTAATGACCAAATAATGATGTAAAGAGTCTAGCACAAGCCTGACAGGAGCAGGGGCGTAATAAAAGCTGCTATTGTTGGCCCAGGGTGAGGTGGGAATTCACCTGTGCCCAGGCAATATGATCCATTGCTGGGCAGGGCTAATGGCTAAGAAGCGTTTCCAGGGCTGGCAGCAGCCTTTCTCTTCCACCAGTTGGTGATTCTCCATGGTTCTGGTTCTGGCTTCATGAATGATAAACTGGGTCTCTTCTTTGTCCTCAGCCATTTAACCCCATATTTGAGTATGGCTATTGGCTTGCCCTAGTCCCAGCCAAGTTCTCTTTCCTTTCAGTTCAATATTTCTGGTTGTCATCATCAATCAGTTTCCACCTGGCAAAATCCTTATCTGGTGTCCCTTCCCTGGTTCTCTCTAGTTTGTCACCTTCTCTTTCTCACAGTATGGTGGCCGGGAGGGGACTGGATACCTAAGACAAGGACTCCATTTCCCAGAAAACAGCAGGCTCCCCTCCTTGTTGGGTCTTCTGATTTAGGGGGAAACGATTATAAGCTTTTGGACAGAATGAAAACTGCCAGTGTATCTGTCTCCTTTCTACCTTTCCCCCTTCCTTCTCCCTTTTGTTTCTCTATTTCTCTCTTTTCAATAGAAAATTTCCATCTCACCAGATTTCCCAGTACTATTCTTATGTAACCAATATTTTGGAACCTCAACACAGAACTCAGCACTCATCCCTGGTGAATTTCATATTGCTGGTTTCCACCCAACTTTACAATCTGTCAAGGCTGCCTTGAATCTGCTCCAGTCACCCATTGTATCGGATCTCCCTCCCAGACAGCAGCCATCTGCCAGGTGAAGAGTGGCTTCCTCTGCCTCCATTCAAGGGACTCATGACAATGCTGGGCAGCCCAGGGCCAGGATGGAGCTTCATAGAGATCTTCAGCTTCATCAGAATTGTTCAGTTCTAAATCCGGCTCTCTATGATCCAGCTCACATTTATGTCTTATCTATAAGGACAAATGCCAAACGCTTTGCTGGATCAAGATAAGTTGTCTGGAGCCATCCAATTGCAGTGACGGAACAAGGAGGCAATTTGACTGGTGTTCAAGGATCAAGGCTTAATCTTTTCTTAAATGCATACAGTCACCCAAATAGAAACCTGTTCCTGAAACTTGCCATGCATGGATGTCAAAATATTCTTTTCAGAATTTGCTATTTACACCTTTGGGTAAAATAAAACACCAATGGCTCCTGCTGTTGTATTGTTCATCAATGGCTTCCCCCAGCACTTCCTGTCCAGTCCAAAATCCTCCCCATGGCCTCAGGGTGTTCCTGCTCCCATTCCCCATCTCCTGGACCCTCACCCACCTGCTTCCAGCCACATGGGCTCCGTGCTTTTTTTGAACACATTAAGCCAGCTCCTACCTCAGGGCCTTTTCACTGGCAGCTGCACGGCTCAGTCATTCACCTCCCTGCTTATCTCATCAGGGAGGCCTTCCCTGACCAACCAACCTACCTAAAATGTCAGCACCCCTCCAAACACCCACATACTTTTTTTTTTTTTTTTTTGAGATGGAGTCACTCTCTGTTGCCAGGCTGGAGTGCAGTGGTACGATCTTGGCTCACTGCAGCCTCCACCTCCTGGGTTCAAGTGATTCTCCTGTCTCAGCCTCCCAAGTAGCTGGGATTACAGGCATGTGCCACCACCACGCCCAGCTAATTTTTGTATTTTTAGTAGAGATGCGTTTTCTTCATGTCGGCTAGGGTGGTCTCCAACTCCTGACCTCAGGTGATTCACATGCCTCAACCTCCCAAATGCTGGGATTACAGGAGTAAGCCACCGCATCTGGCCACCCATGTACAATCTATCACTCTCTCCTCACCTTTATTGTCACCCACAGCACTGACTGCCACTGACCATACATTTATTTATTTGTTCACTTTTTACCTCTGAAATGTAAGTTCCAGGAGGACAGGGACTTTGCTTTGTTCACTGCTGCCTCCCAGCACTGGAATAGGCACGTGGTAAGGTGCTCCATGAATATTTATATATATTTTTTAATTCTTTTTTTTTTCTTTTTGAGACAAAGTCTCACACTGTCACCCAGGCTGGAGTGCAGTGGCACGATCTCGGCTCACTGCAACCTCCGTCTCCTGGGTTCAAGTGATTCTCCTGCCTCAGCCTCCCAAGTAGCTGGGATTACAGGCACCTGCCACCATGCCCAGCTAATTTTTTTTTTTGGTAGAGACAAGGTTTCACCATGTTGGCCAGGATGTCCCAAACTCCTGACCTCATGATCCACCAGCCTTGGCCTCCCAAGTGCTGGGATTACAGGTGTGAGCTACTGTGCCCAGCCAATTTTTATTTTTTAGAGACAGGGTCTTTCTCTGTTGCTCAGGCTGGAGTGCAATGGCATGATTACAGCTCACTGCAGCCAAAAACTCCTGGGCTCAAGCGATCCTCCTGCCTCAGCCTCCCAAAGTGCTAGGATTACAGGCATGAACCACCATGCCTGGCCAAAAAATATTTATTGAACCTGGGAATGAACAAACCCTGCAGGACTCCAGGGAGACCTCCACCGCTCAGCTCCACTCACTCACCGAAGCTGGAGAGCTGTCTTCCATCCTCATCCTCTTTCCTGGCTGAAGGCCCTTCTTGGTGGGGAGGAGGGGACAGCAGCAACGAAGTATGCTTTCTCCTTCCTCGCATGACACTGCCTTCCTCAGGCAACAGCTGAGCCAGCCTCCCTCTGCCCCTTCTCACTCCAAACAGCTTTAAAGGCTTTTTTTTTTTTTTTTTTTTTTTTAATAGGAAGGCAGGGAGAACATGTTATTTTTCCAAGCCTCAGGTCATTGTGAAGTTTACCCCTCTGAAATTGTAACAAATATAATATTTAAAGCTGCCCTGGCTGGGTGGGGTGGCTCACACCTGTAATCCCAGCACTTTGGGAGGCTGAGGTGGGTGGATCACCTGAGGCCAGGAGTTCAAGACCAGCCTGGCCAACATGGTGAAACCCCATCTCTACTAAAAATACAAAAATTAGCTGGGCTTGGTGGTGTGCCTGTAATCCCAGCTACTCAGGAGGCTAAGGCAGGAGAATTGCTTGAACCTGCGAGGTGGAGGTTGCAGTGAGCCAATATTGCACCACAGCACTCCAGCCTGGGCAAGAGTGAGACTCTGTCTCAGAAATAAATAAATACTGTAAGGCTGGGCATGGTGGGTGTAATCCCAGCACTTTGGGAGGCTGAGGCGGATGGATCATCTGAGGTTAGTAGTTCGAGACCAGCCTGGCCAACGTGGTCAAACCCCGTCTCTACTAAAAATCCAAAAATTAGTTGGGCTTGGTGGTGGGCACCTGTAATCCCAGCTACTTGGGAGGCTGAAGTAGGAGAATGTCTTGAACCTGGGAGGCGGAGGTTGTAGTGAGCCAAGATCGAGCCACTGCACTGCAGCCTGGGCGACAGAACGAGACTCTGTCTCAAAAAATATAAACAATCAGTCAATCAAGCTGCCCACCAGGGACACAGCCTGCCTTCTCTGATGCTCCTACCCCCATCTCACCCCCGCTTAGACATGTTCATCCCCCTCCCATCTTCCTTGAGGTCCTGCCACCCTTTCTCCCTGTTTTCCCTTACACCTGCCACCTCAACTCTGTATTCCCCGACACTCCCCAAAGAGTGATTTGCAAACTTTTCTGTAGCAGAGACCCTCTCTGCTCACACTTCCACCAGCCCTAGGTCCCTGTCCCAAACATTCCTTTGGTCCCCTCTCCTCTGGCCCCAAAAGGAAGCAGCCCTGCATCAGCATCGGGGCTCAGCCTCTTTATTAGGTAGCAGAAGGGGGTGGCCCAGCTTTGTTGGGAGTGGAATGACACCAAGGGGCCCTCCAGAACAGCCCCAACCCAAAGCTTGGAGGCAACTCGTACGAAAAGGAGGGGTGCCGGTCGCACGCCCAGCCTTCCTGCTAGAACAGAGGGCAGGCTGCACCATCACTCCTCCTCTTCATCATCTTCTTCCAGGGGTGGCCGTTTCCGCTTGAAGAAGCCGACCTGGGGGTGCACGGGGCCAGGGTCAGGGTATAGAGATAATCTGTAGGCCCCAGAGCACGTGTGAGGAACTATGCTAGCCATGAGGACCTCCCTGGACCAGCGCGGAACACGAACCCTGCTGTACTCACAAATGCCTTTTGACATTTAGAGATAATGCATGGAACAAATTGTTCAATTTTTTTTTCCCCTGAGTTTTTTCTTTTTCTCTTTTTTTTTAGACGGAGTCTCGCTCTGTCACCCACGCTGGAGTGCAGTGGTTCAAGCTCGGCTCAATGCAGCCTCCACCTCCTGAGTTCAAACAATTCTCATGCCTCAGCCTCCTGAGGGTTTACAGGCGTGTGCCACCACGCCCAGCTAATTTTTAGTAAAGACAGAGTTTCATGAGGTTTCGCCATGTTGGCCAGGCTGGTCTCAAAACTCCTGACCTCAGGTGATCTGCCTGCCTTGGCCTCCCAACGTGCTGGGATTACAGTCATGAACAACTATGCCTGGCCTCTGAAATTTTATTTTTTATTTTATTTTTAGAGACAGGGTCTCGCTCTGTCGCCCAGGTAATCCTCTCACCCCTTAGCCTCCCAAGTGCTGGGACTACAGGTGTGGACTACCACGCCTAATTAAATTTTTTTTTGTAGAGATGGGGTGTCAGCTGGGCTCGGTGGCTCACGCCTATAATCCCAGCACTTTGAGAGGCTGAGGTGGGTGGATCACCTGAGGTCAGGAGTTTGAGACCAGCCCGACCAATATGGTGAAACCTGGTCTTAAAAAAAAAAAAAAAGAAGAAGAAGAAGAAAAGAGATGGGGTCTCGCTATGTTGCCCAGACTGGTCCCAAACTCCTGGCCTCAAATGCTCCACCACGCGTGGCCCCCACCTGGAATTTTTCTATTACTGAAGTTTGTGTCTCCATGGCTCAATCCTATGATGATATGGATTTGATTACCGTGGGTCCAGTATGTGATTCCCCTAAAAGCACCATGTCTTCCCAGGGCTCGAGCATGTCTCCAGGTGCAGAGGAGCAAGCGACCTTCCAGAGCCACATAGGAAGGGAGGAGTAGGGTCTAGACCAGTCCTTGGGCCTCTTGCCTCACTCAAGGGGAAGGACAGGGCTAGGAGGACATGCGTCTTGTCCTCGGGAGCAGCCAGATTTTCCTGAAGGCAGAACTTACACCCTCTACACCCTCGAAACTCTCTGACTCTTCTTGGTGGTGGGGGTGTCTAAAGGCTTCAGAATTTCAGGTGCTATCCTTTCCAGGGGTATGTGCCTGTAAGGGTTCCCTGGAGAATGACATTTTTGTTTATTTTATCTTTTTTGGTCTTTTTTGTTGTTGTTGTTGAGATCGGGGCTTGCTCTGTCACCCAGGCTGGAGTACAGTCGAGTGATCTTGGCTCACTGCAACCTCCGCCTCTCAGGTTCATGTGATTCTACTGCCTCAGCCTCCCAAGTAACTAAGATTATAGGCATTTATCACCATGCTTGGCTAATTTTGGTATTTTTAGTAGAGACAGGGTTTTGCTATGTTGGCCAGGCTGGTCTCAAATTTCTGACCTCAGGTGATCTGCCCACCTCAGCCTCCCAACGTGCTGGGATTACAGATGTGGGCCACCGCACCCAGCTGAGACATAGATCCCTGGTCCCTGGATCACACACTTGGGTGGGCCACCCTCTCTCCTTGACTCCCTGTGCCCCACTGGGGACTCCACCATCCTTCACACCTCACCTTCCACATGGCCAGAACCAGAAGGGTGAGCAGCAGCAGGCCTCCCAGCACACCCACCAGCACCCACCAGATTGGAATGGCCCTCTCCTCCAAGGCCCGGAGCAGCTGAGTCCGCACCTGGAGGCAAACCCACGCATCTCCTCAGTCACCTTGACACCTGCCCTTCACAAAGACTCAAATCTTGGGCTGGTGACCTCCAGCCACACCCGACCACCCCTCAGACCCTCCTGGCTGGGCACTGACTAGGGGACAATGGGTCCTGCAGGTCTGGTCTCTGCTCCATACCCCCACACTCACCTGAGCTTGCCCTCGGGGCAGGCTGAGTGGGGGCACAGCATAGGGGAGGGAGGACACGTTGAACCATGCGTGCGACTGCAGCACAAACTGATCCAGTGGCTTCTGGACGGGTTGGGGTTGAAAGCTGTTTACACCCACACGCCACACGAGGCCTGTTGGTTGCAGGAGTCCAGGCCCCACACTCCCGGCGGGGAAGCCCTGCCTCTGGCCTAATCCCGCTGCAATCCCCCAAAGTAAACCTTCGCTCTCCTCCTGCCCTCCCACACCAAGCCCCCACTCCTCTCCAGAGCAAAGTGGTCCCCACCCAGAAGGCCCGGCCCCGCCCCCCACGCACACCCCACCTGGCGGAGGCTGGGGAGCCACAGGAAGGCCAGCATGGTGACCATGGCCCGCTGCCCGCGCACCATCTCCTGCAGGTCACACTCCACCACAGTACAGGGCGCCGAATCACAGCTCTGAGGAGAGGCGTCGTCAGTCCCCAGCTTGTCCTGGCCCATCACCCCATTATCCCATCACCCCCTCACCCCCTTACCCCCTGGACCCAAAGCAGAGGGGGCTGGGGGTTCAGGAAGCAGTGGCCTTCCCATCAGGAAGGGCCTTGGATACAAGCTTTGCACGCCCTCTCTCCACGGGCTTGCTCAGGTAGTCCCAGAGATGCAGGGAGGGGTCATCCCCCCTAGCACAATGCCCAGATCTATGATGACCTTTCATTGTTTTTATTTTCCTTAACGTACTGGAAAGCTTTAAAAAAGTGCTGCTATCTCCCAGCTGCCCCCAGACACAAGCCGGCATGCTCCTCAACTTTCACTTGAAGTGCTCCCTGGGACCAAGCATGACCCACAGAGGCTCGCGACACACCCGGACCCCCCGCCCTCCTCCCATCCTCTCTGCCCGTTGGCCCCCGAGAGGCCCCGCTGGAGACCAGAGAGCCTGCTCACCACGAGAACGGGATCCTGAAGCCTCGAGGGCTGCCCGGTCTCTGGCAGGACGATCTGTCTGCGATCCCGCTTGTGATGGGCTGGGTGGATAGGGGAGGGGCTGGCGGTGGGCAGCCCCCAGTCCACCTGGTGGGGCAAAGGAGCCGTCAGGCCCAGCCAGGTCTCCCCCGGACCCCAGCCCACAGAGGTGCCTGGTGGCTAGTCTGGGCACCCCCTCACAGCTCTTTCTTCCACCCAGTTCTCACCTGGAGGGGGTTGATGGGAGGCTGTGGGGAGCACTGAAGGCCCCCCTGGGTCTGTAGATCCACGATGTAGAGCAGGTCGGAGGGCTGGGACTGCCCGGGAAGGTGGATGCGGAGGTGAAGGCCGTTCACAGTCCCAGGGCCATTGTTGTGGAGCTGGCGGTTGGTGATGACAGGGTGCAGGAGCTGGGCGCCTCACCGCGGCTCTGAGGACCCGCGCAGCCCAGCCCGGGACACGAGGCGCTTCCCTACCTCATAAGTATGCTCCACTTTGGGTCCCCAGCTGACCAAGCTGTTCTGCTCCCTGTCACCTTCTTCTGCCGCCACCACCAGGGAGGCTGGAAAGGAGTTCCTACAGGTGCCCAAGACCCCCAAGAGAGTGTGATGGCCTGACTGGCCTGCGGGGGTCCCCAGTGCCCCCTGGAGTTTAGAGCCCTGTCTGCCACCTCCCTTCTCCACCCCTGGCCTCTCACCCTCGAAGCTCCACTTGGGCCTCTGCCCGGACTAGCACCTCCAGCAGCACCATCTTGCTGTTTGGATTCTGGCTGTTCTTGCTAGAGGGGAGGGGATGAGAAGAAACCGGGCCACAGACACCAACCCAGTGACTCTCTGGGGATGAGGCCAGAATTTTAGAGTTCAGAGAGAACTAATTATACAAACAGCATGCCACACTGAAGTGAGACTTTACAAAGAACTTCCTGTAGGGCTCTAAGACTCAGACACAGTCTCTGAGGAAGAATGGGAACCAGGCTTTCTCAAAAGACCTTTTTTTTGAGATGGAGTCTCACTCTGTCACCCAGGCTGGAGTGCAGTAGCCCAGTCTTGGCTCACCGCAACCTCCACCTCCTGGGTTCGGTTCAAGTGATTCTCCTGCCTCAGCCTCCTGAGTAGCTGGGATTGTAGGCATACACCAGCACGCCATGCTAATTTTTGTACTTTTAGTAGAGATGGGGTTCCACCATGTTGGCCAGGCTGGTCTCCAACTCCTGATCTCCAGTGATCCAGCCTCTCAAAATGCTGAGATTACAGGTGTGAGCCACCTCGCCCATCCTCGACAGACCCTTCTGTATGGAAGGGACCTGAGGGGCTCTGCATGGGGGTCAGACAGGGGAAGGATGGTGGGTAGGCGTGTTTGCCAGGTCAGTACCTCCGGATCTGCAGCTGGAAGGACACAGACTCTCCAGCCTCTTCCAGATTCCCCACGCTCACCAACATCACGATTCCTATCTGGGAGACAAGGAGGGCCAAGATCACTGCCCAAATGCCCACTTCAGGCAGCCCTGCCCTGAACATGGACTCCAGTCCTCACCCTCCAACATCACTGTGAGTATTTTTTTTCTTTTTTTTTTTTTCCAAGATGGAGTCTCACACTGTCACCCAGGCTGGAGTGCAGTGGCGTGATCTTGGCTCACTGCAACCTCCACCTCCCCGGTTCAAGCGACTCTCTTGCCTCAGCCTCCCAAGTAGCTGGAATTACAGGCCCCTCCCACCACACCCAGTTAATTTTTGCATTTTTAGTAGAGACGGTGGGGGTTTCACCATATTGGCCAGGCTGGTCTCCAACTCCTGACCTCAGGTGATCCGCCCACTTCGGCCTCCCAAAGTGCTGGGATTACAGGAATGAGCCACCGCACCCAACAGGTCACCATTATTTCTATTTTACTTGGAAGCCCACTGGGTAAAGGGGCTCAGAGAGGGAAAGTCACTCACCCAAGGACATGTGGCAAGGGAGTGTGAGGACCAAGGTTCTGGCCCAGAACTATGTGGCTCTAAAACCTCACCCCTAAAATCTGGTTGTTCACGAGTCCCCAGTGGAGACTTGGCACCACAACCCAGCAGCCTCACCTGAGCGTTCTTCTTCATGGGGTTGCCCAGCTCACACAGCACCACGCTGGTCTCATTCTCCTTCTTCTGACTACAGATGAGTCTCTCAAAGCCCTTCAGGAAGGCAGTCCCAAGAAAGAAGTTGGTTACAGAGCATCATATATATATTTAAGGTCCCTTGGAAGGTCTGGAGAGATTTGTGTGCCAAGGTAGGGAGGCAGGTTTCTTGGGGTGAGACCTCAAGGGACTGTCGCATGCTACTGTGCGCATTGCTGTACCACTATTACCTTTCATGAATTTTCATTTTGGAAATAAAAAACACAAAACATCAGAGTATGACCCCATTATTATAAACTTCATTAACAAACATAAAAAATAAATATATACTTATGTGAGTGCCAGTCAATATTGAGAAAAAGACTGGAAGGAAATCCAGCACATGTGAACAGAGGTTCCTGTTAACATCTGGTTCCTAAGCCTTTTTTGTTTTTCTGGTTTTTATAGTAGAGTTTTGGAATTCTATGCCATTAGCAAGGATTCCTCTTCCAAATTAAAAAAAAATAATATATTACATCTTTGACAGCAAAGCAAGAGAGAAGAGGGACTCTCAGGGAGGGAGATGAGAGAGCAGAGCCTGCAGCACCCCCCAGGTCCTGGGTACTGCTCCAGGGTGGGGGCCTCACCTCTACGTTGCTGAGGGCCCGCATGTAGTGGGCCCCCTGGGGCAGGTGCACTGCGAGCTCGGCTTCGTAGGCCCCCTCGCCCTTGTTGGCTGCGTCCATTTGCAGCTCCAGGACATTATCTGCTCCAACTAGGAGTGGGGAGCCGGTCCTGTGGAGAAAGAAAAATGAAGCCAGGGACCCTGAGTCCGGGCTCAGAGCCTGGGAGGAGAGGGGGACTCAGGTGGAGAGCGGGTATGATGGCAGAAAGGGCCAGGGTCGGACAGAGTGGGAGGCCTCCTCACACGTTGGCAGTGAGCTGAAGCTGGGGCACGCACACATCATCTTCCCCGCAGTCCAGGATGATTCTCGTCTAGAGGGGCACATTGGGGTGTGTGGGTAAGCTGGGGACATGTGAGGTTTGGGGATTACATCAGGATTAGGAAAATAGTGGGCTTGGGGGTTCACACAGGGGCTTAGGGAGTAAGAAGATCCGAGGCCGAAAAGGAGTTTGGTGATGGTATCGAGGCTCTGGGGTGTATTTGGAGGTTTGGGATAATTTCGGCGTTCATCAGTTTACATTAGAGCTTAGGAGATACTGGGATTTTGTGTTGTTTTTTTTTTTTTTTTTTTTTTGACAGTCTCACTCTGACACCTAGGCTAGAATGCAATGGCGCAATCTTGGCTCACTGCAAGCCTCCCGGGTTCAAGTGATTCTCCTGCCTCAGCCTCCCAAGTAGCTGGAATTACAGGCATGCATAACCACACCTGGCTAATTTTTTTTTTTTTTGAGACGGAGTTTTGCTCTTGTTACCCAGGCTGGAGTGCAATGGCGCGATCTCGGCTCACCGCAACCTCCGCCTCCTGGGTTCAGGCAATTCTCCTGCCTCAGCCTCCTGATGGCTAATTTTTTAGGTATTTTTAGTAGAGATGGGGTTTCACCATGTCGGCCAGGCTGGTCTTGAACTTCTGACCTCAGGTGATCTCCTTCTTTGGCCTCCTTAAGTGCTGGGATTACAGGTGTGAGCCACCGTGACTGGCCGGATTTTGAGATTTTCATTAGGATTTGGAATGACATTGAGGTTTTGGGGTTCACAGTACGACATGGCACTAACCCTAATCCTGACTTGCTGTCAGGGGTCCTGCACCTCCCTTGCCTGTACCCGCCTGTCCCTGTCCCTACCTGCTCCTGCACGTGGGTGTCTCCATGCAGTATGACAGCAGGGGCTATTCCAGCCTCCTTGGGGGGCAGGGACACGTTGAGGCTGAGCATGATGGGGCTCAGCTTGTCCCGGAAGTCTGCCTCATCCTAGGATGTGAGCAAGAGTCAGGCCATCTTGCTGCTATGCACATCCCACCTTCTCCTGGCCAGTAGGCGCGGTGTCCTTACCACCCCTGGACTCACAGCACCCAGCTCAATGCCCCAGGGCTGGATGAACAAGTCCAGCAGGCAAGCTCTACACACCCAGCCCTGCCAATCCCTGCCTGGGCGTACTCGAAGGAAGGCCATGGTGGTTTGGCAGATGGGGCTGTGCCTTCCGCTCAGGTCCAGGTTCAGGGTGGTGCCCGCCTGCTGAGAGTCCAGCAGTAGCACTCTCCGGCCCTGGCGGGGCTTCTGCCGGTCCAGCTGCAGCTCAGCATTCAGATCTGACAGGGCAAATGGAAGAGTCAGGAACTCCCTGGCCAGCCTCTGAGGGAGTCCAAGCCCCCCTCCTCTGCCTCCACGCCACTCACACAGCTTCTGAGGAATGTTGTGTCCGGTGGCTCCAACACACATCTGGATGTTAAAGCTGCAAAGACGTAAGTGGGGCTCAGGGGCTAGGGCCTTTCTGAGGTCCCAGATCCGTCAAGGCCCATGCCCTCCACCTCCTCACCAGCTCACGGGTGTCTTGGTCTGGGGTAGGACACAGCTCTTCACAGCAGGATTCAGTGAATCTTGCACCAGTAGCTGGACAGAGGCCTTCACCACTGGCTGGGCTCTGATGGGATGGGGTGGTGAGGTAGTTTTGGCACTGTGGCTCCTCCTGGCCTGGCCTCCTCTGATAGCACGGGCCTTCCCCATCCTGCCCCTGGAGCCAGCACTCACCTGTACACAGCCACCTGGCTGGCTCCATAAGCTCCCACGATCAGGTCTACAGACATCAGGGAAGGGGTCAGAATTGGCCATTAGAGAGGGCATGGGATGCTCATCTCCTTCCCAGGGGTTCCCCACACCACCTCCCCAACTGGAGCTTTGGCCTGGCCCCTCTGGCATCCTGTAGTGGGACACACCAGGCCAGGCATGAGTCCCTGGCTGTGTCTCTCAACACTTCCAGCGAATGTCCAAGGGCCTTTCTTGGGCATTTCTAGCTGGAGGCAGTCCAGGGTACCTGGGTATCCATTGTCATCGATGTCTACGGCACCTCGAAGGGAGAAGCCAAAGGCAGAGCCTGTAGGGAAGGGGCTGTCCAGGACCTGGGAGGGACGTGAGCTCAGCCCCTCACTCTGACCCAGGAACACCAGCACTTGGCCACGGCCACTGGGACCCCCGTAGGGGGCAGCCACTGCAACGTCTGGAAGGAGTAATGGAAAGGGAATGGCTGCTTGTTATTCGGTCTCCCTAGATGACTGTAAAACTTTGCTGAGCTTTTCTGAGCACATCCCAGGAGACCAGGAAAGGGGTGCAAAGTCTGGGTGAAGAAGACACTGCCCTGCCCTCCAGGAGGTGACAATCAGGTGCGAGAGAGACCTGCCAAGTAGGATTGTTATAAAAACAGTGACAACTCTCACTGTCTATTGAGGAAAGTATATTGACAATATTTCACTTAATCCTGAAAATTAAGCATCATTATGCCCTTTTTTAAATTTTTTTTTTTTTTTTTTTTTTTTTTTTTTTTAGATTGAGTCTCACTCTGTAGCCCAGGCTGGAGTGCAGTGGTGCGATCTCGGCTCACTACAACTTTTGCCTCCCCCATTCAAGTAATTCTCATGCCTCAGCCTCTCCAGTAGCTGGGATTACAGGCGTGAACCACCACATGCGGCTAATTTTTGTATTTTTAGTAGAGGCGGGGTTTTACCACATTGGACAGGCTGGTCTTGAACTCCTGACCACAAGTGATCTGCCCACCTTGGCCTCCCAAAGTGCTAGAATTACAGGTGTGAGCCACTGTGCCCAGGCCCCCTTTTCAAAATTTTTTATTTTTATTTATTTATTTTTTACCCATAATTCCTGAGAATATATCAAGTAAAATTTTTTTTAAGATAGGGTCTTGCACTATCATTCAGGCTGGAGTGAAGTGGTTTGACCTGGCCTACTGCAGCCTCCACCTTCTGGACTAAAGCAATCCTCCCACCTCAGCCTCCCCAGCAGTTGGGACTACAGCCACCATGCCTAGCTAATTTAAAACATTTTTTGTAGAGACAAGATCTCCTTATGTTGTCCAGGCTGGTCTCATACTCCTAGGCTCAAGCGATCCTCCTGCCTGGACCTCCCAAAGTGCTGGGATTCCAGGCATGAGCCACTGTGCCTGGCCATCTAGCATCTATTTCTAACCTTCTCCATTCCGTCAAGCTCCCAACTGCCCACTCCCTTCAGCAGGTGACATCATCTTACTTCAGGAAGAGAGGCAGCCCACTGTTATGCCATAATCCCACACCGACTTTCTTTCCCCTTTCCCCATTTGACCCTGGAAGAGGTTTCCCTCCTTAACCCTGACACCGGGCCAGTCACCCTCCCACCCCCGAGGCATCAGAGGGACCCTCCGCCAGCTCAACCCCCCATTTCCCCACAATATCATTTTCCTCCACATTCAACCTACTCCATGTTCTTCCACATTGAAATAATCTCCCTTTGACCTGCATCCCTTTTTTGTGATCACCTTTTCTCTTTTTCCTCTCATAGTCAGACATGTTCTTTTTTTCTTTCTATTCCTCAAATTCCTCTTTGCCACAAACCTGTTGAAAGAGCTGTCTATATTAGCTGCCTCCAAGTTTTCACTTCCATTCATACCTTAATCAGTTGCATTCTGGCTACTGACCCTGCCTTGGCCTGAATCAGTTTATGTCACTGTCACCAATACCCCCCGCCTTTTTTTTTTTTTTTTTTTTTTTTTTTTTAAAGACAGAGTTGGGCCGGGTGCGGTGGCTCAAGCCTGTAATCCCAGCACTTTGGGAGGCCGAGGTGGGTGGATCACGAGGTCAAGAGATCGAGACCATCCTGGTCAACATGGTGAAACCCCGTCTCTACTAAAAATACAAAAAATTAGCTGGGCATGGTGGTGCGTGCCTGTAATCCCAGCTACTCAGGAGGCTGGGGCAGGAGAATTGCCTGAACCCAGGAGGCGGAGGTTGCGGTGAGCCGAGATCGCGCCATTGCACTCCAGCCTGGGTAGCATGAGTGAAACTCCGTCTCAAAAAAAAAAAAAAAAAAAGACAGAGTCTTGCTCTGTTGTTCTGTTGCCTAGGCTGGAGGGCAGTAGTGGCGTGATCTTGGCTCAGTGCAACCTCCACTTCCCAGGTTCAAGCGAATCTCCTGCTTCAATTTCCCGAGTAGCTGGAATTACAGGCGTGACTCACCTTGCCCAGCATCCCCTTGCTAAAGCCCATGGACCCTTCTCCAGCCCCATCTAATTGTTCCTTGCAGCAGCTGCAGGAGCCGAGACACTCACTTCCTCCTGCGCATGCTCTTTAACGCAGCTCTTTCTTGAGCCCCGGGACATCAGACCCCTGGGTTCCCTCCTCCCTCTCCAGATGCTCCTCCATCTCCTCAGACTCACCTCCTGCAGGAGTCACCTAAATGCTTTTGCTTCCTGGGCTCTATCCTGGGCCTTTTCTCATTTCACAGGCTCCCAGGACCTCATCCACCCTCCCCAAACCCCTGTCTCCTGTTCACATCTCTCTTGTGTAAGCGGGGGAGACCACTCCCAACTGTTCTTTGGATATTTCCACCTAAAGCACCCAAGCCCTTCAAGCTCAACAAGTCCAGAGCTAAACTGCTGATCCCCCACCTCTCCTCAACACCGGCTGGACGGCCTGAGTTCCAGACAGTGGAGGGCATCACACGCACCCAACTCCAACCTCTCCCTTCACCCCACATTCAGTCTCCCAGCAAGTCCTGAGAATCCAAGTTCTAAATATCTGTGAAGTCACTCCCATCTCTAACTCCACCACCAAAATAAATGCACATCTAGGTGGTTGTCATCTCTTGCCTGGATTAAGGCAAACACATCCCAATCAGTCTCCTTCATACCTCCCACATGCTCTCCCTCAGCAGGCCATGTGTCTAAGCCACGTACATACTTATATGCCGAAAGCCCATCCTGATTCTGGCTGCCCTAGGCCAACTCCATGCTTTCTGTGTGGCTGTTAACCCCTCTGCAGCAAGTACGCTTCCTCTCTTCCCTCACCATTGTAGCCATCCCGGTCGAGGTCGCCCAGGGGTGCGATGGCAGAGCCGAATCGCCCATAGAGCTGTGTGCCAGTCAGCAGGAGGCTGGGGGCACCCAGCACGTGGGAGCCTCGGGGCTGCAGGAACAAATACACACGCCCCACTTCTGCCAGTTTTCGGTCTGCTCGGCTCTCCATGTACAGTGGAGCGCCCACCAGCAGGTCATGCCTCCTGCGGGCCAGATGGGTGGTTACATGGGACTGGACCAGGGCCATGTTGGGGCTAGGGCCAAGTCTCCCCCAGCCTTGGTCTCCCGTTCCCCCGGTGGGCACGTGAGAGTAGGGGGCTAGGAAAGGGCAGCTCTGGGAACTGACGACCCAACTGGGTTGGAGTGGGGCATGTCCCTCCTCACCCATCCCCGTTGACGTCAGTGACAGCTACTGAGTGCCCAAAATACGAAGCCATCTGCAAGATGAGGAGCACCATCACTCACGCCTCTGGACCAGCATCCTCTAAGAAATGGGCCCTCACCTCCTGTGAAATAGTCTGAAGTCTCAGTTCCCCCTCCACCCAGCCACTCCCACTGGGACCTGGCCCCCACCTGCTCTCCGTGCAGCCGGTGCAGCCTCTGGTAGTAGGAGTCCAAAATTTCCACCTGCAGGGACAGCGCAGGCGAGAGCATCATTCCTGTTCCCAAAGCAGCCTCCCGCTCCATGTGAGAAAGGGCGGTCAGGGTACTGGGATAAGGGGCTTCGGGATGCCCGGTGGGTGGGCACTCACGGCTCCCAGGGTCCAGCTCCTAGTGGGGGCACCGACGACATACTCTGGGGAGAGGGAGAGCCAGGCTCAGGGAATGAGAGCCTTAGAACCCACACACTTCCTGCTCCCCGTTCTGCACCCAGGGAAGATTTACATGCAGGAAGATTTCCCTACACAGGGGAGATTTCAGAGAGGGGCTCCTCCCCGGGCTGGGCTCCCTAGCCCCCGCCCTGACTACGTGGATTTCTTGCCTGTAGTGTTGAGATCCCCGTCAAAGTCGCCCACGGCCACCGAGTACCCTGAGGACACGGCCCAAATTAGTCTTTCCAGGGGGAGGAAGCAGGGAAGGGGCGGAGGGCAACGAAGGAGGAGGTTAAGGCCACTCAGCTCCAACTCTGCATCGTGCAGATGGAAAAACGGAGGCCAGCGAGCGAGCCAAGCCCGGCCCAGACCGCGGCGGAAGGGAGCAGTGGGCGCAGGGGAGGTGGGCGGTCTGCGGGGAAGCGACCTAGGAGGTGGGCCGGCCAGCCGGGGTGGGCACGGAGACTCCCGCAGGGGCAGGACCTGACTGTCTGCGGTGGGCGGTGGCCCTTGGGGTGCTGGAAGTCTGGAAGGGCGGTGTTACCCCAGTAGCCGTCGAAGTACTCTGGGTTGCTGGAGTCGAAGGAGAAGCTCTGGGAGGACACGTGCCACAAAAGAGTGCTCGGGCGGTAACTCGAGAAAATATTCGCAATTGGAGCCTGGGCCAGGAGACCTGGTGCGGGAGGGACAGGGGGTGTGGGGCCCAGACACCGGGGGTCTCCTCGGGCCGCGAGAAGGGAGGGAGGTGTACGGATGGGCACGTACCTAAGAAATAATAGCCGCCAGGAGCCCCAAGCACCAGCTCCCCAGCCTGGAAGGGAAGCCGTGACGGTGAGAGGGGGCCCTGTTTGCGGGCCGCCCCCACTCCACTTTTGCTCCCCACTTGCCTGAGTGACCACGGAGCTGAAGCCCGCTTCACAGTAACGCCTGTCCCCGCCTGCAGGAGGCAAGGAGGAGGGGTCAGTCAGCGCAGGGGTGGAGGGAGGCGCGCGAGTCTGGAGGAGCGCGGGAGGGATCCTGCAAGGGCGGGGCCTGAAGCCGGCGGGGCCCCGCGGCGAGGCCAGATCCAAAGCCCGGGCTGCGGCGCCGGGGGCGGGATCCGATGGAGGGCGGGGCTAAGGCGTGGCGAGTGGGCGGGGCCAGGTCGTGGCGGGCGCTCACTAAAATCATTTTCCAAGTAAACACGGCTCAGGGTGTTCCCGCGACACGGGGAGTACTCGGCGCGGCGGCCGCTCTGCGGCTGAGCCAGAAAGCAGCCGCCAACGGGCGTCTTTTCAGCCTCCTCAGTCTTTTCTAGGACGTTCCAGTGCTGCCAGGGGGCGCAGGCCTGGAGAAAAGCCACAGAAGAGTGGGGACGGGCGCGAGACTTGGGTTCATCCCGGCCCCACGTGTCCCTGCCCCCGACCGTTCCCTGTGCCCTGTACCGCGGGGCCCACCACAATGGTGTCGCTCCAGCTGACGACAGACGCCCCCAGTCCTTGGCGGGCCTTGAAGGTTTGTAAAGTCTGGGAGCCTACATATCGGGTCTCATCACCTGGAGGGCACAAGAAGGGGGGGGCGCTGAAGCCCGACTGTCCACGTCCCTCTGGCCCCTCCCTTGCCCGCCTTGCCTGGGACTCACGGAGGTCAAAGAGCAGCGAGGAGCACTGGCCGCCCTCGGCCCTCCAGGGGCACAGGAACACGCCGCCCGTCTCCTCCTGGCTGGGGCCCAGGGTCCGCGGGGCGCCCACCACGATGGCCACTCTGCACAGGAAAGCTGGGTGAGCGCCGCGCAGATTCCAGCGTATCCCAGGCCCTGGCGCCTTCGCTGGGGGCACGGCCCTGAAGGCGATGTGGCATGGGGGCACTGGACCATCTTTCCTCAGTGACATTTCACAGACCACCGAGACATACTTCTTCATCTTATGGACAGTGAAACTGACTCTCAGCGAGGGTACTCACGTGTCTAAAGTAACCCAGTGAGTTGAGAGTAAAGCTGGGACTATATAACCGTTGGGTGTGAACACCGGGGGTTTGAGATCTTTGCTGAAAAAGACCTAAACTCTGTACACTATCTCCATCATTCCACCCACAAGAAGAACCAGGGGTTCACATGATCCCCTGAACGCCTGTCTAGCCTGTTACCAGATCCCCTCTTTAGAGCTGGTTTTAATGAGGGAAGGTAGAGTGTACCTCTAAAGTGGGGGTTACTTGTGTGTGTTGATAGAGATGAGGACTACCAGATCTAGGTTTAAATCACAATTCTGCCATACCTGAAATAAGAATACCAATTTTACAACCAATGACTGGTTTTCACAACCAGTCAGTGCTGTCAGGAGTAAATGTAATAAATATGAGTGACGGTTAGCCTGGTCCCAGACAAATACATAACAAACGCTCTTGAAACAATGTTATAATTTTTAAAAATAATTTTGTCGTTTTGTTTTGAGACAGGGTCTCATTCTGTTGCCCAGCTGGAGTGCAGTAGCGTGATCATGGCTCACTGTGGCCTTGACTTTCAGGGCTCAAGCGATCCTTTCCCCTCAACCACCTGAGTAGCTGGGACTGCAGGTCTGTAACACCATGCTTGGCTAATTAAAAACAATATTTTTGTAGGCTGGGCACGGTGGCTCATGCCTGTAATCCTAGCACTTTGGGAGGCCAAGGTGGGCAGATCACTTGAGGCCAGGAGTTCGAGACCAGCCTGGCCAACATGGTGAAACCCTGTCTCTACTAAAAATATTTTTAAAATTAGCCTGCAGTATGTTAAAAGAAAAGAAAAGAAAAAAAACAAAATTAGCCTGGTGTGGTGGTGCATGCCTGTAGCCCCAGCCACTCAGGAGACTGAGGCAGGAGAACAGAGCAAGACTCTGTCTCAAAAAATGAATATATATATACATATATATATATGTGTGTGTGTATATATATATATTTTAGAAACGAGGTCTCACTATGTCGCCCCGGCTGGTCTTGAACTCCTGAGCTCAAGCGATCCTCCTACCTTGCTCTCCTAACGTGTTGGGATTACAGGCGTGAGCCTCTGTGCCTGGCCTATGATATTTTTTTAGCCTGCAGGATGTTTAAGTAGTGCCAATGGGATCACTACTTACAGGAGGGGAAAGAGCAGGAGTGGGCACAGGAAGAAGTTGAGCTGATTCAGGCCCAATGACAATATTCGCCAACACCCTACAAGCTCTGGAGCTAGAATGAGGCTTCAGAATTGTCAGAGTTGGCTGGGCGCGGTGGCTCACGCCTATAATCCCAGCACTTTGGGAGGCCAAGGTGGGCGGATCACCTGAGGTCAGGAGTTTGAGACCAGCCTGACCAACAGGATGAAAACCCATCTCTACCAAAAATATAAAAACTAGCCAGTCATGGTGGCACATGCCTGTAATCCTAGCTACTCAGGAGGCTGAGACACGGGAGAATTGCTTGAATCCAGGAGGTGGAGGTTGCAGTGAGCTGAGATTGAGCCATTGCACTCCAGCCTGGGCAACAAGAGCAAAACTACGTCTTTAAAAAAAAAAAAAAAGAAAGAAAAAAGAAAACATGAAAAAAATAAGAATAAAGAAGAAGGACTGGAAAATATAAGTAGATAGTAAACTAATGAACGAGGAGAGATTTAAAAAGTAATTTCCTATTTATTGCAGAAGGAAGAGAATTGAAAAAAAAAAAGGATTGTCAGAGTTGATGAAAGAGGGCTGGACCCTTATCAAACACCTCCCCCACCCCCACCTCCACCCTCCCCACTCGCCCATTTCGAATTGATCAGTCATTGTATGTGGGCCAACTTGGGAGCGGACTTTGAGGGAATGGGCTCTCTTCAAGCAGAGGAAATCTCCTAAGTGCTGACACTTGAAGGCTATCTGCCATTGCCACCCCCTGAAGCTGGGTGCAGTGTCTTCTACAGTAAGTAGCTCAGGATACATGCTGTGAAGAGGAGGAGCCAAGACTCTATCTTGGCACTCTTAATTCTGAAGCCTGATCAATACTAACCATTAATGACCTATTGCTTCTTTTCAAATACCTATAACCTTGATGGAGATGAGGGAAATGGAATAGAAAAGCAAGGTGGGGGAGGGTAGACAACTTTAGCTCTGCAAATTAATTTAGGACATGTGCTCCTCTCTGCATTTCAAGGTGCTGAAGGTGGAGTGGTTCATACAACTGACCCTTGGGGGGAAAATAAGGCATCTTGCCTTCCCTTTGTTCTTGCTGTAGTTTCAGTGCCCATTGCCCCACCTGTGTTCCACCTTACACCTTCACCTGAGCCAGTCCCCTCGACCCCATTGTTCTTGATAAGAAATCAACCTGAATAGGCCCCAGAAGTCACCTGGCTCAACTGCTATCACAAATGGGAAACTTGGAGACCCAGCAGAAGTGACGGGGAGGGGTCCTGCTCTATCCCAATACCCGAACTGCCCTCATGGCTCACCTCCCATGGCTGTCCTTGTGGAAGTCCAGTGAAAATCCAAAGTGGCTGCCATTGGGGCCTGCATAGAAGGTGAGCTGCACTGGGTCCAGGTTCAAGGCCCAGGCTGGAGGAGAAGCACAAGGTCCCAAGAGCAGCAGCACCCACTCTAGAAACCAGAGGGCTTGCAGTGGACACAAAGCTCTGGCCATCTTCCTTCTTCCACAACCTCCCAGGCAAGAATGGGCCAGCTCCTCCTTCTTCCCTTCAGATTCCTCCACAGGAAGTCTTTTCTTATCAAACTGGAACCTGAAGTAACTTGCTGAGCAGTGGGCAGAGCAAAGGGCTATAGCCCCTGGACTCCTGGTCGCTAGGATCACCAGGAAGTGGGTGAGGCCACCCAGAATGTGGGTGTTCATGGCTGAAAGCCATGACTCCTCCCTTTTCCTGAGAATAGTTTATTACCAAGTCCTATTGGTTCTGTCTCTCAATGATGTCTCTTGAGTCTTTACCCCATCTCTAGTACCACCATGCTAGTCCAAGCCACCGTCACTTTCTGCTTGGGATAGCATGACTGAGAACTAGTCTGTACCTGTCTAGAATAGCCTATAGTTCTAATCTCCTCCCTTCCCCCATCTGGCTGTACAGCTGTGGTGCTTTGTGACTTGGCCAGAGGTTGGGGAAGGGACAGGAAACTGCTGCCCCTGATAAAACCTGAGGCTGCTGCATCTTTTTAGATATGGCATTTACCCACTTCCTCCTTCTAGGACCTTGGGCAGCCTCAACCAGCCATATTGGCACAGTAGCTTCCTCACTCCTCCTCCATCTTGAGCCAAGCTTTAATGTGGTCACAGCAGTGCAGTCAGTGCTGGGGACAGGGTGGTGAATGGACCTTGGTGGAGGTGGCAGGGAGACTGGGGATAAAGTGGAGTCATTCCAGGGAATTCTGACTCACAAGCTCTGAGATTATGCGTTAGTTGTTCAGTAGGCCCTCACTCCTTTTTGGGTGATGGAGTTCTTGTCTAACCACTAAGACTTGATTCTGGTTGGGGCCTTTGCCTAGGGGAGCCTTTCCTGGCTCCTCAGGCTGGCCACGAGGGCTAACACACTTAGGCACAGCATTGAGCCACTGTTTACACATGGTCTGTTCACAGGATTGTCTAAATGAATCCCTTGAGAGCAAGGCTCCTTGCTACAGCCCTAGAGACTGCCCAAGAGTCCAACGTGTCGTACGTGTATTGCTGAAATACTGGACAGAAACACGCACTAAGGATGGAAGATGCAAACGTAGGGTGACAAAGTGAAGAGGTGAGTTTTGAGCAGAAAGGCAAAGTCATTTTCTATGGGTAAGCGGAAGAGGAGGAGTGCCAAGTCTTACTGGCACTCATGCTTTCCCAAAAAAGCAGGTTCTCAGGAAGATTTAAGAGGTCTGCTAGGGGTAAGGGACCATAGCCACATTTTCCTTTTGATTTCTATTTTCTGACCAAACTTAACCATTGCTGTATCCTGCTCAACCAACCTGTGCCATTTTGAAGTCTCCTCATACTTCACTGCCTCAGCATAGAGCTAAGAATCTTAACCTTTATAGGACAGGAAGCTAAAACCCTGAACTTTGGTCTGGGCCTTCTTCATTGTTGAGTTCCCAGTGTCAAGTTCATGGTGGGCATGTAAGGTATTTGCTAGAATAAACCAGTCCTCTACCTACCCTCCATCCTCCCACTATCCTCAAGTGAGTGACTGCTGTATTACTGGTGTATTCTATGAGCCCATATATTAACTCACATGTCACTCAAGTTTTCAATCAGTATTTACTGTGTTTAAGGCACTGTGTAGATAAAGGATACAAAGATAACCATCAGGCCAGGTGCGGTGGCGCTTGCCTGTAATCCCAGCACTTTGGGAGGCTGAGGCAGGAGGATGGCTTGAGCTCAGGTGTTTGAGACCAGCCTAGGCAATACAGTGAGACCTCGTATCTATTTTAAAATTGTAAAAATAAAATATTAAAAAAACTCTGGGCCAGGTGCAGTGGTTCATACCTGTAATCTCAGCCCTTTGGGAAGCCGAGGCAGGCAGATCACGAGGTCAGGAATTCGAGACCAGTCTGACCAATATTGCGAAACTCCGTCTCTACTAAAAATAGAAAAATTAGCCGGGTGTGGTGGTGCGTGCTTGTAATCCCAGCTACTCCAGAGGCTGAGGCAGGAGAATAACTTGAACCTGGGAGGCGGAGGTTGCAGTGAGCCGAGATCTTACCACTGCACTCCAGCCTGGGCGACAGAGCGAAACTCCGTCTCAAAAAACAACCAACCAACCAAACAACCCAAAGATAGCTATCAAGGAGCCTTAACAAATAGCTCAGAAAGAGTTAAGCCATGAACACACATAACTGCAGCAAAAGGACAGTAAAGCATGCCTTGAAAAATACACAGATTATCAAAGTCATATATCATTGTTCCTCATAACAACCCTAGGAAATAAGTACTATTTTGCCTATTTTATGACACAAAAACTGTGACACAAGAGTTTTTAGGTAAATTGCCCATGTTTACACAGCCAACAGCTGGCAAAACTAGGATTCAAACCTGGGTTGCACTTGAACCCATTTTCAAATCGCCTTTTGTCAGAGAATGAATGGGTTTTTAGGCTCAGAGAATATATGAGAGCAGCAAAGGAACACAGAGGTCAGTTACAGGGAAGGACAAGTAGTTGACTCAGTATAGTAGAGTGCTTAAAGGGGTAGACTGAGGTGCAAGGGGGAAAGGAAGGCTTGGGAGTTCAAATCACTGGAGGTCCTTGAATGCCAATATTAAGGAATCTGAACTTTAATCCATGGGAGATGGAAAATCATAAAGATTTTGGATAGGCATGGTGGCTCATGCCTGTAATCCCAGCACTTTGGGAGGCCGAGGCGGGCAGATTATGAGGTCAGGAGTTCAAGACCAACCTGGCCAACATAGTGAAACCCCATCTCTACTAAAAATACAAAAATTAGCCGTGTGTGGTGGTGTCTGCTTGTAATCCCAGCTACTCCAGAGGCTGAGGCAGGGGAATCACTTGAACCTGGGAGGCGGAGGTTGCAGTGAGCCGAGATCTCACCACTGCACTCCAGCCTGGGCAACAAAGTGAGACTTCATCTCAAGAACAACAATAAAAAAAAAAAAAAAAAGAAAGAAAGAAAAAAAAGAAAATCAAAGATTTTTAGGCCAGATGTGGTGGCTCATGCCTGTAATCCCAGCATTCTGGGAGGCCAAGGTGAGGATTGCTTGAAGCCAGGTGTTTGGGACCAGCCTGTGCAACATAGCGAGACCATGTCTCTACAAAAAAATAAAAAGTAGGCAACCATGGTGGTGCACACGTGTAGTTCCAGGTACTGAGGCTGAGGGAGGAGAATCACTTAAGCCCAGGACTTTTAGGTTACAGTGACCTATAATCTTGCCATTCCACTCCAGCCTGGCTGGGCAAGAGTGAGGCTATATCTTAAAAAACATTTTTTTGAGGGGGTGGTTAGGCATGGTGGCTCACACCTGTAATCCCAACACTTTGGGATGCCACGGCGGGCAGATTGCTTGAGGCCAGGAGTTCAAGACCACCCTCGCCAACATGGCAAAACCCATCTCTACTAAAAATACAAAAATTAGCCAGGCGTGGTGGTGGTGTGCACCTATAATCTCAGCTGCTTGGGAGGCCAAGGAAGGAGAATTGTTTGAACCAGAGATGGAGGTTACAGTGAGCCGAGATTAGGCCACTGCCCTCTAGCCTGAGCGACAGGCACTCGGTCTCAAAGAAAAAAAATTTTTAAATGTCACGGGGTAAGAGATTTAATGACCAATTATGCTCCAATGTGGAAGATTACAGTGGCTGCCGGCCTGTGGATAGAACGAACTAGAAAAGGAAGGACTTAGTGGGAAGACCAGATGGGTAATGACTGCAGTTCTCTGGATTAAAGATGATGAGGCCAGGGTACTGGTGGCAAGAACAAGACAGCAGAGATTATGGAATCAGTAAATAGATTTGGAAGGAAGGTGTCAAAGGTAATTTGAAGCTTTGGTGCCTGTCTGGCAGGACAGTGGTACCATAAACTACAATTGGAAACAGGTGGAGGGAGAATCAGATTTTTGGGAAGGGAAACGAGTTTGCTACTCAATACGGATTGTGTTCCTTCGTTGTCAGAGCTGTGTTGATCTCCTTCCTGAGACTGGGCAGAGGAGTGCTGACAAGAGTCCTATAATTCTACAGTGAATTCAGATAAGGCTTCATCTAGTCAACAATTAGTGAGCTTCTATGATATGCCTGGCACTGAGCTAAGTGATGTGAAGGTTAAATTTTTAAAAATAATTAAAAAAAAATTTTTTTTGCCTCAATCCTGAAGCACAATCTTCAGTTAATGGTATTTGACTTGGCTTATGTTCTTTTTTTTTGAGACAGGGTCTCGCTCTGTCACCCAGGCTGCAGTGCAGTGACCTGATCACAGCTCACTACAGACATGACCCCTAGGCTTAAACAATCCTTCCACCTCAGCTTCATGAATAGCTGGGACCACAGGCATGCGTCTCCATGCCTAGCTAATTTAAAAAATTTTTTGTAGAGACAGGGTCTTACTATGTTGCCCAGGTTGGCCTCAAATTCCTGAGCTCAAATGATCCTCCCACCTTGGCCTCCCAAAGTCCTGGGATTATAGGCATGAGCCTGGCCACTTTGCTCATATTCTTGAACATACAATCAAATGTTTACTATTTACTCAGTGTGAGATATGCTGGGGAGGAATATAAGAATCACTCCCAGCTGGGCACAATGGCTCAAGCCTGTAATCCCAGCACTTTGGGAGGCCAAGGTGGGCGGATCATGAGATCAAGAGATTGAGACCATCCTGGCCAACATGGTGAAACCCCCTCTCTACTAAAAATACAAAAAAAATTTAGCTGGGTGTGGTGGCGTGTGCCTGTTGTCCCAGCTACCTGGGAGGCTGAGGCAGGAGAATTGCTTGAACCCGGGAGGTGGAGGTTGCAGTGAGCCGAGATCGAACCACTGCACTCCAGCCTGGCTCCTGGCAACAGAGCGAGACTCTGTCTCAAAAAAAAAAAAAAAAAAAAAAAAAATCACTCCCTGCTCTCTCAGAGATCACAATTTTACTGGGAAGCAGTGAATACAAAATGAGTTGCATTCAGATTCTGAAAAGCCAGTAAGCTTACACAGAACGGGGAATTAGGTCCTAGTCAGGGAAGCCACCCAGAAAAATGCTGCAATAATTGAGATATGAGTTGGTAGAAGTGAGTGAAGCTATCTCTGGCAAATACAAATGGAAATGGCTGAGGAGGCCTGAATTAGTTAAGGATATAGAAGAGGGAGTACTTCATGTTTCAGGCCATGGTGGCTGAGGCCTTGTCAGAAGGCAATTAATTGCACATACCTTCACATAACACTCTATACAGTCCAGTCTGCCTCTGACTTGTCAACTACCCTGCTCCCAGAAAATCTTTTTTTTTTGAGACGGAGTCTCACTCTGTCACCCAGACTGGATGTGCAGTGGCATGATCTCAGCTAATTGTAACCTCCACCTCCCACATTCAAGTGATTCTCCTGCCTCAGCCTCCTGAGTAGCTGGAATTATAGGCATGCACCACCATGCCCAGCCAATTTTTTTTTTTTTTTTTTAGTAGAGACAAGGTTTCACCATGTTGGCCAGGCTGACCTCAAACTTCTGACCTCAAGTGATCAACCCGCCGTAGCCTTCCAAAGTGCTGGGATTAGATATGAGCCACCACCACTGGCCTCATTTTTCATTTTCTAATGTCATTGTGTGTGTGTGTGTGTGTGTGTGTGTGTGTGTGAGAGAGAGAGAGAGAGAGAGAGAGAGAGAGAGAGAGAGAGAGAAAGGGTCTTGCTCTGCTGCCCACGCTGGAGTTCAGTGGTGTGATCCTGGCTCAGCCTCTGCCTCCTGGGTTCAAGCGATGCTCCTGCCTCAGCCTCTCAAGTAACTGGGATTACAGGTGTGCACCACCATGCCCGGCTAATTTTTGTATGTCTAACGTCACTTCTTTCTGGGTAAGGATCTTTGCTATTTTAGGAATACAGGCAGATCTAAGCATTCAACCCCCAGGTTCAAGTTGAACAGCTTCTCTTTAATCAAGGGGAGAACACAGGTGTAACAGAGAGTAGGAAAGAAATGTATCAAAATAGAGTAGGAAAGAAAGCCTTTCCTTCTTGAAAGGCTGAAGTTGAGAGGGAAAACTCATTTATCACTACAAATCTATGGTAGATTTCCATGCTAAATTTTCCCTGCCTCTTTTGTGATTTTTTTGATATGGAAGAGTAGGGGCTTTATCTTCTTAGTAACAATTATTTCTTTTCACCAGGTAGCGGGGCTCAAACATTGTAGTGATATTAAAAGGCTGAGGAGAGTAATTGAAGACTGGCTTACAGAACTCCACCTGGAGGACAAAATCCTGGCAGATGATTCTTGTAATCTCAGTGCTCTTAAAGTAGTCCAAAATCCTAAAATTCAAAGCCAGAAATTCCACACCCATTTAGTAAGCACCTCTATATACACTACTACACACAGATTACATATCTAAAATGGAAGGAAATGGAAGAAAACTCTTGTGGGAAAGACGAAGTGGAAAGGAGGTGTACATTCCAATACATCTACCTACAACTGAGAGAAATTAACTACTATTACCTCCTCCCACACCAAGATCTTTCCTCTCTCTTTGCGTAGCCTGAGCTTTCAGAAGCACAACTGCAAACAACTCAAACTGGTTCATAGGATCTGTTCCTTGGTCACTTCAAACAAGATGTTATTTATGACCCACACTTCCAACCCTACCCAACGCTGAGTGGATGGGGCAACAATTACGACAGACACTGCTAAGTTTCCACAAATCATTGGTTTATTAGAAAGTTCCTTTCCCTCATTTTACAGCATATATATCTCTATCATATGTGATAAAGTTAAATACAATCTGTTATGCTTGTAAGTAAGGATAGGTTATTTTGTTTTTTTAAGTTTTAAAATCACTATTCTGGAAGTTAAGGAAAATGCCTCTAGGAAGGCAAAGAGGCAGCCAGAGTATGGCTCAATCTACAAGCTAATGGGAAGCAGCACAAAATATTAATACTGTATTATTTAAATATTTACATGGGCTGAAAGCAAAGAAAAATGAGTCCCTTCACTCACAGATGATTTTGTTTTTCCAGTGCTAGTTATCCAAGAAGTGATGCTTCTGAATCAGACGAGGAGCACTGAATAGGTAGGAGGGAGGGCAGTCAAGAGTTGTGTTTGCCTGGCACTTTCTTCTCATAAACTCAAAACCTTTCTCTTTTGAGAATCTGAGAAGGCAGGAACACAGAGCCTTGGCCCAGGTAAGCAAAGTTTTTCTTGTCAAGTGACCACCCAGCCAATTCTAGCTACAGGAATAGTTAGGAAAATGCCACAGAGGGAATTGTTAACCTCATCAAAGGAGATGGAACCTGCAATACAAGCACCTTTGGGTCAGTGTGTTAATTAGGGCTGAGGGCCTGGATGAAAGGCAAGAAGAGGGGTGAAGGAGGCTTAGGTGGTAATTCCGCTGGTCAGTGTCATGGAAAAGAAACAAGGAACGTTTACTGCTTAAACTGAGCTGGGCAGAGGGCACGGAAACTATGAAGCAAAACAATTTGAAGTATCTATAAATGTGCTTACCTCCCAATAAAAGGAAGAAGACTGTCCCAACTCATCCTTCAGTCTACTTCTACTTCAGTTTCTAACAACCCAAAAGGCACATTAAAAAAAAAAAAAACTGTCAGGGGAGGCTAAGTACTAGGAAGGCAAACAGACTGACTGCCTGGAACAAGGTACCCAGGGAAACCCAGGATCCCCCCAGAAAATCACTGCATGTCACTGCTGTGAGATTCAGTCAATAAAGCTGTTGAGTCCCCTCCTTCTCTTCTGGGGGGTCCACTGGTTTCTCTATGTAAAACAACAAAAGTACCCAAGGGAGACTGTCAAAGATGAGCATCCCTCGGAAACCCCGAGCTGACTGCTGCCCATTAGCTCAAAAATCCCAATACCGGGGGCACTACTTACTGCAAATTACTTAACATTTTGTCCCAGCAAAAAATGTTTTAACATTTTATAGTTCATAACTTCAAAAAATACAGGAGCTTGGTAAAATATACATGCTTAGTCAGTTTTGCACCTAGCAGAAAACAAATACTTTTATTTTTTGTTTTCATTTTATAACCTTTAAAGTTTCTTAATTCAACTAAGGCAAACATATTTACACAAAGCCACCAGAACGAGGATCACTTAAAGAGCTGGATGTAAAAAATATTATTGCAGTATACTACAAATATGGAACCTTTTTTATATGAGCTACAAAAAGCAGCATTTACGTTTATAGAGTTCAGTGCAATTTTTTACATTAAAAAATCCTATAAATTAAAAAGGAAACATCAACACAACAGAAGAAAATATACCCTTCACTTCAGACACATGAACTCCTCTCTGGGAAAGCACACGGGCAACTGTATACTCCGCAGAGCTTCTATTCATGATAGGATCTTTTCTGGGATATGGAGATGCCTCCTCTGGGGTGAGGGACATCAGGATAACAGTGCCAAATGTGTGGCCCCGTTTATGTGGGGCTGGATCGAATTGCAGCCTGAGCTGCATCAGGTTCCAGGTCAGACTCCCTTTCCACCTCACCTGGGATAACATAAGGTCACCAAGGATGGTCAAAGATACTACTCCAAAGTGGTGGCACTTCCACCACGAGAACAGCTTGGCCTTCCTTGTGGCACTGAGAAGGCAAGACCAGATGGGCCCACAGCAAGTGCTTTGGTGACAACCCACTGCCCAGAGAGGAGGAAAATGTTTAAAACTTTATAGAAGGGAAGCGCAGAGGATAAAAAGCAGAGGGAGGAAGGAATTATCTAAACTTGACAGTTAGGAGATGTCGCTGCAGAGGGGTGGGTAGCACTTACTGGTGTTCCCTAGCTTAGAAACACAGCAGAAGGAGGGACAAATTGAGAGAAGGACAGGAAAAAAGAAATCCCTGATAGTAAACTCAAAGCAAACTTCAAATCTAAACCCACCCCTGCAAGCCAAAACTCAATTCTTTGGCTGCCAGACACTGCCCATCCCAGCTTCTATTTGCTGGTACTAATGGCTCAACACCCCCAAGGGAACATTTATGGTTCTCCTTCCCTGGCCCTACATAGGATCCCATCCCCAACTCATGTGCCATGGCTGGGAGGATGCTGCAGGTCCTGACCTGAGAAGATGGGGTGAAGTAGTGGGTGAAGGTGGAGGGCGGTGGCAGCTGCTGCAGCAGGCCGTGGGGCAAGCAGAGTGGGGTAGAGGGCAGCATGTGGGACAGGGTGAAAGGTGAACGGCCCAGGATGGATGGCTGAGGCAGGAATGATGTGGATGGGATGGCTAGCGAGAAAGGTGGCAGGGTGGCCAGGGATGATTGAGTGAGTGAGGTGGGACAAGGAAATGGGGGTCAGATGGGGCTGGGGAATATGATGCACCTGGGCAAGTGGCTGGGGATGGGGGTGGGGGTGAATGCCAATGGCGGCAGCAGCTGCTGCAGCATGATGTTGTAGGATGGCATGCTGAACAGTTGTGATGGAGGTGGCAGAGGCTGTAGCTGGCTGCTGAATGTGGATGGGCTGCAGGGCTGGTGTGGCTGGGGCCAGGGCAGCTGAGGCTGGAAAGGCCTTTACTTGCTTGGCCAGAAGCTGCTGCTGGATGTGTTGCTGTGCAGCCTGTTGGAGCTTGCTGTACTTCTCCATCTCCTCAGGGGTGAAGGTGATGGGCTGGCTCTCCAGGGGGGCCAGTGAAGCATCCTCAGCCCCATCTGTTGACTCAATACTAGGATCTCCACTGGGAGGCGCATAACTGGCGAAATGCTCAAGGTCTGGTGCTATAGGCAGCAAGCTGGATTCCACAGGGCCTGGTTGACTGCTGTTATCCAGGGACTCCAGGGTGTCCCCGTCACTGGGGTCGGGGAGGTAGCTATGGGAGATGTTTGGGTCCCCAGGGTAGCAGTCAGAGTGTGCCGGGGTGCCTAGTGGAGCCACAGGATGATCAGCAGTAGCTTCTTCAGACTTTGGTTCTTCTGGGGGTGGCTCTGATAAGGGGCCAGTTGTTTCCTCTGAAGGGAACTGATGCCCAAAAAGGGTATCACTACTCCCTGGGGGCCCTTCTTCCGTCTCTGACTGTTCTTGCTCTTCCCCCCTTTCCAAGCCAGACTCTTCACATTTCTTGTTGGGCTTTCGGGTAGCTGGGAGCTTCCCTATCAGTGGAAGGACGGGCTTATTGCCAAGAGATGGGGGGAGCTTGGGCCCAAAGTAACCTTGTGGGGGGTCTTTGAGCTTGGGCCCAGCTTTATTAGGGGTGGCCTGCACCTCCTCACTCACACTAGGTTTCCTCTCCACTTTCCTTGACTGGATCTTCTCCAGCAGCAGTTTGGCAGTGACAGAGTTCTTGTCTTCAGGACTGCAGTCACTTTCTGACCCTCTTCCTGTGCCAATGTTGCTGTTCTGGGTAGGTGGACCTGTCCCTTTACTGTCATCTCCTCTGCCATCATCTTTCTTCCCGGGACCTTCTCCCCGGCCTGATCGGAAATAGTGGGGGGACTGGGAGCGGTAGATCTTAGAACGAATGAAGTCCCGACGCCCAGAATGCCTTTCCTCAGGGCTCTCATGACCCCACGATCCCTTCCTGGAGCCTGATCTCTGGGAAGGGCTCCTGGTGCTGCGGCTGCGGTCCCGGCTATAGCTCCGGCTCCGTTGCCAGCTGTGGGCTGTAGTGCTACGGCTTCTCCGCTTGCTCCGACTACGACTACAACTGCTGCTGCGGCTGCGGCCCCGGGATCTTGAGCGCTCTCTGGTATGACTCCGAGACCGGCTTCGGGACTGGCTGCAACTGAGGCTATAGTCATCATCAGAAGATGAATATTTGTGCCGTTTGGATCGGTGTTTGGAGCTGGCATAGTCTGAGTCATCTGAGTCATGGGAACGTTTGGAGTGCCTTCGTGATCGGTCACTATAGTCACTGTAGCTGTCATCAGAGTAACTGCGCTGTCTACTATAGCAGCTCTGGTCTGATGAGGCATCTGAGCTACTTGAATAAGAACGCCGGGAGGAACGATGTGAGGAATGGCGCCGGCCAGACCTCGAGCGGCTGCGGGAATGCTCACTGCCTGAATCTTCCTCCTCTTCTTCCTCACTGTACTGGGATGGAGACTTCTGGTGTAGCCGGTGTGATGAAGCATCATCGCTATCCTCATCTCCACTACTGGGTTGGCTCCGATGGCTAGACCGGCTGCTCCGTTTGGTGCCTGCTCTTCGCTGGCAGGATGAAGGTGGAAGTTCACCTTTGTGTTTCCTCCCACCATGGTCTTGGGAGCTGCTACCGCCCTCACCTTCATCCTTTTTGCCACTGCTCCCCTCTTCAGCTGGGAGGGATCTTCGCTGGGAGTCATCTTGAGCTCGCCGCCGTCTTCTTGGTGGTGCAGGACTGCCACTCCCAGGGGGTTCTGGTTTGGGTCCTCGTTCAGAATCAGCTGGGGCTGATGACTTATTCTTCTTTCGTTTTCGTTTCTTGCGCTTCTTAGATTTCTCCCCTGACTCTGCCTTAGAGCTTTTCTCTTCTGTGTCAGCCTTGTGTTTACGTTTGTGTTTGCTGGATTTTTTGTGCTTCTTTTTCTTTTTGTGCCGGTGGGACTTCCCGGATCGTTCTTTCTTGCTGGGAAGGCTTCTCCCTGTGTCTTCTGTCTCAGACCCATGGCTACCCACAGGCTCCTGCTTGTTCAGGCTGCTACAGGCAGACCCTGAAGCAGGTGCATCCATTCTGCCTCCTGAGGAACGTACTATTTTCTCTCCACCCCCTTCCTTGTTTTTATTTGGCTCACCAGCATCTAGGCCTTGGAGATGATCCTTTGAGGAACTTCCTATATCCTTTGGCTTTTCTGTCCCTTTAGTTCTGGCATCTTTGTTCCTTGAAAGTTTAAAGTCAAAATATAAAGGGTTACAACTGTATGAAATGGATGGTTCTGCCTTGGTGAAAATTAATAGTTCTGACGGCCATTGGAGGGCAGTGCTTTCATCTTTGCTCAAAACTGGGAAAAAGGGACCAGTAGGATGTTTGGGTCCTTCTTGGCTTTCTTTCCCTGCTGGGGTGGCCAGAGAGGTTTCTTTGGAAGAGTTGGACTCACACATTTGGGTCTCTGAAACCTTCTGACTATGACTCTCTGAACTCTGATCACTTACATCCCCTCCTAAGGCTTTCTTTGCCTCAGCTTTGCTTCCTGGTTCTGAGGGCTCGGTCATGGTGGTTTCCTTTGGCTGCTCAGAGACTTCACTAATAGTCTTTTCTGCTCCTTGGCTTGCTGCCACCTTGATGCAGCTTTTAGGCTTGGGAGAACTGCCTTTTTTACTCTCTGGGACATTCTTTGGGTGTGTACTATTATCACCTTCCATTTGTTCACTGGCTCTCATAAAAAGTAGAAAGGGAAAATTAGGTTTTACTTTGCAGTGTGCTGGGGGGATGTAGTGGTAATACTCGGGCTCTGTAGCCCCAGCTCCTTCTTCTCGCTTCATCCTTTTTAATTTGGATAACGTTGAGGCAAGAGACCCTCCATCCTGAGGGTCTTCATCCTCTTTTTTACCATCAAGATTACTGCTACCATCAGAGTCTCCTACCTTCTGCAGTCCTTGGTCAGAACCCTTCTCATCAGGTTTTGTTCCATCTTCAGGGGTCCCTTCCTCCGCGTGGTCCTTGAAAACTGATGCTATTGATTCAAGTTTGACAGGAGCCTTCTTGGCAAAAGAAAATGACACTCCCAATTTTTGCAATGGGGTCCCCAGATTATTCTTAATGCCAAAGCTGATGCCTTGGGAGGCTGACCCAGGAGGCTGTGCCAGTCCAGTGGTACTAGTGATTTGTACTGCAGTGAAAGGGCCTCCTTTATCTGTGGAAAATTCAGATCCCAGGCCACAAGAGGCAGTGGCACCTGTGCCACTATTTGTAGCTGATTCATCCTTATCATCTTCTCCACCTTCTTCATCTACAGCCACTGTGGTTGGTCTGAACATGGGACCACTTCCAGGTGCACTACACGATGATTTATAAAAATAACAAACAAACAAAAAACAGGTTTAGGAATACATTTCATAAACCTTATAAAATACTCATCTCTTATATCCTATCACTCATTATAGGTAGATCTCAAAGACAGTGAGTGGTGGTTATATTCCCGAGCCCTATACTAACAAATGTGATTTTCTCAGAGAAGGTTAGGCAAAGACTCATTCTGTTAACCTACCAAACTAAATTCCGAGGGTGAGCCAGTTATTGCTGTTTCATCTTAAGCTGTCGAATGTACAAAAAGCTGTGTTTGGTGGCTCACGCCTGTAATCCCAGCACTTTGGGAGGCCAAGGTGGGCAGATTGCTTGAGGTCAGGAGTTTGAGACCAGTGTGGCCAACATAGTGAAATCCTATTTCTACTAAAAATACAAAAATTAGGCCAGGAGCACTGGCTCACATTTGTAATCCCAGCACTTTGGGAGGCTGAGGTGGGTAGATCACTTGAGATCAGGAGTTTGTAACCAGTCTGGTCAAAATGGTGAAACTCTGTCTTTACTAAAAATACAGAATTGGCTGGGCGTGGTGGCACACACCTGTAATCCCAGCCACTCGGGAGGCTGAGGTAGGAGAATTGCTTGAACCTAGGAGATGGAAGTTGCAGTGAGCCAAAAACGTGCCACTGCACTCCAGGCTGGGCGACAAAACAAGACTCTGTCTCAAAAAAAAAAAAAAAAAAAAAAGTATAAAAAGACATCACGGCTCAAATAGCCCATCATTACTATGTTTCTGATCTCATTTCTTATTCTATCATCCTGTCCATCAGTATGTTATCTAATGTATGGCTGTACATGTATTCACAAAGGTTTTATTTTATTCAATTAAGGAAAAAATCTTGCTGGGCAAGGGTGGCTCACATTTGTAATCTCTGATTTAAGAGGCTGAGGTGGGAGGATTGCCTGAGGCCAGGAGGTCAAGACCAGTCTGGGCAACACAGTGAGACCCCACCTCTAAAAATAACAAAATCAATAAAAATTTCTCTATACTTTCAAATTTCAGTTTTTAAAAATATGCATATTTCTGAGTTAAACGTAGAAATGTCCACTGTGCTACTTATGGCATGTCTGTGGTATGTCTGTCATAGAAACTAAAAAGTCCATGCCTATCTCCTGGGTACCATAACAAGCATTTGCTTTGGTTTTGTGGCAGTTTCTGGGCATTCAGTACTGTGGTCACAATGTCACTGAGCACTTTCATCTTTGAAAAAAGGAACATCAAGGAGCCTCGATAGTTTTAAACTGCTGCTCTTGCCTGAAAGTTTTATTTTTTTGAGATAGAGTTTAACTGTGTTGCCCAGGCTGGAGTGAAGTGGCATGATCATAGCTCACTGTAATCTCAAACTCTTGGCTCCATCATCCCACCTCAGCCTCTTGAGAAGCTAGGACTACAAGTGGACATCACCATACTGGCTAATTTTATTTATTTAGAGATAGTATCACTCTGTTGTCCAGGCTGGAGTGCAGTGGCGAGATCTCAGCTCACTCCTACCTTTGCCTCCAGAGTTCAAGCGATTATCCTGCCTCAGCCTCCCAAGTAGCTGGGATTATAGGAGCCCGTGCCACCATGCCTGGCTAATTTTTGTGTTTTAAGTAGAAACAGGGTTTCGTCATATTGGTCAGGCTGGTCTCGAACTCCTGGCTTCAAGTGATCTGCCCACCTTGCCCTTCCAAAGTGCTGGGATTACAGGTGTGAGCCATCATGGCTGGACCATGCTGGCTAATTAAAAAAAATTTTTTGTAGAGACAGAGTCTTGCTATGTTGACCAGATTGGTCTTGAATACCTGGCCTCAAGGGATCCTCCTGCCTCTGCCTCTGCCTCCCAGAGTGCTGGGATTAGAGGTGTGAGCCACCGTCCATCTGGCCTACATTTTTTTTTTTTTAAACAGTCTTGCTTTGTCACCAGGCTGAAGTGCAGTGGCACGATCTTGGCTCACTGCAAACTCTGCCCCCCAGGTTCAAGCAATTCCTCTGCCTCAGCCTCCTGAGAGCTGGGACTACAAGCACGCACCACCATGCCCAGCTAATTTTTTATATTTTAGTCTAAGGGGTTTCACCATGTTGGCCAGGATGGTCTCGCTCTCCTGACCTCGTGTTCCGCCCGCCTCAGCTTCCCAAAGTACTGGGATTACAGGTGTGAGACACTGCACCCGGCCTTTATTGCAATTTTTATAGTGTGTACACTACACAATGCACACTATACCCTTAAATTCCAAATAAAGAACTAAATAGCATTAGATACCTATTTGTATGATGTCCTTGTTATCTGAACCCCAGCTACTAGCTGTCCTCAACTCAGGGCTAAGTATATTCAGACAATGTGTAATCTCTTGCTATCTAAACTGTTACTACTAGAAAATGGGAACTGAACAGATTTGGAGAGCAAGAGATACTTACACTTATGAAACCTACTCCATAGCAAACAAACAGAAAACAACCCTCCCCTTAAACTGAATAAAAAGGGGATTCTGTTTTTTGAGACAGGGTCTTGCTCTATCAGGCTGGACTGCAATGGTGCAATCACAGCTCACTGCAGGCTTGATTTCCCAGGCTCAAGTGATTCTTCCACCTTAGCCTCCCCAGTAGCTGGGACTACAGGCATGTGCCACCATGCCCAACTAATTTTTAAGATTTTGTTTTTAGAAACAGGGTCTTTCCTATGTTGGCCTGGCTGGTCTTGAGCTCCTGGATTCAAGTGATCCTCTTGCTTTGGTCCCCCAAAGTGCTGGGATTATAGGTGTGAGTCACTACGCCGAGCATGTGCTTTTTAATATAAATGTTAAAAAATGGGAATAATTGTAACAGTGTCATCATTTATTTATTGAGTATCTCTGATGTGCTAGGCATTCCTTCAAGCATTTCCAAGTTAATAACTCAATCACTCCTCACAACTGTAAGTTGTTTTTATTTCTATCTTACAGACATGGAAACTGAGGCATAGAGAGTTTAGATATAACTTTATTAAGTCAAACAGTAAGAAGAAAATGGCCTCAAAAATATACATACTTAATCAGTATATTATACTGCAAGTTTATAGATATGCTTTTTATTTGAAAGAAGGATCAATTAAACATTTTAAGGAACTGGAGAACATTAAGTAAAATAACCCAGAAACAGAAAATTAAACACTGTAGGTTCTCACTCATATGTGGAAACTAAAAAAAAAGTTGATCTCATAGAAGTAAAAAGTATAACAAAGGATACTAGAAGCTGGGAAGGGTAGGAGAGGGAGAGATTTATTACAAAATTACAGCTAACTAGGAAGAGTAAGTTCCAGTGTTCTATACCACTGTAGGATGACTAGAGTTAACAATACTATGTAGTTTTGGCCGGGGGGTGGTGGCTCACGCCTGTAATCCCCGTACTTTGGGAGGCTGAGGAGTGTGGATCAAAAAGTCAGGAATTCGAGACCAGCCTGACCAACATGGTGAAACCCTGTCTCTACTAAAAATACAAAAATTAGCCAGATGTGGTGGCGTGCACCTGTAATCCCAGCTACTTGGGAGGTTGAGAAAGGAGAATTGCTTGAACTCGGGAGGCAGAGGTTGCAGTGAGCTGAGATCGTGCCATTTCACTCCAGCCTGGGAGACACAGTGAGACTGTCTCAAAAAAACAAAAACAACAACAAACCCAAACAAACAATACTATCTGGTTTCAAGTAGCTAGAAAGAGGATACTAAATGTTCATGCACGAAGAAATGATAACTGTTTGAGGCGATGGATATGGTAATTACCCTGATCTGATCACTTTGCATTATATGTACTGAAACATTACTAGGTAACCCGTGTATATGTACAATCATTATTTGTAAAAAAAAAATTAAGATTTATAGTTTTTAAATCTTTTTTTTTTTTTTTGAGACGGAGTTTCGCTCTTGTTACCCAGGCTGGAGTGCAATGGCGCGATCTCGGCTCACCGCAACCTCCGCCTCCTGGGTTCAGGCAATTCTCCTGCCCCAGCCCCCTGAGTAGCTGGGATTACAGGCACGCGCCACCATGCCCAGCTAATTTTTTGTATTTTTAGTAGAGACGGGGTTTCACCATGTTGACCAGGATGGTCTCGATCTCTTGACCTCGTGATCCACCCGCCTCGGCCTCCCACAGTGCTGGGATTACAGGCTTGAGCCACCGCGCCCGGCCAGTTCTTAAATCTTAATTTAATTCTTAAATTATAAGCTTAAATCTATACAATTTTAAGGATTATAATTATCTGTACAACCCTCTGAGAAAAAATATACTCACCATTCAGCTTGTTTTCTTTGCTCTGCCAGCTCATGGAGCCGCCGAAGGGCTTTTTCCTGTTTTTTCTCATCCTTGCGGGATCTTGAAGAGACATTTCGAGCAAACTCTCTCTGCTTGAGATCTTTTAATCTCTGGGTTAAAAGAAAGAAAGATACAGAGGGTGGATGATTTAGAGTAACTTAGGAATCTGAAAGCAAAGCCTTAGGACATGACCCTCAACCAATAGTTACAGTATTAGTGTAGAATACATTATCATATTCTCTTATGGCAATTGAAAACACAATGGCTGATTACTTTGGGTATAGCACTTGCAGTATCTGCATTTCTAATAAGGACAACGTAGCATTTGCTTTATTAGGCAAAATAAAATGATCTCAAATGCAACAAGCAAATTTTAGAACACTGGGAGGAAAGAAAAGGGACTATTTAATCACCTGCTCCTCCAGGATGCAAAACTAGACAAACAGAACATGAGATAAATTGCAATACCACAAGCCAAAGAGAACAGAAAGGGGTTAGGCTAGTACAGAAAATTACCCAGGTGTAAGATCTTGAAAAGCAATGTACAGCTTACATGGGGGGGTTATTAAAATTAGAACAAATAGAAAGTATACTTTTATTTCACCATAAAAAGGTGTTGTTATTTTTTTTTCAGCATGAATAGAGGTTTCCTGTAACTACTGAATAAACCCGAGAGGTCTTCCAGTGCTAGCATGTTTAGAGCTCACCAGTCTGACCACTTTATTTGGTCAGCCTGCTGAAAGTAGTATGTGATCCTTCATGGCCCTGAGAGGAATATCCAGGGGATGAGGAGGGAGAGCAGAGGTAAGTCAAAGATTTTATTACTTAAAATCCAGATAACAGAATGGGTCTTTTATTTTCAGAAGCTACTGTATAATTTTCTTTAAAACAAAACAAACTACAACCAAAAAAGAACAGTGTTATGACACACTGGTGACAGAACCCAGACATATCTATCTGCAATGAAGACACAACTAAAATTATTTTCAAGACATTAGATAACACAAGAAACAAACAAAACAAAACATATACATTAGCCTATGCTTTTACAACAGCATTGGGAAAAGGAATTTGACCCAGTATAAAGTGGACATTGCTTTGTGGAAAGGCATGATGTTTAACAGACAGAGGAATTTTCTTACCTAATATTTATGAAATGTGTTTTGAATCTTTTTAAATTGGAAGAGGGGAAGGGTAGAAAGACACACACAATAAAAGATATACAGCTAAAGACACTAGTAGAAAAACTCACTCTTGTGATCTGGGCTCCCAAATTAGAAGGATTTGCTTTCAATACATCAGCTGAAAATGTCACATCACAAAGAAAAAAAAGTAAAAAATAAAACAAGAGTGGAAGAGAAAAAAAAAAATAAAGCAAGCATTACTACAAAAGCTCTCTTAGTGAATCTGTAAACTATTATACTGAACAATCAGGGACAAAGCCATCAACTCTAAAAGGGCTGGGGAGAAGGGAAGCACCTGTACAACATATATATGTGTACATACACACAGACTGACATAGTAAGCCCACCTAGAAAAATGAAACTACCTGTACTTCTTCCAGAAAAATGGTTCCAGAACTTTGGAAAAGACCATTGTGGCATAAAAAGCAGTCTTGTTTCTATTAGCCCTTATTTTGGGGAAGTTGAAGCAATGAACAGCTGACAAAACTATTAGTGCCCATCATTAAGATTTTTTTTTTTTTTTTGAGACACAGTCTCTCTCTGTCGCCCAGGCCGGAGTGCAGTGGCATGATCCTGGCTCACTGCAGCCTCCACCTTCCAGCTTCAAGCAATTCTCATGCCTCAGCCTCCCAAGTAGCTGGGATTACGGGCGTGCACCCCCATGCCTGGCTCATTTTTTATATTTTTAGTAGAGATGGAGTTTCATTATGGTGGCCAGGGTGGTCTCAAACTCCTGGCCTCAAGTGCTCTACCCGCCTTGGCCTCCCAAGGTGCTGGGATTAAAGGCATGAGCCACCATGCCTAGCCCACAATTAAGATTTTTATAATACCACTTCAAGATAAAGGATCAACTATTTTAAATAAATATGAATTCCAATTTCCTCTTCCTGAGGTGAATGGGGCAGAAATAGAAGGCTTATCAGGCCTATTATATGATTACCTTTGGCCACAAACCTAGTTTTTTCTTCCCCAAACATGTAACAGGCTCTCTAGCCAAGATTTAGATAGAATGTATCTTCTTCTCATATTTGCCATTTCTCCCTCTCTCCTCTCAGCTCAATGCAACCTCCGCCTCCTGGGTCCAAGCGATTCTTCTGTCTCAGCCTCCTGAGTAGCTGAGACTACAGGTCCCCGTCACCATGTCTGGCTGATTTTCTGTATTTTTAGTAGAGATAGGGTTTCATCTTGTTGGCCAGGGTAGTCTTGAATTCCTGACCTCAAGTGATCCACCCACCGTGGCTTCCCAAAGTGCTGGGATTACAGGCATGAGCCACTGTGCCCGGCCTGCCATCTCTCTCTAGCTACCTGCTAAGACTGGAAAATCTCCCTATGCCATTTCTCCCCTTCTTACAAATATTTCATTACTTTTAGGAAGCATTTTTCAAACTACATGACATTGTCCAAAAGAACAATCATTTTGTCAAAGTATGGAGTCTCCAGGCTGAGCTGAGACTAAGCTTTCCATTCAGCAGCCACTCTGTACAGCCTTCAAGTTGAAGGAATAGAACCATGTCCACATCATGCTGAAGACATCCTATCTCAAATTCCCACCACAAGAATATGGTTGGAGGTAGAGAGGGAAGAAAATGGGATGATGTAATAAAAGAATCTAAATTGCAGGCTCCCTCTGGGCATATCTATCCTAATTAATACCCCCATATGGCTTAGAAAGGCTCCCAACATCACATTTTCACACTACAAACTTTACAGTTAAGTCTGCAGTCCCAAAAGCAGAATTGAGAACCCCAGAATTCTAACCCCAACCTTAAGAGGCAGGACTCAGCAAACCCTCTCAAACTCAATATGTATACTTGAGGTTTCTCTCAGATGAGGACATTCTGGTGACTTTTTTTTTTTTTTTTTTGAGACGGAGTTTCACTCATGTTACCCAGGCTGGAGTGCAATGGCGCGATCTCGGCTCACCGCAACCTCCGCCTCCTGGGTTCAGGCAATTCTCCTGCCTCAGCCTCCTGAGTAGCTGGGATTACAGGCACGCACCACCATGCCCAGCTAATGTTTTGTATTTTCAGTAGAGACGGGGTTTCACCATGTTGACCAGGATAGTCTCGATCTCTTGACCTCGTGATCCACCCGCCTCGGCCTCCCAAAGTGCTGGGATTATAGGCTTGAGCCACCGCGCCCAGCCCATTCTGGTGACTTTTAAGAGAAAAAGTCTCACTTTGTTGCCCAGGCTGAAGTGCTGGGGCTATTCACATGTGTGATTCCACTACTGATTGGCATGGGAGTTTTGACCTGCTCTGTTTCTGACCTGCACCAGTTCATCTCTCCTTAGGAATCTTGGGTTGGTCCCCTGCTCCTGGGAGTTTGATGTCCACTTAGTGCAGACACCCAGTCAGCATAGCGCACTGTAGCCCAGAACTCCTGGGCTCAAGTGATCCCCTAGTCTCAGCCTCCCTATAAGTCAGGACTACAGGAATGCGCCACCAGACCTAGCCAAGACGTGGGTTATAAGGTTCACATTTTCGTTTACCTAGAATGAATGCCTAACTCCAAGTGTCTCCTGCCTACTCAAGGTCAAACTAAATTCTCACACAGTCTCTACTGATCCTTCAAAAGAGGGAACTGTTCTTTCTGAACTGTCCTTAGTGGTGCTTTGTCATATCACTCACCTAGCAGCTATCGTATTTTGTTCTCTGATCAGTTACTCTTGTCTTTTAAAAAGGCAGTATGTGACAGCTTCAGAGTCAGGAAGCCTGGGTTCAAATCCATTAATTACTAGCCAATCCACTTACTACTAGGTGATTTCACCTGAGTTCCAGTTCCCTCATTAAAAAATAGAGCTATCCACCTACAGATTTACAAGATTAAATGTCAGAATAAATGTAAAGCATTAAATAAGTCACAACTGTTCAATACTGCCTTTCCTCTGTGTGGGGCAGGGACTACAGCTTATCTTTATAATCAACCCTGCAGTGCATGAAACAGTACTAAGTCTAGAGAGGGCATATGATAAATGTCCAGTGAATAATTCAGTTCAAACATTAGATCCTTCATTTTCCCCCAAATAAATTTTTCTACCATTTATTTGTAGGAAGGGTTGATATAAAGTATTCTTATATTTTTATTAGGGACATATTAAGGTTATATAGTACGGTCCACCTAGCTACCGCTGCGGGTATCCCTTATTTTTAAACAGAATTAGGCTAAATGACAAAAGATACTGGCCAGAAACTTCTCAGCTTCTTACCTAAAAAGTTAATTTTTATAAAGGCAAAAGGCCCTAATCAGAGTAAAGTTTTCCAAAATTGCCTATTTTATTCCAAAAGGCTACCAAGGTCTGGCTCATTTGCCACGGAATGCCCATGTGAAATTCTGTGAATTGTATCTGTACTTTTCTCTTAAATTCTAAAGAGGAACACAACTTTAGATAATTTCTTCAGGTGAGACTACAGCAACATGCCTGCCTATCAGAGTAAAGACAGTTCAGAAAAAGATCAAAAATTGCAGATACGTCATCAATCTTGTCAAAGTCTGAGCAAATTTTCTATCATACACAAAAATTCAAGTTAGATTCCAAATTGGGACATTCTCATGTGAATGGATTTAATTATCCATTTAAGCTGACTCAAAAGCTATGAGACTATATCCTTATATCTGAAAATTATACAATATGCTTTCTGAAGAGCTGCTAATAAATTAGCTTATTTTATTGAACTACTAATGCCTAGTAACAAAAACTTAAGCCACAGAACATATTTTTAGTTGGGAAATATCTTGATTCAAGAAAAGGAGACTGAACCCCACTGAAAATAAAAAGATATGAAGATCCTGTTTTTCTGAAAAATCAATAGCATTTTCCCAAAACCACATACATTTGTAGCACAGTACAGAATGGAAGAAACGTTTCCCACAGATCCTTAATCACATGGTGGCTGGGATTTCCATTAAACTTTCCAGAAGACCAGAAGAAAGGCAATACCTTAACAAATGATCCAGTACTTGAAGTACCCATCCACATTAAACGCTGAAAGATTAAGCCAAAGAAATGAGAATCAGGTAAATCTGAATGTAGATTATAAATGTGCAGAAAAGGTTCACCCCAGCAGCCACCCACTTATCTTTAAATGTAGACTTCAAGAGCAGAAACGTTCTGCCTCACAGTGTCTATTAAAACAAGCCAACTATGGCAATCAGGCTTTGTAGAACATCCGTAAAGTGGCTGTCAAGAAATATGGCTTCTTTACATAGTGAAGAGCAATAGTGTTCCTGCTCAACACTGACTGAGTTTAATAAGACACATATTTCTGTAAAGTGTTCCCCAACCACAAAATACAAAGGTTTAATAAAATATTTTCTGTATCTTTTAGTGCTATGCTTCTTTCTTCTATCAAAATAAAATTTGACACTAGGAGTTTATATTTGATGGAGTATACTAAGAATAATTCTGACTACTATCTTTCTCAAGTATTTCAAATTGATTATCTAAATTTAAAGAATAAAACCTGTTTTTATCATGTGAAAGGAATTTCAGGCATCAGAAAACAGGCAGAATTTAAGGCAGAGTATTTCCTATTGCCACTAAAGACCCACGGTTCTACATTTACTCAGCTCTGAAGAAACTTGATTTTGTCTCTTTAGGATCAAAAAATTATCCATGGTTTCTTTCTCTCACCGGATAGCAACTCTGCTCTCCTAACAGGGACTGAAGCTTAGTCTTCCTTTGTAACTATGCAATGCAAACATAGTTGTCTATGGCACAAAAGATGCTCACTCAGTATTTATCAAACTGGGTTGTGGCTCACACCTGTACTCCCAACATTTTGGGAGGTTGAGGTAGAAGGACTGCTTGAGGACAGGAGTTCAAGACCAGTCTGGGCAACATAGTAAGACTGTCTCTCAAAAAAATTTTTTTTTAATTATCTGGGCGCAGTGGTGTGTGCTTTGTAGTTCCAGCTATATGGGAGGCTGAGGTAGGAGGACTGCTTAAGTCCAGGAGTAAAAGGGCACAGTGAGCTATGATTATGCCACTAAACTCCAGCCTGGGTGACAGAGCAAGAACCTGTCCTTTTTTTTTTTGAGACAGTCGCCCCGTCACCCAGGCTGAAGTACAATGGCGCAATTTTGGCTCACTACAACCTCTGTCTCCTGAGTTCAAGCGATTCTCATGCCTCAGCCTCCCAAGTAGCTGGGACTACAGGTGCGTGCCACCATGCCTGGCTAATTATTTATATTTTTAGTAGAGACAGGGTTTCACTATGTTGGCCAGGACGGTCTTGAACTCCTGACCCCAGGTGATCTGCCTGCCTAGGCCTCCCAAAGGGCTGGGATTACAGGTATCAGCCACTGAGCCGGGCTGAACCTGTCAAAAAACAACAACAACAACAAAAAAACAAACCCACAAGAATGTGTTGTATCTTGACCACTATTTCTGGCTAAGGATAATCTGGCCTTCTTCAAATCTCAACCACTTCTTTTCCTCTTATGTCAACGATCCGGTATACCAAAACCACAGCCTCTGTGGAAATCTCCACTGTTTTTTTTTTTTTTTAATAAAAAAAAATACAAACAAAACATTAACAAAACCTTAATGTGGGTCTCCTCTCCCCTTCCTAACTGAAGCAATAATGCTGTAGTTTTTGTTTGCCTAGGTAAGCCTAATTCATGTCTCAGAGTTTGATGTTTATGGATAAGATCACCCAAGATATCACCAGGTGGTGGGTGAGAGAAAAGAACAGGAGGGACTATAGAATGTCTCAGTAATAAACTACCCAGGAAAGGAAGATTATATATGAATGGTTAGGAAAAGCCAAGTTACTGAACATTAGATGCAAATTATTTCTTTTAGCATATGCCTATGAGTGATGAAAATTAATTTTATTCAGTAACAGAGAAAACTAGATACTAATGCCAATTACAGACAGTAAAAAAAGAGAGAAAAAAATATTTTTATTTTTACTGAGATACAGTATCCCTCTGTCACCTAGGCTGGAGTGCAGTGATTTCGGCTCCCTGCAACCACCACCTCCCACTTTAAAGCGATTCTCCTGCCTCGCCTCCCAAACAGCTGGGATTATAGGTGCCCACCACCTCGCCCACTAATTTTTTGTGTTGGGATTACAGGCATGAGCCACTGTAGCTGGCCCCAATTTTTTCTTTTCTTGAGACAGAGTCTCACTCTGTTGCCCAGGCTGGCGTGCAGTGGTGTGATATTGGCTTACTGTAACCTCTGCCTCCCAGGCTGAAGCGATTCTACTGCCTCAGCCTCTCGAGTAACTGGGACCACAGGCCTGTGCCACCACATCGGGCTAATTTTTTTTGAGATGAAATCTTGCTCTGTCCACCCAGGCTGGAGTGCAGTGGTGATCTCAGCTCACTGCAGTCTCTGCCTCCTAGGTTCCAGTAGTTCTCCTGCCTCAGCCTCCCAGGTAGCTGGGATTACAGGCATGTGCCACCATGCCTGGCTAGGCTAATTTTTGTATTTTTAGTAGATATGGGGTTTCACATGTTGGCCAGAATGGTCTCGATCTCTTGACCTTGTGATCTGCCTGCCTTGGCCTCCCAAAGTGCTGGGATTAGAGGTGTGAGCCACTGCGCCTGATGTATGGTATATTCTTTTTTTTTGTTTAAATTACTTTTTGTTCTTCCAAATTCATGTTGAAATCCTATGGTATATTCTTTAACAGCACCAAATGTGCCTGCTTTAAGGCATTTACATATAATCAACATATACATACACACATGTACATATGTATATGGAGTATATATTTTCACCACCACCACCACCATGAAAATTTAAACTGGTTAATGAGGTTTTAAAAACAACTTTTGAGATAGAATTCATATACTCTAAAATTTACCCCCCACCTTTTTTGGAGACAGGGTTTTGCTTTGTCACTGCACTGGAGAGCAGTGGCACAATCATAGCTTACTTGCAGCCTCAACCTCCCAGGCTCAAGTGATCCTTCCCATCTCAGTTTCTCTCTCTCTCTCTCTTTTTTTTTTTTTTAATTTTATTTTTTTTAAATTAAATTAAATTTTTTTTAGATGGGGTTTCACCATGTTGGCCAGGCTGGTCTCAAACTCCTGACCTCAGGTGATCCATCCACCTTGGCCTCCCAAAGTGCTAGGATTACAGGCTTGAGCCACACCATCTCAGCTTCTCAAGTTGTTGGGACCACAGATGCACTCCATCATGCTCGGCTAATTTATTTTTATTTTTTATAGAGACAGGATCTCCGTATGTTGCCCAAGATAGTCTCAAACTCCTTGGATCAAGGGATCCTCCTGCCTTGGCCTCCCAAAGTGTTGAGATTACCAGTATCAGCCACTGCTTCTGGCCCAAATTCACACATCTGAAGTGTCAAATTTAGTGGGTTTTAGTATATTCTTAGAATTGTGCAAGTAACACCACTATCTAATTTTAGAACATTTTCATTTCTCCCAAAAGAAACTTCATATTCATAAGCAGTTACTCCCCATTTCCCCTCTGCCAAGCCCCAGGAAACTACAAATCTGCTTTTTGTTTCTATGTATTTGTTTATTCTAGACTTTTTATATAAATGAAATTGTATAATATGGGGTCTTTCATAATCAGCTTCTTTAACTTAGCATACAAATTTCAAGATTCATGCATGTTGTATATATTAAGTCTTTCCTTTTTATTGCTTAATAATATTCCATTGTACAGATGTATCACATTTTATCCATTTACCAGTTGATGGACATTGGGGTTATTTCCCTTTTTGGCTATTATAAACATTTTAATGCAAGTTTTTGTGTGGACATATATTTCCCTTGGGTATATATTAGTAATATGGTAGCTTTGTATTTAATGTTTTGAGGAAGTGTCAAAAACTTTTCCAGAAGTGCTGTATCATTTCACTACCTCATTAGTAATGTAGAAGGGCTCCAATTTCTTGATATCTTCTCCAATACTTTGCTAGTGTATCATTTTTGTTTTAGCCATCCTAGTGGGTATGAAATGGTATATATAATATTGTGGTTTTGTAGATAATGAGTTTTATGTATACAGGTTAAGTATCCCTTATATTAAATACTTAGAACCAGAAGTATTTTAGATCTTGGGCTTTTTTAGATTTTAAAATATTTGCATTGTATATTTACTGCTTGAGAATCCCACATCTGAAAACCCAAAATGCTCCAATAAGCATTTCCTTTGAGTGTCATGTTGGCACTCACAAACTTTTGAATTTTGGAGCATTTTGGATCTTAATTTTTTGAATTTAGGATGCTCAATCTGCATTTACATAGCACCCCAGAACATATCTGGGGACAAAGATTTGCCCCATAAGTAAAATTTGAAGGTGCATAAGTCATTAGAGCTGTTTGTTCAAAAGAAAATGGAACAGCAACAACCCAGTTCAGAGCTCTCTTTAACAGTGCTGTCACTAAATAACTTATTATTACTTAGGCCGTTTTAATCTTTCAGACTACAATAGAACAAAGAGTCTAATCCCAGAATCTCTACCATAGTGTATCACTGTGATGAATTAAGTGTAAGAGGCAGAAAGGTTGAAACTGAAGAACAAAAGTAAGGCAGAATCATTTTTAGTCAACTGGGATTGTATACCAAGATGAAGAACAGTTGGAAATACATAACAAGAGAATGCCTGGTTTACCTGGCAACATTAGGTCCTGAAGGGTCTGTTTGAAGTCACCCCTCCTCACAAAAGCAGACAGCTCCCCTAAGCAGAGGGGATTTTTTTTCAAGATTTTTTTTTTTTTTTTTTTAAGATGGAGTCTCACTTTGTCACCCAGGCTGGAGCAGTGGCATGATCTCTGCTGGTTGCAACCTCCGCCTCCCAGGTTCAAGCAATTCTCCTGCCCCAGCCTCCTGAGTGGCTGGGATTACAGGTGTGTGCCACTACACCCGGCTAATTTTTTTGTATTTTTAGTAGAGAAGAGGTTTCACTATGTTGGCCAGGCTGGTCTTGAACTCCTGACCTCAGGTGATCCACCGGCCTCGGCATCCTGAAGTGCTGGGATTACAGGCATGAGCCACAATGCCTGGCCTTCAACAGATTTATTTCAAGGTTACCTATGTTATGATTGCTAGGTCTAAAACGTTTACTCCCAACATAAACAGAGGGGGTGAGTACATAAGACTTAAGAAACATGCTAAATTTTTGGAAGATTAGCCAAATGATGTCAATTTTCTTATTAAGCAAAACAGACCCCAAGAAAATGGAATAAAGAACCGCTGAACCCAACATTTTCACCCTGCTGCTATAAGTTATTAAAATAAAATAAAACTACATGTTCAAGTGCTGAGAAGCATTGCTTTCTTCAAACCTGTGTTGTTTCTTAAAGCATAATCTCTTTTTTTTTTTTTTTTTTTTTTTTTTGAGAAGAAGTTTCACTCTTGCTGCTCAGGATGCAGTGCAGTGGCGTAATCTTGGCTCACTGCAACCTCTGCCTCCTGGGTTCAGGCAATTCTCCTGCCTCAGCCTCCTGAGTAGCTGGGATTACAGGCACGTGCCACCATGCCCAGCTAATTTTTTTGTATTTTTAGTAGAGATGGGGTTTCACTGTATTGACCAGGATGGTCTCGATCTCTTGACCTCGTGATCCACCCACCTCGGCCTCCCAAAGTGCTGGGATTACAGGCTTGAGCCACCGCACCCGGCTAAGCATAATCTCTTAAGAGAGCTGTGCTAAATCGACATTTATAAAGCCTTGACATTCATGATACTTTCTAATTTCCCAAATGGATTTCACATCTTTGCCAATAATCACTTTTTAATTTTTTTTCTCTCTCTTTTTTTTTTTTTTTTTTTTTTGAGAAGAAGTTTCACTCTTGCTGCTCAGGATGCAGTGCAGTGGCGTAATCTTGGCTCACTGCAACCTCTGCCTCCCAGGTTCAAGCTATTCTCTTGCCTCAGCCTCCTGAGTAGCTGGGATTACAGGCATGTGCCACCACACACGGCTAATTTTGTATTTTTAGTAGAGATGGGCTTTCTCCATGTTGGTCAGGCAGGTCTTGAACTCCTGACCTCGTGATTCACCTGCCTTGGCCTCCTGAAGTGCTGGGATTACAGGTGTGAGTCACTGCACCCAGCCTACTTTTTGATTTTCTAAGGATAAAACATTCTGTAAACACCCAAAATATTGAGTACCTAGGGAGTATCCTCATGAGTATCTGATCTGGATGATTTCACTTCTTAGAAGTGTCATTCTTTTTATGTTAGTCCTAGGCACTTTCCTTTTTTATATACTTCTATGTTTTTTTCCCACTAACAACACTGCACTGAAAAAGGAACCCAGTATGTATTTCTTCAAATATGTATTGGCTTGGGAGAGGTCTAACTGATTTGATGTTCTTACTGTCCTGATGCCGTATATATGAAGTTTACAGAGGGAGGATCACATGCTGTAAAATATCTTGACAGGCAAAAAAATTTTATCAGTATAACAGTGAAAAATTCAAGTGGAAAGTGGCCACACCAAACTTCAATTAAGTCCCTGTGAAGTCTAAAAATGATCATTCCTTTCATCACCAAGGAAATTCTCAGGGACTACTTCAATTTAGAATCTGTTTCATTTTTGAATAATAAGAAATAATCTAAAATTTCTGTTCCTTGGTAATATATGTTATCGGGTAATGAAACAGTCAACTAAGAGTAAGTAATCCTGTCAAAAAGGAGTTGCAAACAATTTAGGTAACGTTAACTAAATCATGTATTAACAGTCTATTCTGTACAAATCAAAATAGTCACTGGTGGCTGCTAGAGGCTTCACTGTTTTAGTTTAGCTACTTAAAGCTCCAGGGAACTCCTGCTTTTGTTCACAACTGAAACACACCTTGGAATTAAATAAAAGTTCAGTCCTGCCGGGCGCGGTGGCTCAAGCCTGTAATCCCAGCACTTTGGGAGGCCGAGGCGGGTGGATCACGAGGTCAAGAGATCGAGACCATCCTGGTCAACATGATGAAACCCCGTCTCTACTAAAAATACAAAAAAAAATTAGCTGGGCATGGTGGTGCGTGCCTGTAATCCCAGCTACTCAGGAGGCTGAGGCAGGAGAATTGCCTGAACACAGGAGGCGGAGGTTGCGGTGAGCCGAGATCGCGCCATTGCACTCCAGCCTGGGTAACGAGCGAAACTCCGTCTCAAAAAAAAAAAAAAAAAAAAAAGTTCAGTTCTTTTAGAAAATGTAAAAAGTATAGAAGTTTTCATATAAAGGGTATTTTAGCAGAAAAAAGAGGAAGGCTCAAAGTATCTTCCTCTGACTGAGATACTGATTCTTTCTACAGTTAAAGTTTTTTTTTCTTTTTTTTGAGACAGGGCCTTGCTCAATATATTGCCCAGGCTTGAGTGCAGTGGCACGATCTTGGCTCACTGCAATGTCCACCTCCTGGGCTCAAGTGATCCTCCTACCTCAGCCCCTCCAGTACCTGGGACCACAGCAACTGCCACCACATCCAGCTAATTTTGGGGGGGATTTTCTGTAGAAACCGAGTTTTGCCATGTTGCCCAGGCTGGTCTCGAACTCCTGGGCTCAAGCGGTCTGCCTGCCTCAGTATCCTAAAGTGCTGGGATTACAGGTATAAGCCACTGCATTGGCCTAAAGGATTTCTGAAGATGCTTTACAGTACCAGATTTTGATAATCTGGATCAGACTACTAGAGATTGAAATTGCAAGGAAGTTGGTCCCAACACTATTAGCAAGGAGGCAGCTTTTCAATGTGCCAGTTTCCCATCATCAGTCAGAACCCATGGGAACTTGTGTGGGAAGAAGGGAAAAACATAGGCCTGACTCACAAATTCAAATGTTTAGAGGAGTTCACCAGATAACATAATGAGTCCACAGATTGGTGTAAAAGAAAAGATGAAGTGGAGATCACAGCTTAGTTGGAGAGTGAGCAAATAGATAGCAACTGTTCAGCTTTAGTCCACGGTTATGTTGAAATGTAGGCCCAAAGTTGTCAGATAATTTTAATTTTTCAAGATAAACCAAAGTCTAAATTTTGTAAAATCCAATTTTCAAAATTTGGGAATCAACTGAAATTAAAAAAGGAAAAACTAATAACATGGAGGCTAGATAAAATATATCTGTGAGATAATTGGTGACCTCTAGCTTATGTACTAGAAAGACCTTTCGTGGCACAAACAAGAGGGTAAGATTAGAAAAAAAATCCCGAGTAGGTAACAAAGTACAAAGGAAGCAGCCAGAGAGTGAGAGAGAGAGGGAGAAAGTGTGTGTGAGAGAGAGAGAAAGAGAGAGAGAGAGAGAGCAAGAGAGAGACAGGAGAGAGGGGAGGGAGGGAGGGAGGAAAGGAGGGGAAAAGAAAAGGAAGAAAGAAAAAGGGGAAGGAAGGAAAGAAGGAAGGGAGAAAGGGAAGGAAGATTACTAAGGTGCTGCTATTAATTTACTTTTGGGGAAGATAATGTTCTTTGGAGTCTGAATTTTAGGCCCCGTGAAATACTAAAGAAAATGATTTCCACTGTCATATCCATTAGCAGACAAATTTTTAAAAAAGATATATAAAATAATTAAGGAGGCAAGGAGGTAGGAATAGAAAAATCTTTAGTTTCAAATTTGTCTGTAACTTATACTAAGCCAACAAAGGTAGGAGATGATCAGTGCCAATGTCTACTGAGCAGTCAGGTGTATCAAAATTAACTCATTTAAAAAGGAATCATCTTTGGGTTTCTTCAGAAATAGAAAGACCTACTCCTGGAGATTTCAAAATGTATTAACATTGATCACTTGAAAACTAGGGTTAAACTACTGAAAAGAGCCAAAATATCTAATCAGCTTCTGTATCTCTGAAGATTAAGCTGGGTCTTAATATTTTGTGTTAATGACTCTTCATAAAATATTGGAAAATATGAGAAAAATGAGTGAATAGGGAGAGGCATATAACACCCCTGCCTCCTGTCAGGAAAAAAACAACCTAAACCTTGAATGAAAGTGACCATATAGCTCTTTTTGAGAGATTATTTGTGCTTATTAAAGGTAAGGGTATGTTTAGGATCCTGCCTCTACTATAGTTTACCACTAACATAATACATTATTTCCCTGAAAAATCTTAATGGTGAAAATCTGATAGAAGATGGAAACTAGGAACTGCTAATACAGGGTTGAAAGTACTTACCTATTATCTCAGATTCATAATAATCCTGTGTGCCTTCCTGGAAGACAAGACAGGGTGTCTTTATGATTTTAGAGCATGAATTTGGAAAAATGGTAGGTCCGTTTGTAAGGTAAGTTCATGTTCATCAAAGAGGAATGAAAAATATATCCTTCTTCCTGCTAGCGGCCATTTAGCTGTGTTGTACCAAGGTCAATTAAAGATTCCTTAGAAATTATTTTTTTTCTTTTCCGAGACAGGGTCTTGCTCTGTCACCCAGACAAGGGTACAGTGGTATGATCACAACTCACTGCAGCCTCAAACTCCTGGGCTCAAGCATTCCTCCTGCCTCAGCCTCACAAGTAGCTGAGACTTATACTGTGCATGTCACCACACCAGAGTATTTAATTTTTTTTTTTTTTTTAGAGAGACAGAGTCTTGCTCTGTCACCCAGGCTCGGGGGCAGTGACACAATTATAGCTCACTGCAGCCTTGAACTCCTGGCCTCAAGAGATCTTCCTGCCTCAGCCTCCTAAGTAGCTGGGATTACAGGCATGAGCCACTGAACCCAGCAGGTTCCTCAGAAATTCCAAGTTCAGGGAAGAGATGAACTATGAAAATTTAGTGCTGTGCTTCTTTTGTTTATATATTTATAACATTCTGTTTTGAGATTTTACTGTTCGTATTAAAACAGCAGTATGAAGAAAGGTGAAAAAGCCTACCTTTCAAGCAAATGAAGAACATTTCACCAAAAAACAAGCTTGTAATACATGTTTTGCTTTTTTTTTTAAATACATAAGATGAGCTTTGGTTAAGATGAAGGAATAAACTCACATGCATTCATTAATTACACCAGCTAAAGATTTTTCTCAGACCAGGGATCACAGATATATACTCTTTATTAGTGAATAGGCAGTCCATGAGTTCTCCATGGGCAATCTTAATTTTGTATTTTTATTTTAATGATACTCTAAAAAAGAATAAGTGAATATTCTGGATCATCTAGATGAGCACTTTATACATGTTTACAACATAACAGATGACGTAACATGATAATAATTTGTTTGTACTAAGAAAGGCCAAATGACACAATATCATATATATATATATATATATATATATATATATGTCAATATTTTGTTAATTCTGATAGAACAGGGTTTTCAGCCTCAGCAATATTAACTGCCATTTTGCCTCTTTGTTTCAAGGGGCTTTCCTGTGCACTGCAAGATGTTACCAGCATCTTTGGCCTCTAACTACTAGATGTCAGTAGTATCACACCCTTAGTTGGGACAACCAAAAATGTCCAGAGACATTGCCAAGTGCCTCCTGGGTGACAAAATCTCCCTAGATTGAGAATGACTACAATATAGAAAAGTGGGAAGAACTGAGGTAACACATAGTGTGAGGAGAATAAATATGTCAAATTCAAATGAACCAAAGATGTAACAATTTCTACTACATTCAGGTTGAAGACATTGTCACTAAAACATTATCATAGATCACATTAATGTTGTCAATGTCAATTTTATTAAATTGTAAATCTGTTTTGCTTTGATATAATTTTTCCCCTTAAAAGGCAAGTCTATACATTATTCAAGTTTGAATTATACTTTTTCCTGGTTTATGTTTTCTTTTTTTTTTTGAGATGGAGTCTTGTTCTGTCACTCAGGCTGGAGTGCAGTGGTGCCATCTTGGCTCACTGCAACCTCCACCTCCTGAGCTGAAACAATTCTCCTGCCTATAGTAGCTGGGATTACAGAAACACGCCACCACGCTTGGCTAATTTTTTTCTTATTTTTAGTAGAGATGGGTTTCACTATGTTGGACAGGCTGGTCTTGAACTCCTGACCTCAAGTGATCTGCCCGCCTTGGCCTTCCAAAGTGCTGGGATTACAGGCATAAGCCACCACGCCCAGTCTTTTTCCTAGTTAAAACTTGACACAGAAGTCATCTATCAACTAGTGTGTAATCTTTCCTTTTTTTTTTTTTTTTTTTTTTTTCCAGGCTGGGTCTTGCTCTGTCGCCTAGGCTGGAATGCCATGGCATGATCTTGCCTCACTGCAACCTCCACCTCCCAGGTTCAAGCGATTCTCATGCCTCAACCCCCCAAGTAGCTGGGATTACAGGCATGTGCCATCATGCCTGGCTAATTTTTGTAGTTTTAGTAGAGACAAGGTTTCATCATGTTGGCCAAGATGGTCTCGAACTGACCTTAGTTCGAGATAACTGATAAAAAAATTATATCAAGGCAAAACAGTGATTCTGTATGCCTTGACCTCCCTAAGTGCTGGGATTATAGGCATGAGCCACCGTGCCTGGCTAACCTTTCTAAATATCCTTTTTCTGCCTAAGGTATCTTCTGTTATTATATCGCAGATATTTCTTAATTGAAAACATTCTCAAGAGCCCGAAAACTTGGGTATATACTTACATACTAAATGTCTGTTGTTAATTAAATAAAAATAAGTAACTTGAGAGAGCTTTTTGTTTTGTTTTGTTTTTTTGAGACAAGGTCTTGCTCTGTTGCCTGGCGTGAAGTGCAGCGGCATGATCATGGCTCACTGCAACCTCAAACTCCTGGGCTCAAGTGATTCTCCCACCTCACCCTCTGGAGTAGCTGGGGTCACAGTCAGGTGCCACCACACCCAGCTAATTACATTTTATGTAGAGACTGAGGGAGGGGGTGGGCCTTGCTACATTGCTCAGGGTGGTCTTAAACTCCTGGGCTTGCGAAGTGGTGCGATTACAGGTGTGAGTCACTGTGCCCGGCCTGAAATTTTCAAATTATAAATACACTGAAAAACTGGAAAAGGTCCTGGATAAGAAGTACTCACTGTTGCATTTTTCTTTCCTGAAAAACGAGTCTTTGAAAGAGTAAAAAAAGTAACTGTCAATACAGCTTGTGTACATACACACACACACACACACACACACACACACACACTCTCTCTCTCTCTCTCTCTCTCTCTAAATTTCTCTTCTTTGAATCAAGCAAAGCTGACAATATATTAAAAGAATGTCCAAAGGTATATAGTAAGTTGAAAAGCTGTCTTGAATACAAGTCCATCAGTGGAAGAATCTTAAATTGGTTAGTTGTAGTTAAATGTGGGAGACTGTTCCAAAAGAGTATATCACAACCAACTTATAATTTCTCCCCATTCTAGTAAGAGTAAAACTTGGTCAAAGACTGCCTTTTACCTGTGAATGAGGTATGGTTGGCTAGAAGATGAAGGTTAAAAAAGTCTTAGTTCAACAAGTCTAGCTTAAGAGATATCATTCCAATGCTCATAAATTTACAAGTTTAACAAATACGACTATTGTACCCCCCAAAGAGCTAGTAAGTTATGCTAAAGTCACCCAAGATCAAATAGCTTGAAATTCTTTAATAAACCAGAACTCTCCTTTAGGTTGTAACAATTTACTTCCCCCTTCTAATCTCCCAGGGAGACTATTGCCATCTCCTATATATCAGTAACTAGGTTAGGTACAATTTTCTTTTCTAAAATGATGGGGTGGCGGCCAGGGGGTGAAGGCAAAGACTGCAAAGAAAGTGTAATTCATTTATCAACTCTTCAACATGCAGCATCAGAGTTTTTTGTTAAAGTTAAGATAGCATCTAATTTTATTTTCCTTCTGAAGATTTATCTAACTTCCAAGGTACACTGAATAACAAAATGACTTAATAATAGAAAACAGTAGCCAATAAAGCATGAACTCTTATACAGGGAAGTTCAAAAAAACACAGTCTGCTGAATAACTCTTAAAAGTTTAACATGTTAAGAGCAGAAATGGAAACAAAGTTCCCAGTGACCCTCAGCTGAATTACAAAATTAAATAAAAACTTAGAAATCAATCAAAGGCAAAAACATTATATAAGATTTATAAACACAATTCGTCAAATAATAGTGTATATGTGGGGGTGGTGGGCTTGAGGGGGTGTCTATGTCAGGATTTCTGCTACTGAAAAAACGAAGTGTGTCAGATGACTGCAGATAAAGACTGGGAGACACAAGAAATCACAGACACCAAGCTTTTGGGGGTATACTCATAAAATTCAATCGTTGTAACAATAGATAAGGTACCTTCTTCTCTGTTAGCAAGTAACTATAACTCACCTGCTTGTGTGCATGATCATAGGAGTTGATATGGTTATCAAATTCCTGATGTTTCTGATACTGCTTATCACAGAGTTCACAGTAAAAGTTGGCTCTGAGGTCTTCCAAGGCTTTGGCAATTGCCTTTTCTTTGTCAACATAATCCTGCAAGAATCACAAAATACAAAGAAACAAAAAAATGAACTTGGTAAAACTTTAAGTGAACGTTATATTCCAAAACCCGAAAAAATCTGAAATCTGAAATACCTTTGGTCTCAACCAGTTTGGATAAGGGATACTGAACCTGTATTAATACTCTAGTTTTTAGACACTAAGGCAAAAAGCATTACCTAGTCTGTAGCCAATGATGGAGTTAAATATTCTATGGTCCTTCTCCATATAAGCTGCACTGGTTGGAAAGCCAATCCACAGATATGTGTTATCTGCTGGTCTTAGATTTAAAACTGTGGGATTCTTACATGTGAGAGGAGGGTGGAGAAAAACAACAACAAGAACACAAATTGTGGGACTGACTCAAAGGCAGTCCAATTTGCCTCAGCAGTTCCACTTAAAAACTAGACATCAAAAGATACCTCAAGTGAAACATGTTCTGTTTTGGGGGAAGGGAAAATAAAAAGAAAAAAAAGATACCTTAAAAAGAAAAAATTGAAAAGATACCTCAAAGCAAGCTGAGTATATTCATTTGCTAATGTTGCACAGAACGATGAGAAAGGGAGAGGAATGCTAGGTGACTACTTGCTAGACTTTTAGAGCATGGCAGATACATTACTTTCATAATGAGCAACTCCTTCTAGCAGACTGATCTAAGAAAAATAAGTGTTATCTCGAAGACTAGATCTACAGGACTATATCTATAGTTTCAAAGCAGCTCTATCATCTCCCAAAGGAACTACTTAATCAATAAGCAAGAACAGGTTGTATTTTCTGGAGTGGCAGCACTGAACTAATTTGAATAGACTTATTAAAACTGAAAAGTGAGTATGTATAGCATATTGCTATTTTTGCCCTATCTAATCCTTCACAATAATTTTCTCTGAGAGTCCTGTACAGTTTCAGGTTGTTTGGCTATTAAATGACTTATGGCTTTTTTTTTTGGTGACAGGGTCTCTCTCTGTTGCCCAGACTGGAATGCAGTACAGATCATGGCTCACTGCAGCCTTCACCTCCTGGGCTGAAGCAATCTTCCCATCTCAGCCTCCCAAGTAGCTGGGACTATAGGCATGTATCAGCAAACATAGCTAACTTTTGTATTTTTTGGGAGATGAGGTCTCACTATGTTGCCAAAGCTGGTCACTTACTCCTGGGCTCAACTGATCCTCCCACCTTGGCCTCCCAAAGTACTGACATTACGGGTGTCCGCCCCCACACCTGGCTGCAAATTTAAACAGCAGAACCAGCCTAATATGAATGTAGCAGTATAGGAAAACAGCTTTGATTTTCTTTTTGAGTATCATATAAAAACAAAATTGTGAATTAAAAAAAAACACCACCAACTGCATTTTCAGAACTGGGCAACAGATATAATCTGGAGAATGAATAACACACAGAAAGAAAGTTAAGCTCTTTATAGAACCCAAATGAGGGAAATGTAGCAGAAGCCACACAAAGCAAAATTAAGCAGTATCAAAAAAGCCAAAAGTGGCAATTTCAGAAAATAGCAAAACATATATCCTATACATAAAAGGGTCCTCTGAAGTAATATACCTGTATCTTTTGCACTCATCAAGAACTTCTGAGATCTGGGAAGTGCAAAGGGATGAGCTTGGGTTGAGGGCGATGAGGAAACATTTGCAGTTCAAAGAATGCACACAGACAAAAGCAAAAAGTTCTGCCCAATTGTGGCAAATCTAAGAAAAGGCTGGGACTGGGTGCGGTGGCTCACGCTTGTATCTCAGCACTTTGGGAAGCCAAGGCAGGCAGATTGCTTGAATTCAAGAGTTCAAGACCGGCTTGGGCAACACAGTGAAACCCCGTCTCTACCAAAAATACAAAAAATTAGCCAGGCATGGTGTCATGTGCCTTTGGTCTCAGCTACTTGGGAGGCTGAAGTGGGAGTATCACTTGAGCCAGGGAGGTGGAGGTTGCAGTCAGCTGAGATCATGCCACTGCACTCCAGCCTGGGTGACAGAGTGAAACTTTGTCTCAGAAAAAAATAAAAGGCCAAGCACGGTGGCTCATGCCTGTAATCCCAGCACTTTGGGAGGCTGAGCCGGGTGGATCATAAGGTCAAGAAATAGAGACCATCCTGGCCAACATGGTGAAACCCCGACTCTACTAAAAATAGAAAAATTAGCTGCGCATGGTGGCAGGCACCTGGAGTCCCAGCTACTCAGGAGGCCAAGGCAGGAGAACTGCTTGAACTTGGGAGGCAGAGGTTGCAGTGAGCCAAGATCACTCCACTGCATTCCAGCCTGGCAAGAGAGAGAGACTCCGTCTCAAATAAAAAAGAAAGGACACAACACAGTGTGCCAATGAATATGGTCCCAGAATAGTCAGTGACAATCAATAGTGTAGTAAAGTTATTGAATCTTGAAGACGGATTCCTTTCAACAGCTAGGCAAAAACCATCAAGGAGGAGAAGATCAGGCCAGTCTTTGATCTCTTCAGCAACACACAAACACTCAAACTCACACAATCTCTCAATTCCAGAAGACAGTGGTATAATAAATACTGCAAGATATCTAAGGAAAGTATTAACTGAGGCTTTTATATGTATCTTTCAAATATAAGGGATATATACATATATATATGGAGTTATATGTATGTGTACATATATACACACATACACATATGTTGATATATATTTGTAATTGCCTAAATTAATATTAATATTCTTATTTTTTTGAGATAGGGTCTTGCTTTGTTGGCCAGGCTGGAGTGCAGTGGCACAATTACAGCTCACTGCAGCTTCGACCTCCTGGGTTCAATTAATCCTCCCACCTCAGCCTTCTGAGTTGGTAGAACTATAAGGGCATGCTGCCATGCCTGGCTAATTCTCGTATTTTTCATAGAGACAGGATTTCATCATAGTGTCCAGGCTGGATTGCGATGATTTTTACAGGCTTAAGGTTATATTAAAAAAAAAAAAAAAAATATATATATATATATATATATACACACACACACACACACATATATATAATTCAAGAAATACTGTTTGTACAACCCCCTTTTAAATAATAGGGTACAAACTTCAGAAATGATTGGAAAAAACTCAGCAAAAGGACTGGCAGACTGCTTCAAACCTATTTACTCCTATAAATAAGGTTAAATAGGGCTACTATAGCATATACATATAACTAACATATACATATAACCGTGTATGTTAAATGCGCTCAGAAAATAGAAATGATCCAAATAATAAAAAAAGCTGGGTGCGCAGGCAGAAGCAAATAGGAATTTGAGTTTGTTTACTGCTGCAAACTCAATAGAAGTAAAAAAAGAAAAAAATCTTTACAATGAAAATCAAGGCTGGGTGCCATGGCTTACGCCTGTAATCCCAGCACTTTGGGAGGCTGAGGCGGGCAGAACGCCTGAGCTCAGGAGTTTGAGAACAGCCTGGGCAACACGCCATCTCTACTAAAAATACAAAAAAAAAAAAATAAATAAATAAAATAAAAAAATCTGGGTGTAGTGTCACGTGCCTGTAATCTCAGCTACTTGGGAGGCTGAGGTATAATAACTGCTTGAACTCAGAAGGCGAAAGCTATAGTGAGCTCAGATCGTGCCACTGCACCCCAACCTGGGTGACAGAGTGAGAATCTGTGTAAAAAAAAAAAAAAAAAAATTAGCAGGATGTGGTAGCACACGCATGTAATCCCAGCTATTCGGGTGGCTGAGGCATGAGAATCACCTGAACCTGGGAGGCACTGGTTATCACAGTAGTGAACCATGATCGTGCCACTGCACTCCAGCCTGGGCAACAGAGGAGGACTGTCTCAAAACCAACCAAGCACCACCATGTAAAACTAAGCGATACATGTTTAAAATACAAAACACATTAAAAAACCATTTTAAAATGCAAGGGAAAACAGAAGAGGAAGGAACACTTCCTAATTTATTCTTAGTATTACCCTGATACAAAGACATCACAAGAAAACTACAGACTAATATCTTTTCTGTGGACAGATGCAAAAATGCTCAACAAAATGCTATCAAACCAAATTCAACAGCATATTAAAAGGCAAAGTGGGATTTATCCCAGGAACTCAATGTTGGTTCAACATACAAAAATCAATCAACATAATACACCATTACAATGTAATCATTACAATGTAATACACCATTGTTAACAGAATATAAAAGGAAAAAACCCACCAGATTATCTCAATAGATGTAAAATAAGCATTTGACAAAATCCACACCCTCTTTTATGATAAAAACACTAAACAAACTAGGAATTTCTAGGAACTAGGAACTTCTTCTGCCTGACAAAAATAAAAAGCTCCCAGCTAACATCATAATGGTGAAAGACTGAAAGCTTCCGTATTAAGATCAGAAAGGAGACAGGAATGTTCACTCTTGTATTTCTTTTTTTGAGACGGAATCTCACTCTGTTCTTTTGCCCAGGCTGGAGTACAGTGGCATGATCTCAGCTCACTGCAACCTCCGCCTCTTAGGTTCAAGCAATTCTCCTGCCTCAGCCTCCCGAGTAGCTCAGATTACAGGCACGTGACACCATGCCTGGCCTGTTTATTTATTTTTTTTCCAGTAGAGATGAGGTTTCACCATTTTGGCCAGAGTGGTCTGGAATTCCTGACCTCAAATGATCCGCCTGCCTTGGCCTCCCAAAGTGCTGGGATTACAGGTGTGAGCCACTGCGCCCGGCCACAGTGGTAATTTTACAACATTGTAAATATGCTAAAAATTATTAAATTGTAGTATTGCTATAAAATGATTAAAACGGTAAATTTACGTTATGTGAATTTTATCTCAACAACAATTTTAACTAAAAAAGTTGTGTGGGGGCCAAATCACTTGAGGTCAGGACTTTTAGAGCAGCCAACAGGGTGAAACCCCATCTCCACTAAAAATACAAAAATAATTAGCCAGGTGAGAGTGCGCACTTGTAGTTCCAGCTACTCGAAAGGCTCGGGGAGGAGAATTGCTTGAACCCAGGAGGCAGAGGTTGCAGTAAGCTGAGATCACACCACTGCACTCCAGCCTGGATGAAAGAGCAAGGCTCCATCTTAAAAAAAAAAAAAGTGATAAACACAAAATTCAGAATAGTGTTTATCTCTAAAGAGAAAGAAATGGGATGGAATAATAAGGTTATTGATAGTGCTCTTTTTCTTAAATTGAGTAGAAGATACCTAATGTTTATGGTTTGTCTTTATACCTCACACATATTTAATAAAATAACAAGATTGTTAAATGAGACTGCAGTTTTTGTTTGTTCTTTTAAAAGTCTGGTAGTGCTATTTGGCTCTAATATTATACACAAGTATAACTTTAAGAAAAATGAAAATCAAAAAATAAAAGATGGGAGGCTGAGGTAGGGGAATCACTTGAGGTCAGAAGTTTGAGACCAGCCCGGGCAACATAGTGAGACCCTATTTCTTAAAAAAAAAAAAAAAAAAAATTAGCCAGGCATAGCGGTGCACATCTATAGTCTCAGTTATGTGGGAAGATTGTATGAGCCCAGGAGTTTGAGGCTGTAGTGAGCTATGACAGCACCACAGAGCTCCAGCATGGATGACAGTGAGATCCCATCTCTATAAAACTAAAGAAGAGACAGCAATTAAAAAGAAGCAGTCAGAGTAGTGACTAAGAATTTTGGTTCTAAAGACAAATAAAAAGAGAAGATGGTAGCTATATGGAGAGTGAATCAGAGTGTTTTTGTTTTTTAAAATTTTAGGATTCCCTCTCCCAACAAATGTTCAAGTATGTTTACTGCTGATAGAAAAATAATAAATAAGGCCGGGCGCGGTGGCTCATGCTTATAATCCCAGCACTTTGGGAGGCCGAGGCGGGTGGATCACGAGGTCAACAGATCGAGACCTTCCTGGTCAACATGGTGAAACCCCGTCTCTACTAAAAATACAAAAATTAGCTGGGCATGGTGGCGCGCGCCTGTAGTCCCAGCTACTTGGGAGGCTGAGGCAGGAGAATTGCTTGAACCCAGAAGGAGGAGGTTGCGGTGAGCCGAGATCGCGCCATTGCACTCCAGCCTGGGTAACAAGAGTGAAACTCAGTCTCAAAAGAAAAATAATAAATAAAGAGAAAGGTTGCCCATATAGGAAAGAAGTGAAAGATCCTTGATAAGACAGGGAGAACTAGGATCCAGAATTCAGATGTAGGTACGAATTATCATTTGACAGATGGTGAAATAAAAGGGAAATATTTAAGTATGAGAGCCGGTGAACCCTGGTTTGATGTAGGAGATTATATGCAGATGAAGGCATTCCTACCTGATGGTCTAAATTCTCTTTGTTAACTAAGAACATAAGGGAAGGCAGAGACAAGACAAGGGTAGTTAAGGAAAGATGGTGGCTGAGAACCAACACTTGAGAATGACAGCTGAGAGGACTAAGAGAGAGATGACATATGAGAGGATTAATTGGCAACTCTGAGGGCCCAGTGAGGTTGGTACAAAGGGTATAGAAATGAAGAATGCAAGTAATGCATTTTGTGCTGACTGCGGATAGGCTTTTGGTGAGTAGGTATGACTAAAGGATTAGGAGAAAAGGGAGTTGGGATCAAAGTGCTGTGAGAGGTAAAAATGATTATGTGGTGCTAGAGAGGAAAAGTACAAATTAAGGAGGCACTAAGTTACTAAAGTCAAGGTTCCAAAACCATGTGAAGTTGAAGAAAAAATATAGTAGAATAAAGGAGTGAAAGCAGGAAGGAAAAAAGGTCATTGTCATATAATAGGATATTTAAGAATTTAGAAAGTGTAGTTCAGACTTGACAAGGTTTCAGAGTAGATATTTTGATCAATAAAATGGGGAAAGTAATTTTTGCTCTTGCCCAGGCTGGAGTGCAGTGGTGTGATCATAGCTCACTGCAGTCTTCAATTCCTGGGCCCAAGTGATCCTCCCACCTCAGCTTCCCTGGGTAGCTAAGATTTACAGGCACATACCACCAACACTTGGCCATTTTTTTTTTTTTTTGTAGAGACAGATTCTTGCTACAATGTCCAGGCTGGTATCAAACTCCTGGACTTAAGCAATCCTCCCAAAGCACAGGCATGACCCACCGCACCTGGCTGAGGAATAATTTCACTAGGAGGGAGAGAGTGTCTCAAAATACTATGTTTAATCTTATGAGGCTGTGAATTACTGAGGTATTTCTTTTTTTTTTCACTTGATAGTGTAACTTTTACTTGAAAAATAAAAATGTATTCTTTACAATGTTTGTATTTCAGACAATATATAAAATAAATCTAGCTCTTCCTATTATTTCAAAATATTTATTCATTCAACTAATATTTACTGAGTATTTCTGTGCTGGGTACTATGCTGGATGTAGTATATATATTGGCAGACAAATAGACATTCTCTCCTCAATGCCCTTTCTGACTAGCATAGTTAGCAGACTATAAATTAGTGAATAAAAATTTATAATTACAAATTATAAACAAGGTTTTGCAAGAGGATAAGGCAGAGTGGTTAATTATTTAAATGAGCTGATTAGGGAAGGTCTACAATGAGGTAATATTTAAGCTAAAATCTAAAGGATAGTAATTTAACAAACTGAAAGATGATGAAACATGGTGTCATGACCATTCTTGTGCCTAGAGAGAGAATGTAGACAGAAAAAGAGGGCCCAGGTCTGAGGCTGAGGAACTCCAATATCTTCAGTTCAGGCAGAAGAAACAGCAGTCAGCAAAGGAATCTACATAGAAACAGCGAGACAGGTAAGAAGCAGCAATCCAGGAAAGTGTAAACTCTTCAAAACCAAGAGAAAGAACATGTTTTAAAGAGGAAAGAGTGGGCCAGGTGCAGTGGCTCATGCTTGTAATCCCAGCGCTTGGGGAGACTGTCATGGGCAGATCACCTGAGGTCAGGAGTTTGAGACCAGCCCGGCCAACATGGTGAAACCCCATCTCTACTAAAAATTCAAAAAAATTAGCCGGGTGTGGTGGCTCACACCTGTAGTCCCAGCTACTCGGGAGCCTGAGGCATGAGAATACTTGAACCCAGGAGGGGGAGGTTGCAGTAAGCTTAGATTATGCTACTGCACTCTAGCCCGGGCAAAAGAGCAAGTCTTGGTCTTAAAAAAAATTAAATAAAAAATAAATGAATAAAAGATTTACTGGATTTAGCAAACAGAAGTGTTTGGTGGACTTGAATAAGGTGGTTTGGTGAAAACTGCTAAAGTCAGTGTAAACAGATTGAAGAGTGAATAAAGAGAGAGGAAAAGAAAAGAAAAAGGAGAGGAAAAAGGGGCAGGAAAAGATGAGTTAGTTGTATTATAGCTCTGGATAAAATAAAACACTAAAAAATTTAATATATAGCTAAGTTCAAAAACAAGAAAGGGGGCCAAGTGCAGTAACTTACATCTGAAATCTCAGAAAATCGGGAGACCAAGGCTGGTGGATCACCTGAGGCAAGTTTGAGGCCATCCTGGCCAACATGGCAAAACCCCACCTCTATTAAAAACGAAAAAATTAGCCGAACATGGAGGTCCGTAGCCCATGCCTGTAATCCCAGCTACCTGGGAGGCTGAGGCAGGAGAACTGCTTGAACCCAGATGGCGGAGGTTGCAGTGAGCTGAGATTGAGCCACTGGCTCTCCAGCCTAGGTGACAGAGCAAGGCTCTGTCTCAAAAAAACAAAAACAAAATGCCAAAAACCCCCAAAACTGAAAAACAAGAAAGGGCAATCTAGAGCCTGAAGATACGGAAGGCCTCAGGACCTTGAATGATAGAAAGCTAACTAATAAGCTCTCCCTCAAAAAAGCTCAGAGATTTAACCCCTTCCTTGAAATGGGGACTAGAAAAACTGGACTATATCACCCTCTTCTGCTTCTTGAAAGCATTAAGAAATTTGCCATATATTGTACCAGCACATCAGTGGAGTCATGTATAGCAAGTTAGAATTTCACACCAGAGTTACTTGTGGACCTAACGAATTTATGCTTTCCACTCATAGCAGAAATCCTTGGCTTAGATATCAACAATGTGAAACCAGTCTATATGAAGCAAGAGACCTGAGGTTCTGGGGAAAAACATACAAAACTGAACCATAAGGACTTCTTCCAAAATACAGGATATGAGGAATTCCCACAGAGAAGGAGATGACAATCAAAAATTATTACACAGGCTGGGCGCGGTGGCTCACACCTGTAATCTCAGCACTTTGGGAGGCCAAGGTGGGCAGAGCACCTGAGGTCAAGAGTTTGAGACCAGCCTGGCCAACACGCTGAAACCCTGTCTTTACTAAAAATACAACAATTAGCCAGGATTATAGGTGGTGGGCACCTATAATCCCAACTACTCAGGAAGCTGAGGTGGAAGAATCCCTTGAACCCGGGAGACAGAGGTTGCAGTAAGCTGAGACCACACCACTGCATTCCAGCCTGGGTGACAGTGAGACTCTGTCTCAAAAAAAAAAAAAAATTATTATACAAACCACAAAGGAGAAAAACCACTTGAGGAAGTCAGGAGAAGGAAGAGTCATGATAAAACATATATCTAGCAATACAAGTAGTAGTAAAATTGAAAAAATATATATAAAATGGCAGGGCACAGTGGCTCACGCCTATAATCCCAGTACTTTGGGAGGCCAAGGCGGGCAATCACCTGAGGTCGGGAGTTCAAGACCAGCTCGAACCCTATCTCTACTAAAAATACAAAATTAGCAGGGCATGGTGGCACATGCCTGTAATCTCAGCTACTCGGGAGGCTGAGGCAGGAGAATCGCATGAACCTGGGAGGTGGAGGTTGCAGTGAGCTGACACTGCACCATTGCACTCAAGCCTGGGCAACTTTTAGAGCAAAACTCCATCTCAAAAAAAATATATATATATACACACATATATATATATATATATATACACACACACACACACACACACACACATATATACACATACACGCACACACATTTATATAAAACAGCATTTACAATGTTCAAAAACAAGAAAAAGCAGGAATAATAACCGAAAAGAGTAGGGGATTACTAAAGAAAAACAAACAAAAAAAAAAACAGGCAAATTAGGGGAAAAAAAAAAGCGGGAAATGTTAATAATACAGTAGTACCCCTTATCCATGATTTTGCTTTCCTTATCTCAGTTATTCACAGTCACTCATTGTCTGAAAATAGGTGAGTACAGTGCAGGAAGATACTGGTGGAGGAAGGTGGCAGGAGGACTACATTAATATAGCTTTTATTATATACTGTCATAATTGTTCATCATTAGTTGTTAATCTCTAACTACTCTGCCTAATTTATTAAAATTAAATTTTATCCTAAGCATGTACATAAAGGAAAAAACAGTATATACAGGATTGGCCCTATCTATGGTTTCAGGCATCCACTGGCAGGAAGGTCTAAGAACTATTCCCTGTGGATAAAGGGGACTATTTTTTTTTAAGGCATTAATTCTCAATAAAACTATTTTTTTTTTTTGAGATGGAGTCTCACTCTGTCGCCAGGCTGGAATGCAGTGGTGTGATCTCAGCTCACTGCAACCTCCGCCCTCCAGGTTCAAGCAATTCTCCTGCCTCAGCCTCCCAAGTAGCTGGTAACGTATTGGTAAACATCATTTTCTAACTCATTAATATACAGATATACTAACACAAATATATTACTTTTTTCTATCCAGCATCCTGATAAACTGGTTTTTATTGTTTTTAGACAGGGTCCTGCTCTGTCACCAGTGCACTGCAGTGGCATAATCATAGCTCACTGCAGCAGCCAACTCCTAGGCTCAAGTGATCCTCCCACCTCTGCCTTCCAAGTAGCTGTGATGATAGGCACATGCCACCATGCCCAGCTAATTTTTTTGTTTTTGTTTTAGGAGAGGGTTTCACTATGTTGCCCAGGCTGGTCTTCAACTTCTGGTCTCAAGCGATCCTTCCATTTCTGCCTCCCAAATTGCTAGGATTACAGGTGTGAACCACTGCACCCAGCCTATGCTATATGTTTCTGAACTCCCCTTTTATAATTCCATTTGTTTCTACCAAGCACTCAGGAAAGCTACCAGTCTAGGATCACTTTAAACTAAATTAACAACTTGAGGTTTTCTGAACCATTCAGTGAATGTGGATCTCAAATCCAAAGTTAAAACTGGCCAGGCACAGTGGCTCACACCTGTAATCCCAGCACTTTGGGAAGCTGAAGGAGGATCACTTGAGCCCAGAAATTCAAGGCCGACTTGAACAATGTAGTGAGTCCCCCATCTCTACCAAAAAAAAAAAAAAAAAAAAATTAGCCCAGGTGTGGTAGCACATGCCTGTGGTCCCAGCTACTTGGGAGGCTAAGATGGAAGAACAGCTTGAGCTCAGGAGTTCAAGGCTGCAGTGAGGCATGATCAGGCCACTGCACTCCAGCTTGAGTGGCAAAGCAAGATGGTCTCAAACCACATACACACACACACAAATACACGTCTCAAACCACACACACACAGGCCACTGCACTCCAGCTTGAGTGGCAAAGCAAGATGGTCTCAAACCACATACACACACACACACAAATACACGTCTCAAACCACACACACACACACACACACACACACACACACACACACACACACACCCCCCCCACCCACCCACCACAGAATGAGGACTGCTCTGTTGACAATAAAATCTCTGACAAAAGCTGCTCTGACTCCTGTTCTGCTTAGAGATAACGTTGGCCAGTATGGTCTCATTCTCTTGGCCTTGTGATCCGCCCACCTTGGCCTCCCAAAGTGCTGGGATTACAAGGTGTGAGCCACCATGCCTGGTTTAATGATTTTTAATGTTTTAATTTTTAATCCCAGCACTTTGGGAGTCCCAGGCGGGCAGATCATGAGGTCAGGAGTTCCAGACCAGCCTGGTCAATATGGTGAAACCCATCCCTACCAAAACTTCAAAAATTAGCTGGTGTGGTGGCACGTGCCTGTAGTTCTAGCTACTCGGGAGGCTGAGGCAGAAGAATCACTTGAACCCAAGAGGCAGAGTTTGCAGGGAGCTGAAATCAAGCCACTGCACTCCAGCCTGGGCAAGAGAGTGAGACTCCATCTCAAAAAAAAAAAAAGAGGCCAGGCGAGGTGGCTCACACCTATAATCCCAGCACTTTGGGAGGCCAAGGTGGGTGGATCACCTGAGGTCGGGAGTTTGAGACCAGCATGACCAACATTGAGAAACTCCGTCTCTACTAAAAATACAAAAAATTAGCTGGGCGTGATGGCGGACGCCTGAAATCCCAGCTACTCGAAGGCTGAGGCAGGAGAATTGCTTGAACCTGGAAGGTGGAGGCTGCGGTGAGCCGAGATTGCACCATTGCATTCCAGTCTGGGCAACAAGGGCGAACCTCTGCCTCCTGGGTTCAAGCAATTCTCTTGCCTCAGCCTCCAAGTAGCTAGGACTACAGGTGCCTGCCACCACACCCAGCTAATTTTTTTTGTATTTTTAGTAGAGATGGGCTTTCACTATGTTGGCCAGGCTTGTCTTGAACTCCTGACCTCATGATCCTCCCACCTCAGCCTCCCAAAGTGTTGGGATTACAGGTGTGAGCTACCGTGACTGGCTGACAACTGTTTTTTTTTTTTTTTCCCTTCTTCACATGTCCTTGAATTAACTGCTTGACAACTGATTTATATAACCGAGGTTGGCACATCACTCCTTTCCTTCTTCCTTACCAATTTAGGAATTTCAAGATACTGAGGCTAAGTTTATAGACAGTTCAAAGTAGTTGTGAAACTTTATAAGGCCCCAATATATTCCTGGGTCACTGACACAACTGACAGGCTATAGCTTCGCTTCTCCTCCTCTTTATGGTAGAACAGATTTTTTTTTTTTTTTTTTGAGACGGAGTTTCGCTCTTGTTACCCAGGCTGGAGTGCAATGGCACAATCTCGGCTCACCGCAACCTCCGCCTCCCGGGTTCAGGCAATTCTCCTGCCTCAGCCTCCTGAGTAGCTGGGATTACAGGCACGCGCCACCATGCCCAGCTAATTTTTTGTATTTTTAGTAGAGACGGGGTTTCACCATGTTGACCGGGATGGTCTCGATCTCTTGACCTCGTGATCCACCCGCCTCGGCCTCCCACAGTGCTGGGATTACAGGCTTGAGCCACCGCACCCGGCCGGTAGAACGGATTTTTAAAAATAATCTCTTTTCTCTTTTTCTACCTTAAGTACCATCACCAAAATCTGTTTCTAAATGATAATCTTAACTATGCCTGTTTCTTATCTTCAAATTTACCTATTTAATGGAAAAGATTGGACACATACTGTAACACTTTGAAAGGCATGTTCCCTGGCCAGCCTTTTTGAAAGCTAACTTACTACATGTTCTAAACTACAGTTTTTAGCTTTTGGCCTCTGTGCCACGTGTGTTATTAAATGCTCTAAGTACTGTCTTCTAGTGACTGAAGTCTGTTACTGGTTTTCGTTTTTCATAATTCCAACATAAGGGAGAGGTTCAGAAGTATGTATTTTTGGTCAGGTGCACTGGCTCACACCTGTGTTTCCAGCACTTTGGGAGGCCGAGGTGGGTGGATCACGAGGTCAGGAGTTCCAGACCAGCCTTGCTAACATAGTGAAACCCCATCTCTACTAAAAACACAAAAACTAGCCAGGTGTGGTGGTGAGCGCCTGTAATCCCAGCTACTCAGGAGGCTGAGCCAGGGGAATCACTTGAACCCGAGAGGAAGAGGTTACAGTGAGCTGAGACTACACCACAAAAAAGGAAAAGAAGAATGTATTTTTGAAACATTTCATAATAATATGTCAAGGACATTTCAAACCTGCAGTTTCTAGTGATTAAATAATTATTTAAAAACCCAATTATATGGTATTAGAATATATTATTATTCTGCATAATTATTATGCTTGCTTATGAATATAAAATAATTCTATTATAATTTCAAAAACAAAAAAAAGGAAGAAAACACTGAAAGAATAAATTCAACTTGATACCTCTACAGGACAAGATGAATAAAATCTCTGCTTTAGAATTAAGTTTAATTAACAATTAACAAAAAAAATAGTTCTCGATGTGTTCTTAAAATACCTCATCTATTTAAAAAAACAAAAAGGAGGGCCAGGTGTGGTGGCTCATGCCTGTAATCCCCGCACTTTGGGAGGCTGAGGCGGGAAGATGACAAAGTCAAGAGTTTAAGACCAGCCTGGCCAACATGGTAAAAAACCCTGTCTCCACTAAGAATACAAAAATTAGCTGGGTGTGGTGATGTGTGCCTTTAATCCCAGCTACTCTGGAGGCTGAGGCAGGAAAATTGCTTGAACCCTAGAGGTGGAGGTAACAGTGAGCTGAGATTGTGCCACTGCACTCCAACCTGGGAAAAAAAAAAAAAAAAAAAAAGGAAAGCCTTATCAATTGGTATCAAGCTCTCAAAGGCACCCCCTGCCCCTAGTTTTTTTTTTTTTTTTTTTTTTTTTTTTTAAGAGTTGCTGTTGCCCAGGCTGGAGTGGTGCAGTGCTATGATTTGCAGCCTCAACCTCCCGGGCTCAAGTGATGTTCCTGCCTCAACTTCTCAAGTAGCTGGGACCACAGGCCATGGCTGACTAATTTTGTGGAGACAGGGTCTTTTTATGTTGCCCAGGCTGGTCTTGAACTCCTGGAATCAAGTAATCCTTCCGCCTCGACCTCTGCCAAGTGCTGGGGTTACAAGTGTGAGCCACCATGTTTGGCCTCAAAGGACTTTTAACAATTTTTACTGCTACCACTACTTGATTACCTACTGTGTGACAGGCACTGTGCTTTCAAACACCAACTAATATAATCTTCCTAACAGACTTTTGGAATAGATATTATGTCTATAGTTTTTAAAAAGCCAATAAATAGGAATGGAATAGAAATCTGAGATCTACGACTAATTACCACCAAATATCAAACAAATGCTATCAACAGTGATACTCTTCAACAAAATTTGAGTTCTTTTTTCTTCAGTGAGCACCTACCCACCTGCCCAATGAATAGCTTTGTTTGAATACCTTGTACTTTTGTCTCAGCTCTTCTGTGTCTTCTTTTTCCACTTCTAGGACACGGCGCCGTTCGGTAGCATCTTCAGCATAATCAAGCTTGACAAAAATAGATGATTAGACTTAATTCCTAATGTACCCCCAAGATTAGCTATGAAAAAGTTATTTATATAACTACAGTATTATCTGAAAACAAAAAAACTTTGTATTTTGCTCAGCTTGCTTTATTGTCACCCCACAGAGAAAATCACATGCAAAATAGTTTGTTAATCCTTAAATGCTGGCAGTTTCTAAAAGGCACATTTGTTGAAAATAGACTTTACTTCAATGTTAATTTTTTTTCTTTTTTTCTGAGATAGGGTTTCACTCTTGTTGCCCAGGCTGGAGTGCAATGGTGTGATCTCGGCTCACTGCAATCTCCGCCTCCCAAGCTCAAGCAATTCTCCTGCCTCAGCCTCCCAAGTAGCTGAGATTACAGTGCCCACCGCCAGCCCTCGCTAATTTTTTTTGTATTTTTAGTACAGATGGGGTTTCACCATGTTGGCCAGGCTGGTCTCAAACTCCTGACTTCAGTGATCCACCCACCTTGGCCTCCTAAAGTGCTGATATTACAGGCGTGAGCCACTGTGCCCAACCTCAATGTTAATTTTCAAATAATTAGGAGTCAATGAAGAAAATATTTGCGGCAAGGCAAAGCAGGTATTACAGATGGCAGCTGTACCCAATTCTACAAAGGCAAAGCTTTTATCACAGCAACATTTTAAGAGCTGAGCAACACTGCCCACTGAAACAAGCACAAAGGTCTGGATCTAAGTTGAAAATTGCCTTGCTGTATAACCCTGAGCAAACCACTTAACTTCTTTATGTGCCAGTTAAAACAGGGGCATTGTTTATATTCTATTAGTCTCAAAAGTAGCACTAAATGAAAATGTAAAATATATTTTTTAGTTGTCCAAAGAAAAATATTAAAACTACATTTTATCTGATAAATGTATTCTTGCACGGACATCTGAATTTGGGATTGGTATCATTTAAAAATATCCTATAAAAATCAGAAGTTAATGAGATCAATTTACCTCCATTTCCATGCGACCCATGCCCATGACATCATACTTGACAACGATTGGAATGGGATCTGTTCTCCCTGTAATAGGAACACATAATCAAGGTAAGGTGCAAAGCCAAGCCAACAGCTCATTTTACACATTGGGTTTGGGTGGTTAGAGATCTTGCCTTGGAGTGCAGAGACCAGAAAGCTACAGTGAACCAAACACAAGCCATTCTCACAGCTTACACTCAAGACCTTCCTTTCCTAGTTGAAACCCAACTAACCACCTTGGCTGACCTTCCAGTTGGGATTAATTCCAAATTACTATGGCAAAACTTGATTAATAAGTAATGCAAAGCACTTTTAAGCAATGGCATCAGGAGGTTTAAATTTTAAAGCTTTAAAAATGTTTTTTAAGATCCCCAAATAACTTCCCATCAAAAATCACTTCACTCTGTCCACTGATAATCCTCCTACACAACTTTTTTAAACTGGTTAAAAAAAAAAAATCTCAACTGGCATGGTTAAACAGAAGAAGCACATTTTCAAACATGATGTAGTAAAACTTTATAATGACAACTCAGGATGTTAAAATTTGTTTTCAAAAAAATTTTTTTTTTTATGATCCTCATAGACAAGGAGGTGCTTTACAATTTAATGGTGCTGTGAAAAATTTAAATAAGAAGCAACAATTAGTTGCCCTTAGAGACAAAGAATAGTTTTCCTTTTAATCTGGTGCTCTAAAGTCCCATTTCCTAGGTTGGATTTAACACTGCAGGGTTAACTGGTAAGCTGTGAAAAGGACTAGTTGCGAAGAAAATTGACTTTAAACTAATTGATCTATGCTGGAGATTTTTTTTTTAATAAATATATATTTAATCCACTCATAACCAGCCAAACAAAGCAAAATGGGGCAGACAAGCACTTTACTACCACAGCTGTTTTACATCACAACTTGCGCTTTTTATTGTGATGTAAGCCCACTGAAAAGAGGACTTACCTTATCCGTTGTACACCTTTAGTGAAAAAACACAATGTTTACTTCCCTCATCATTTCACTCAGGCTGGTGTAAACAATTGGTTTTTTTGGTTGTATTGTTGTTGTTGTTATACACACATATATATATTATACCTTTGGGCTAAAAATGGAGTTTTCTTAGGCTAAATCTGAGACATTACCCCCCCAACCCCAAAAAAACTTAAAAAAAAAAAATAAAGGCCATGACCATGACTGGTTTTGGTCCTGCAAAATAAAGAAGAAACCATGTTCAAAATGATCACAACCACTTGTATTCAGTGGCTCTGTATCTGTGGAATTAGTTTTTGCCTTTAAGATGTAATGAAAAATTCATAAGTTTACTTATGTATCCTATTGTTGTTTTTAAACAATAAATAGGAAAAATTAGAATTATCACAATACAAAACAAAACTGTTAAAGAAAGAACATCTCATGTCAGAAAAAAAAAAGGAAAACTTCTAGAATACAGCCTTCTTTTAGATACAAAGACTGCCAGTAAAGCAAAATGAAAATGCATTACTACCTTATGCCCAATGGTATAATAAATAAGCAGTGACTGCAATCTTTAGCAAAAGGACCAAATTAAAGACAGGTTATAAAAATGACTTCCTAGGTGCAATATCACTTTCATAACGTCTCAATCAGGGATTTACTGGTAAAAACAAATGGTCCAATGAAAGAATTAAAAAGAAATGTCAAAGGAATTTATTTTGGTATATTTTTTGATCTTTCAGAATTTGTTTTGCAAGAATCAAGAAGTTTTGGTACAAATTCATTACCTCTGTAAACCCCTGTTTATAAACTCTGCATTAGTACTTTTGCCTTCTAAGGCAGTCAAAGTTTGTTTTAATTTATTTATAAATTGCAGTAGCAAGTGCTAGTGCCCATTACATTGTGGGGAAATCAAGTTTTTGACAGTATTAGAATTTAATGTTTTAACTGATTTTGTTGGCAGTTCTAACACAAACAGATACATCCCTTCTTAACATTACCCTTTAATGAACAAGGATCAGACAAGTTGCATAAGGAAAGGAAAGGAAAATGAAAAAGACCAAGCAGAAGGATGAAGGCTACAACAGAGAAAGTAAGCCTAACATATTGGTGCACTGATGACAAAAGGAGTAATTCAGTCTGAAAATAAAAAATTACCACTGCTAAGTTTACCATCACCACAACAAGTCCAGGATCATAATGCTGTAAAAAAGAAACACCATTTGTTAGGCAGAAACCATTAGGGTAGGAAACAGGCCTTCTAGCAGGCAGACAGGATGGGGTAAAGTTAACAGTTGGGCTTTGTCCCTCCCCCAATCTCAGCTGGGGACAGAAGAAGGACATTTTGTGCTAGAGCAGCTGTTTTCATACTGGTCAGACTAAGGTGTGAGATTTTTGTACTGCTACTTGAGAACATGAACAACATCCTCTTGAATAAGGCAGGAGGGTAGGGTGTCAGTTTAAAGCGAGAGAACTAGCTCTAGCTTCCAATCTTTCATTTAACTATTCATTCTGGTAAATCAGTATTCAGGGCCCAAGGTGGGACTTTTAAAAGAAATGACATCTAAGACTCAATCAGATCAACTAACTGGACAGTAATAAAGTCATTTACTTCACCAAAATAATTCTAGGAGCTTGGAGTATGGGTGAGATGTCCTCAAGACTTCTCTAGAAATAAGATATATACATATATCTAACAATTAAGAGATCTAGAAAATAATCTTAGATCCTCAGTGCTTGAAGAGCTTTGTGCATTTCAGTTCTGTTATGAATGAATACAACTCTTTAAGTGGCTCTCCTTAGAACTTTCCTTCCTGTTAACTAAGACTGTCCAGGACGCCCAATATCTTTCTTTCAGCACAGAACAAAACCAATCTTTCAAGGAGAGCTCCAGAGAAACTGACATCAAAAGAGCTGTCACACTGAAAATTACTCCACTCAGAGTTAACTCATAGAAAATAAATAGCATGACTTTCAAAGCAATCTTGAAGGTGACATTATTGCCTGGGCCAAGTGGCAATTTCTTAACCTTATTAAAGAGGCTACAGACCAAGGAAAAATCCCAGTGGGAAAAGACACCAAAAACTACATATAAGAAGAGGTTGCAGCATTAAAAAACAAAAACAAAAACCCCTCAATTTATTCAGTTGCTATCAATGATAAATCTGAATGAACATTACTTAGAATACCTGAATACCAATTTGTAGTGATGACTTCAAAAGGTAGGTAGCAATAGAGTGTCTGCTAATATGCATTCTATAGAAAACTCAACTTTTTTTGAGATGGAGTTTCACTGTTGTTGCCCAGGCTAGAGTGCAATGGTGGGATCTCAGCTCACCGCAAACACTGCCTCCCAGGTTCAAGCGATTCTCCTGCCTCAGCCTCCTGAGTAGCTGGGATTACAGGCATGCACCACCATGCCCCGCTAATTTTGTATTTTTGTAGAGACAGGGTTTCTCCACGTTGGTCAGGCTGGTCTCGAACTCCTGACCTCAGGTGATCCACCCTCCTCAGTCTCCCAAAGTGCTGGGATTACAGACGTGAGCCACCGTGCCTGGCCTCAACTTGTTTTAAAAATAAAAGCCAGGTTCTCTCCTCCTTGGTTTCTTTTAAAATAGGGCAAATATTATTTAAAATATATTAAATTAGTGAGAACATTTTTTGTTGCTTGTTTCACTCCAAAGGAGGCAACTTCAACCAGAACACTAAATAATCTCCTTAAAAGAAATTGTTGCTTGGCATGGTGGTTCACGGCTGCAATCCCAGCACTTTAGGAGGCTGATGTAGGCAGATCACGAGGTCAAGAGATGGAGACCATCCTGGCCAACATGGTGAAACCCTGTCTCTACTAAAAATACAAAAATTAGCTGGGTGTGGTGGTGTGTGCCTATAGTTTCAGCTATTTGGGAGGCTGAGACAGGAGAATTGCTTGAATCCAGGAGGCAGAGGTTGCAGTGAGCCGAGATCATGTCACTGCATTCCATCCTGGAGACAGAGTGAGACTCTGTCTCAGGAAAAAAAAAAAAAAAAAAAAAAAAAGAAATCATCTTCCTCAGGAAAAGATCTATAGACACTTGCTGTACTTTGGCCAAGTGGGGAAGGAAAAGGAAACACATGCAAAATCAAGAATGTGCCAATATCAATGTATTCATCTGATGGAAAAAAACTGACACTCCTATTTTCTAAATCAAAACTTTAAATGATGTTTGACTAACTGGAATTATATATATATTTTTTAGAGACAGGGTCACTTAGGCTGGAGTACAGTAGCACGATCAGTTCACTGCACACTATACCTCTCTGCAGCCTATATCTCGCAGGCTCAAGTGATCCTCTTGCCTCAGCCTCCCAAAGCTCTGGGATTATAGGTGTGAGCTGCACACCAGCCTACTGTTTATTTTAAAAGGTAGTTTTACTTCTGCAAAAACAGAAATTTCTAAATGCTCTCATATATATGCAGGTCTTACTAAAATGTGAAGGCATTATGACATAACTAAAGAGAGAATATAATCAAATACAAAAATCCATTGATTATCAGAGTTACCCTGTCACTGAGAACAATCCTTCAGGAATCAGTTTTGATTTTAAAATGGTTAAGGATACACCAATCTACAAAAGTTTTCCCAAGACTTTAACTACAGAGAAATAACTCTTTTGTTGCTTTTTGGGAAACACTATTTTTAAAGAAACAAACTCTAGGAATAAAACAACTGGGGACAACCATAATCTAGTAATCAGCCATATTTTAGAAACAGAAGATATATGACTTCCTTGCAGAAATAAATTAGCAATAAAGAAGCTTCTATAGTGATTAAAACACTGGTTGAATTGTCAACAGATGTAAGAACACCACATTGCATCTCTGCTGCTTTTCCCCTTAGAGATTCAACACAAATATTTACAACAAATACTGAGTTTTGGCCGGGAGCAGTGGCTCACGCCTGTAATCCCAGTACTGGAGGAGGCTGAGGCAGGCAGATCACTTGAGGTCAGGAGTTCAAGACTAGCCTGGCCAACATGGTGAAACCCCACCTCTACTAAAAATACAAAAATTAATTGGGTGTGGTGGCAGGCGCCTGTAATCCCAGCTACTCCGGAGGCTGAGGCAGAATAGCTTGAACCCGGGAGGCAGAAGTTGCAGTTAGCTAAGATAGCACCACTGCACTCTAGCCTGGGTGACACAATGACACTCTGTCCCCCCAAAAAACCAAAAGCAATCATTCAGGTAGGCTTGCATATGAAGGGAAAAAAAAAAAGCAAAAGGCTGGGAGCAGTGGCTTACACCTGTAATCCCAGCACTTTGGGAGGCAGAGGCAGGTGGATCACTTGAGGTCAGGAGTTCGAGACCAGCCTGGCCAACATGGTGAAACCCCGTCTCTACTAAAAATACAAAATTAATCGGGCACGGTAGTGCATGCCTGGAATCCCAGCTACTCAGGAGGCTGAGGCAGGAGAATCGCTTGAACCTGGGAGGCGGAGGTTGCAGTGAGCCAAGATCATGCCATTGCACTCCAGCCTGGGCAACAAGAGCAAAATTCCATCTCAGGAAAAAAAAAAATTGAGTTTCTACCATATTCAAGGCGCTGTTCTGGGCACTGCATATAGTGATGATGTAAAAAAAAAAAACCACCACCAGCCAGGTATGGTGGCTCACGGCTGTAATCCCAGCGCTTTGGCAGGCCGAGGTGGGTGGATCATGAGGTTAGGAGTTCAAGGCCAGTCTGGTCAAGATAGTGAAACCCTGTACTAAAAATACAAAAATTAGACAGGTGTGGTGGCAGGTGCCTGTAATGCCAGCTACTTGGGAGGCTGAGGCAGAGAACTGCTTGAACCTGGGAGGTGGAGGTTGTGGTGAGCCAAGACGACAGGGTGAGACTTCGTCCCCGAAAAACAAAAAACAAAAAACAAAAAAAACACCACCAAAGAATTACCAATAAATGGGCAAAATAATCTGACCAGCTTGAACTTCAGCTGAGTTCAGCATGACAATGAGAGAAAAGAGAATTTGTGGAACTAATGCGTAAGTAGTCAAAAAGCTTAAAAGTGTCTGAAATCGTCTTTTAAAAATACCTAACTTGTCTTTAAAGACTTGATCTTAATAAAGTACAAGTAAATATAAAAGCCATCAAAAACTCACAAAATCCACTTTCTTTTTTTTTGAGACAGGGTCTTGCTAAGTCACCCAGGCTAGAGTGCTGTGGTGCCATATCAGCTCACTGCAGACTCTACCTCCTACGCCGAAGCAATTCTCCTGCCTAGGCCTCCTGAGTAGCTGGCACTATAGATGCCTGCCACTATGCTGACTAATTTTTGTATTTTTAGTAGAGATGGGGTTTCACCATGTTGCTCAAGCTGGTCTCGAACTTCTGGGCTTGAGTGATCTGCCCACCCTGGCCTCCCAAAGTGCTTGGATTGCAGGTGTGAGCCAATGCATCCAGACTAAAATTCACGTTCAAAAGACAATTAAAACTGGGCTGGGCTTGGTGGCTCATGCCTGTAATCCCTGCATTTGGTGAGGCCTAGGCAGGAAGATGGCTTGAGGCCAGGAGTTTGAGAGCAAGACTCCATCTCTCCAAAAAAAAAATTAGTCAGGCATGGTGGCATGCACCTGCAGTCCTAGCCATGAGGAGATTGAGGCAGGAGAACCACTTGAGCCCAGGAGTTGAAGTGAGCTATGACTGCACCACTGCACTCCAGTGTGGGTGACAGAGAAAAACCCCGTTGGGGAAAAGAACGGAAAGGAGGGGGGGGGGGGGGGGGGGGGGGGGGGGGGAGAGGGGAGCCAGGTAAGGTGGCTCACGCCTGTAATCCCAACAATTTGGGACTACACCTCTACTAAAAATACAAAAAATAGCTAGGCGTGGTGGCACGCGTCTGTAATCACAGCTACTTGGGAGGCTGAGGCAGGAGAATCACTTGAACCCAGGATGCAGAGGTTGCAGTCAGCCGAGATCGTGCCATTGCACTCCAGCCTGGGCAACGAGTAAAACTCTGTTGAAGGAAAAAAAATAAAAAGGTGGTGGCACTTTTGTGCCCTGAGTTTTACTTATGTTTGTATCCATATCTGACACCGTATGCAGGCCAGAGGAGCATTTAGTTAAAAACCATTTGTTGGCCGGGCAAGGTGGCTCAAGCCTGTAATCCCAGCACTTTGGGAGGCCGAGGCAGGTGGATCACAAGGTCAAGAGATCGAGACCATCCTGGTCAACATGGTGAAACCCCGTCTCTACTGAAAATACAAAACATTAGCTGGGTATGGTGGTGCATGCCTGTAATCCCAGCTACTCAGGAGGCTGAGGCAGGAGAATTGCCTGAACCCAGGAGGCGGAGGTTGCGGTGAGCCGAGATCGCGCCATTGCACTCCAGCCTGGGTAACAAGAGCGAAACTCCGTCTCAAAAAAAAAAAAAAAAAAAGAAAAAGAAAAAAAAAACAAACAAAACCATTTGTTGACTGAGAGAATGAAGATGTTCATAGTGGATCTGAAACTTGTTCAACTGTAAATACTTAGTTACCATGATGTGCTCTGCTTAATATCACAAAATACTAATGATTTGACTCTCATAATCAAGAAATTATTTCATCAAGTAGAACATATCACTGTATTAGGTCTCCATGTATCAAAAATATGTAAACTTTTATAATGAAATATTTGAGTTTTACATTACTAGTCATTAGAGGCTTAAGGCTTGTTCAATTTCGTTTTTTTTATCACTCAGGTGTCAAGGAGAAGGAGTCATCAAATGTTTAAGAAAAAACCATGAAATAAATTACATTCAATATCTATTGAAAAACTTTTTAAAAACAGAAAGTTGGCATAACCAATTTCAGCGAATAAAAACCTCAAGTTAGCCCTTATAATGATGGTGTTTTCCAGGAAATTAGCTTAGGGTAAGCGGTCTATTAGAAATTCTGAAAACATTTTTCCTCTTTCTAAAAAACAGGTCCAAGTAAAAATTAATTGCTTCCTTCAAGTACCCAGTAAACTCCTATACATGTAGGTAGATCAAAAATTACCAGTGGACTCCAATCTATGTGATTATTTCTTTTTCATTTTTCTTTTTTTAATTCTGAGATGGAGTTTTGTTCTTGTTGCCTAGGCTGGAGTACAATGACACGATCTCGGCTCACTGCAATGCTTCCCAGGTTCAAGTGATTCTCCTGCCTCAGCCTTCTAAGTAGCTGGGATTACAGGTGCCTGCCACCACGCCTGGCTAATTTTTTGTATTTTTAGTAGAGACAGGGTTTCACTACCTTGGCCAGGCTGGTCTCAAACTCCTGACCTCAGGTGATCCGCCCACCTCGGCCTCCCAAAATGCTGGGATTACAGGCATGAGCCACTGCGCCCAGCCTATACGAATACTTCTTGATTAACAAATTCCAAAAGAAAAAATATACTTGTAAAGAGTGGCAACATGAAACTCCGCGGATCTGAATTATAGTTCTGTAATTAATTGGGCATGTGACCCATTATTAGCTATTAGTTTCCTTTTATTTTTAGAGACAGTCTCACCCTGTTGCCCAGGCAGGATGGAGTGCAGTGAAGTCATCATAACTTACTGTAACATTGAACTCCTGGGCTCAAGTAATCCTCCCACCTTAGCCTCCTAAGTAGCTAGGACTACAGGGACTCACTACCATGTGTGGCTAATCAAAAAAAAAAAAAAAAAAAAAATTGTAGAGATGGTGTCTCACTATGTTGCCTAGGCTGGTTTCAAACTTCTGGCCTCAACTTATCCTTCTGCCTCAATCTCCCAAAGTGCTGGGATTATAAGTGTGAGTCACTATGCCGCTATGTTAGTGTAATCCAAAAATAAAGGAGTTAGACAAGTCTATAAGGTTCACTTCAATTCTGAAGTTTGAAGAGTGGAAAATATTTGAGTAGAAAATATCTGGGGAAATTAGGTAGATAGTGGCCAGTCTTGTGATAATATAATAAGCCAACAATCAAATGCCTTCTTAGACTTACTATTGTTTCTCCACAGCTACACTGAAAATTTTACTATTCCAGGATTGCTCTATAACCCCCCAAAAAACTTTACAGCCTCATTTAAACTTTCCATTTTTAACTCCATTTCATCTTTTTTTTTTTCCTTAGAGTCTCACTCTGTCCCACAGGCTGGAGTGCAGGGGCACAATCTCGGCTGACTGCCACCGTGCCTGGCCTCCATTTCATCTATAATAAATTTCTTTCTTTCTTTTTTTTTTTTGAGACAAAGTCTCAAAAAAAGTTTGGAAAATTTTTTGGGGTTAGTGATCCTGGAATAATAAAATTTTCAGTTGCCCAAGCTGGAGTGCAGTGGCATGATCTTGATTCATTGCAGCCTCCACCTCCCAGGTTCAAGTGATTCTCCTGCTTCAGCCTCACCAGTTGCTGGGACTACAGCCACGTGCCACCATGCCTGGCTAATTTTTGTATTTTCAGTAGAGACAAGGTTTCACTATGTTGGCCAGGCTGGTCTTGAACTCCTGACCTCACAATCCACCTGCCGTGGCCTCCCAAAGTGCTAGGATTACAGGTGTGAGCCACCTCACCCAGCCAATAAATTTCTTTCTGTATTTCTCTAGGTAATCCCTAAAACAGACTGGGCTGCAAATCTAGCTCTCTAATAAGAGAATATCTAAACACTTGTGTGACTTTTGGCAACCAGGGCCTGAGTCTCAGCAGCCTCCCCTGCGAAATGAAAATATTATCACCACCTTTTTTTTTTTTTTCTTTTTTAATTTAAACAGGCAGGGTCTAGCTCTATGGCTCAGGCTGGAGGTTAGAGTGCAGTTGCACAATCATAGCTCACTTGTAGCCTCAAACTCCTGGGCTCAAGCAATCCTCCTGCCTTAGCCTCCCAAGTAGCTAGGACTACAGGCATAAGCCACCACGCCGCACCCAATCCTATTCCCTTTTCTAGAATGCCATACAGACCAACAGAGACAACAAATGGAAGGTGCTTTGTAAACTTTGAATCACTATACAGAATGCTCAAGGGTTCAGAAAATAAAGAAAGAAATCAGGCCGGGCGCGGTGGCTCAAGCCTGTAATCCCAGCACTTTGGGAGGCCAAGGCGGGTGGATCACAAGGTCAAAAGATCGAGACCATCCTGGTCAACATGGTGAAACCCCATCTCTACTAAAACTACAAAAAATTAGCTGCGCATGGTGGCGCGTGCCTGTAGTCCCAGCTACTCAGGAGGCTGAGGCAGGAGAATTGCCTGAACCCAGGAGGCGGAAGTTGCGGTGAGCCGAGATCGCACCATGGCACTCCAGCCTGGGTAACATGAGTGAAACTCCGTCTCAAAAAAAAAAAAAAAAAAAAAGAAAGAAAGAAAGAAATCAGTCTTCCTTTTATTTCCAAATTTGGCATTTCTGGAGTGTTTGTTTTTGAGACAGGTTCTCAGTCACTCTGTTGCCCCAGCTGAAGTACCGTGGCCTGATATCAGCTCACTGCAACCTCTGCCTCCTGGATTCAAGTGATTCTCCTGCCTCAGCCTCCTGAGTAGCTGGGATTACAGATGCCCACCACCATGCCCAGCTAATTTAAATTTGACATTTTTGAAAGTAATACCTTAAAATGAAAAGATACTCTAAAAAAGAATCTGTGATAAATTCTAAATGTTTTACATACAATTTGGTGATAATGAAACAACCCCATTTACAGATGAAGAAAATTATTACCTATGATCAATAATCAAAGTATTACTGTGGCTCACACCTATAATCCCAGGCTGAGCCTTGGGAGGCTGAGGCAGGATGATAGCTTGAGCTCAGGAATTCAAGACCAACCTAGGCAACACAGGGAGACCCTGTCTCTATAAAAAAAATTTAAAAATTGGCCAGGCATGGTGGCAAATGCTCACATTCTCAACTACACAGGATGCACAGGTGGGAGGATCACGAGCCCCCCCACCCCCCCAAAAAAAACAAATAAACCCCAAAACAAACAAAAAACAAAGAAAAAGAAACCACTATCACTATATACTCTTTTGGTCACTTAAGAAGCTTCCTGAACACTCCACTCTCTTACCTAAGTATTCCACTAAACCAGTGTCATTTTAAGAAAGCAAATTAACCTAGGCCCAAAAGTTTATAAATAATAAGGTAGGAAACAATGTAAGTCAGGCTGAGGCTATAAAAAAAATTGCACTATACTACTTCAGTGTAATCAATACATTTTGGATAAATAAATAAAAATAAAACTGTCTGCCCTACTTATTATAATAAAGGTAATTTTCTTAGAAGTCTGTTTTATTCATATGGTCCAAAAGAATGCTTTTCTAGCCACGGTCCATTCTATTTGCATTAAAAATGGGGCAAGGAGGTAGCTAAAATATCATTTCCTGGCCAGGTCAAGCAGCTCATGATTGTAATCCTAGCACTTTGGGAGGCTGAGGCGGGTGTATCACCCGAGGTCAGGAGTTCAACACCAGCCTGGCCAACATGGTAAAACCCCATCCCTACTAAAAAATACAAAAATTAGCTGGGCGTGGTGGCACATGCCTGTAATCCCAGCTACTCGGGAGGCTGAGGCAGCAGAATCACCTGAACCGGGGAGGCAGAAGTTGCAGTGAGCAGAGACTGCGTCACTGCATTCCAGCCTGGGCAACAAGAGCAAAACTCTGTCTCAAATAAATAAATAAATAAATATTTCCTGAACCCTATCCCAGACCTGCTGATTTATGCTGATCAGAATCTACATTAACTTTGTTTTGTTTTTCAGTAGAGACGAGGTCTTGCTATGTGGCTCAGGCTGGTCTTGAACTCCTGAACTCAAGTGATCCTCCCACCTCAGCCTCCCAAAGTGCTGGGGTTATAGGTGTGAGTCCCTGTGCCCAGCCTCAGAATCTATATTTTTAACAAGTACCCAAGGTGATTCTGCTGAAAGCCATAAGACTAATAATGGAAAAAGCACTGGGGTAGAAGTTAGAAGATTTGTACAGTAAAGGCTGCTATCCTTAGCAGTTTCACCTGAGATAAACACTTAGGTTTCTCATTTAAGTGGCATTATGTCTCATTCTACATGCTGGACAGAAAAATGAGAAATACATAAGCATATAAAACATATTTGCCATATTTAATTCCTGACACCCCCAAATCTTTTAAAAATTGGCTATATAGAGGGTATAGCAAGGTCACACTGCTTACTGAGCTAGAATTGAACCCAGGTGAAATTTCAAATGTAATAACCTGTGGTTCAAATACAGCATTGTATACATTTTGTTTAATTTTGTTATTTTAGACTTCAAGCCAACATTTATCAATTAGAACATTTCACAGAAATCTGAATTTCTGGCTTCTTTTAAAAATTTTAGAAGATCCAGCAACACTGAGACTATAATATTAGGTGACAACAGTCAGCCTCTCTGAACACAGCACAACTCACACTACTTGCTACTGTCTCACGCTCAGTCAATTACAACTATGTATGCTATCACCAAGCCCCAACTCCTAATTCAGATCTACATTCTTTGCTCCCTCTTTTTGAACCAAATGGGAGTTACAAGAAAATCCTGTGGGAGTTCCATCTACTGGTTTGGGAAGATTTAGTGAGAAAGGAAGAACTGGATTTAAAACTAATAAACTACATTTGAAAAGATATTACATGAAAAGATATTATACTTTGTTCTCTTTTCCAAGCGTTTAAGTGCCATTACTTTGAATTTTGGTGGTAAATTTTAAATGAACTTTTAAAAGACTGTCTTTAATAAAACAGATTTCTTATAAAACACTTTATACTTTGTGTTCTTATCATTTTCAGATTTCATCCCACTTTAAAATACCAATGCTTCTCATGGAAGAATAAAGAGATTCCACTAATTCACAGACACCTGTGCTCCATGTATCTATCAGCAAGTATAGATGCACAGATAGGAAATATTTGCTTGCTTCTTTATTCTTACAATCTGAGGCTTTTCACTTGTTAATTATTACAAAAAATAAATCGGAATTCTAAGTTACATTGCTCAATTCTCTATTAAGTCTCTACTGTACCTTTAACTTTACAATTACAACAGTCATTATACTGTATTAAATTTGTTACATCACTTGTCTCTCTATTAGAAATAAGCCTCTGGAGGGCAGAGGTTATATCTTATTCACTCTTAAAGACTTAGTACATATCTAGCACATTCTTTTTTTTCTCTTTTTTGGAGACAGAGTCTCGCTCAGTCGCCCAGGTAGTTCACTGTAAACTCCACCTCCTGGGTTCAAGCAATTCTCATGCCTCAGCCTTCCAAGTAGCTGGGATTACAGGTGTGTGCCAACATGGCCAACCAATTTTTGTATATTTTGGTAGAGAGGGTTTCGCCATGTTGGCTAGGCTGGTCTTGAACTCCTGGCCTCAAGTGATCCACCTGCCTTGGCCTCCCAAAGAGCTGGGATTACAGTTGTGAGCCACCACATCCAACCCAGATATGGCACATTTTAAGCATGTAATAAACATATGCAGAATACAAAACAAGAAAAGCAACAATAGAGAATACATATATGCACAGTAATTGCTATCCTTTAGGAATTACAGTCTACTGAGGGTAAAAGAGACACATCAACAAAAATTATACAAGATAGAATATTTAAAATGCCACAGGAGAGAAATATAAAGTACAAGAAGAAATCAGGGAGGAAATTATAGTATGAGACATAAGTTACAGTATTTTCTTTTTCCCTGGACACCAATTTCCATCCCTAAATACTTGGCAAAAGTTCTTACCACTCAATTTTAGCCTCAGGTTTCTAGTGAATTTATACCCATCATCAAGAATATATATGATCACTTCAAGTACTCTAAGAAAATATATAACATTCAGAATTATCTCTACTTTTTCTGGCCTGAATAACTACTGTGTATTTTAATTCCATTGCACTGTATCACCACCATCATATCTCTCCAGGATAAAGAAGTAAGTCAGCACCTACAGTTTAGGTACATTACACCATATTGGTTAATAGGTTTTGGCACCACGATTCTACCACTTAACTGCTGTAAGATCTTGGGCAAAGTAATGCCCAGAATGTCAATCTCCTCACCTGTAAAATGGGAATATCTACCTCAAAGAAGATTTAAGTTAGATAATACGTGTGCAAACACTCGGTAAACACTTCATAAAATTTTAGGTATTAGAAAGGATTAATACTACATGTAGTGAACTGTCAAACACATACATAAACTGACCATATATTGTGCTTTATAGTTGACTTGTTTTATCAACCTTCATAGTTACACCTTCCTTTCCATTTCCAATGCTATTACTCTTTCAAGTCCTTATCTATACTCAGACCCAGAAAACTTCTTAAATGGTTTTCCATCTCCATCCTCAGACATACTTTGACCAGACTATTATTTTATTTCCACCATTACTGCCTGGCTGGAATAATGAAAAGAGCTTTAGATTGCAAATCAAAGAATTTTGGTTTGGGTTTCAGCACTATCACTAAAACATTATAGAACCCTAAAATAAACTTATCAACTATCTTTAATCTATTTTTAGATTAAACTATCTTTAATCTATTTTTTCTTTTGAGACAGGGTCTCACTTTATCACTCAGGCTGGAGTGCAGTGGCATGATCTCAGATCACTGCAACCTCTACCTTCTAGGCTCAAGCAATCCTCCCACCGCAGTCTCCCAGGTAGCTGGGACTACAGGTGCACGCCACCATGCCCAGCTATTTTTTTTTTTTTTTGTATTTTAAGTAGAGACGGGGTTTTGCCATGATGCCCAGGCTGGTCTCAAACTCCTGAGCTCAAGTCACCCACCCACCAGGGCCTCCCAAAGTGCTAGGATTACAGGAGTGAGCCACCATAGCTCAGTATCTCTTCTTGCTGTAAGTCTAAACCTCTCCTCTGATCAAAGTGCCTCTGGCTTACAAAATACAATTCCAGATTGAAGGAGCATTAAAACCTTCCTCATTCAGTGTGGCATGAGTTTTGGAGGCAGAAGGACCAAGATCTGAATACTGACTCTATAGTTTACTGGTTGCTTATCCTTGGGCAACTTATTAGACTTCTCTAAGACTCAATTTTTTCCACAAAATGGGAACAACAGTTATTCTCTCAAGGGCTTATTGTAAGATTTAAATGAGGCTGGGCGCGGTGGCTCAAGCCTGTAATCCCAGCACTTTGGGAGGCCGAGGCGGGTGGATCACAAGGTCAAGAGATCGAGACCATCCTGGTCAACATGGTGAAACCCCGTCTCTACTAAAAATACAAAAAATTAGCTGGGCATGGTGGCGCGTGTCTGTAGTCCCAGCTACTCAGGAGGCTGAGGCAGGGAATTGCCTGAACCCAGGAGGCGGAGGTTGCGGTGAGCCACGATCGCGCCATTGCACTCCAGCCTGGGTAACAAGAGCGAAACTCTGTCTCAAAAAAAAAAAAAAAAAAGATTTAAATGAGATATTTGTTAAGGGCTTACAACATAGCAAACAATAAATAAGTATGAAATTTGTGCCTATTCTAATATTTCCCATTTCTGCCTTCTAGTTATAGTCTCTGTGTGTGTGTGTGTGTGTGTGTGTGTGTGTGTGTTTTGAGACATGGTATCACTCTCTCATCCAGGCTGGAGTACACTGGCACTGACAGGGCTCCCTGCAGCCTCCACTTCATGGCCTCATGTGATCCTCCCACCTAAGCTGCCCAAGTAGTTGGGACTAAGGGTGTACACCACCATGGCAGACTGATTTTTTTTTTTTTTTTAGAGATGGGGGTCTCACTGTGTTGCCCAGGCTAGTCTCAAACTCCTGATTTCAAGAGATCTTCCTGTTCCGGCCTCTCAAAGTGTTGGGGATTACAGGTGTGAGCCATCATGTCCAGCCCAGTTACAGTTTTTTTTTTTTTTTTTTTTTTTGAGACGGAGTTTTTGCTCTTGTTACCCAGGCTGGACTGCAATGGCACGATCTCGGCTCACCGCAACCTCCGCCTCCTGGGTTCAGGCAATTCCCCTGCCTCAGCCTCCTGAGTAGCTAGGATTACAGGCACGCACCACCATGCCCAGCTCATTTTTTATATTTTTAGTAGAGACAGGGTTTCACCAGGCTGACCAGGGTGGTCTCGATCTCTTGACCTCGTGATCCACCCGCCTCGGCCTCCCAAAGTGCTGGGATTACAGGCTTGAGCCACCGTGCCCGGCCCCCAGTTACAGTTTTTAAACTGTTCCTGGAGACCTAGAACTCTGCTTCAACCTGTTTGCTGGTGGGTTCCCCGCTCTTTCATATACTGAAGTTTAACATTTAAAATAAATATATTTGAGGTGGTTTATTCTGTTAAAAAATGCATAAAATCCACTACACCACGGACACAATCTGCTCCAGTTAGGAGAAGAATGCCACGCCTACTCTTTGTCAACTGCAGTTACCTTGAACACATTCGTATCTCTGTTTTTGGCAATACCTATCCCTCCCTCCTCAAGCCTTCTTAGTGAAGTCATCCCTGGCTATTCTTTTTTTGAACCCTTATGGCATTTTATTTTTATTATTATTTAGAGACAGGGTCTTGTTCTATTGCCCAGGCTGGAGTGCAGTGGTACAATCATATCTCAGTGTAACCTTCAAATCCTAGACTCAAGCAATCCTCCCACCTCAGCCTCCCAAGTAGCTAGGACTATTAAGTGTGCACCACCTTGCCTGGCTAATTTTTTTTTTTTTTTGAGACAGAGTCTCATTCTGCCACGCCACCCAGGCTGGAGTGCAGTGGCACAACCTCGGTTCACCACAACCTCTGCCTCCTGGGTTCCGGGGATTCTCCTGCTTCAGCCTCCTGAGTAGCTGGGACTACAGGCACGCGCCACCACACCGGGCTAATTTTTTATATTTTTAGTACAGATTGGGTTTCACCATCTTAGCCAGGATGGTCTTGATCTCCTGACCTCGTGATCCATCCACCTCAGCCTCCTAAAGTGCTGGGATTACAGGCCTGAGCCACCGTGCCTGGTCGGCTAATTTTTAGATGGAGTCTCACTGTGTTGCCCAGGCTGAACTCAAACTCCCAGGCTCAACTTCTGCCTTATCCTTTTGAGTAACTAGGACTACAGATACATGCCACTGGAACTGTAACTTCTTTTCTGATTTTCATTTTGTCATGACTTAACTCACATTTAAGGACCTTTCATTTATCCTTTAAATGCGATGATCTCTGTACTGAGAAACAAGTAGTCCCTTTCTATACAGCATGCAAATTCACCACTCTCATTCCATCTCCTCTCCTGTGATCCCTTTCATCTTTATATTTATTTTAATTTTTGTAAAGACAGGGTCTCACTATGTTGCCCAGGCTAGTCTGGAACTCCTGGCCTCAAATGATCCTTCTGCTTTGGTCTTCCACAGTGCTGGGACTGCAGGTGTCAGCTACCACATCCAGCCCCTTCCTCTTCTATTTTATCCCTAAAACCTAATCTCTTACTGTAGACTGCAAATTCTGATTTGTTTATTATCTGAGCCTCTTATCTAGTTTATATTTATTATATTAAAAAAGTCAAAGGCTCTATATTTTAACTTATTATTAGAAGGTCAAAGGCTCTATAGGTTCTAATTTTCTGCCTGCCTTGGCCTCCCAAAGTGCTGGGATTACAGGCGTGAGCCACCATGCTTGGCTGCTCATTTTATAAACTGAAAGTTTTAGAAAGATTATACAGCTACTGAGTGTGCAACTATTCATGATCCATTGCACTCCAGCCTGGGCATCAAGAGTGAAATTCCGTCTCAAAAAAAAAAAAAAAAGGCATACTAATACCTATTTCATTAAATGAGATAGTACAAAACATCTAGACTCTAGATCAATATTTGGCACATAATAAATATTGTTATTTCCTTTTTACAAAGGAAAACATGAAAAGGGAAAGTAAGACAGACAGCTTCTGGAAAGACTATTCAGAAAAACGCATCTATGTCACTATAATATTAGTGTATGAAAATATTTTCTCAAAAAATGATTTTTCTTTTTCTTTTGAGACAGAGTCTTGCTCTGTCACCAGGCACCAAGCTGGAGTGCAGCGGTGCGATCTTGGCTCACTGGAACCTCTGCCTCCCAGATTCAAGCAATTATCCTGCCTCAGCCTCCCGAGTAGCTGGGACTACAGGTGTGTGCCACCATACCAAGCTAATTTTTGTATTTTTTAAAGTAGAGATGGGGTTTCACCATGTTGGCCAGGATGGTCTTGATCTCTTGACCTCGTGATCCGCCCACCTCGGCCTCCCAAAGTGCTGGGATTACAGGTGTGAGTCACCACGTTCAGCCAAAAAATGATTTTTCTCAAGAAATTAGTAAAATATTTATATGATTGATTGAGACAGGTCTTGCTTATTTATTTACAGAGACGAGTCTGGCTCTGTTGCCCAAGCTGGAGTGCAGGAAGTGCGGTAGCACATCACAGCTCACTATAACCTCCAACACTAGGGCTCAAGCAATTCCCTCACCTCAGCCTCCCAAGAAGCTAGACTACAGGCATGTGCCATCACACCTGGTTAATGTTTCTATTTCTGTTAAGACAGGGTCTTGTTATGTTGTCTAGACTGATCTCGAATTCCTGGTCTCAAGCTACCCTCCTGCCTCAGCCTCCCAGAGTGCTGGAATTATAGGCATGAGCCACCGCACCAGGCCAGAAGTTAGTGCAATATTAATTCATATTCTAATAATAAAGCCTAAATTGTAACATTACACATTTCTATTCTATTTTATTAAATTCAAATCTAGCTTTCTGCCTGCAATCCTAGCATTTGCGAGGCTGAGGTGGGAAGATTGTGCAAGGCCAGGAGTTTGAGAACAGCCTGTGCAACACCGAAAGACCTCATCTCCAATGGAAAAAAAAAGTCTAATTTTCCTTTAGTTATAAAATGTAGTCTAAACATAGTTGAGACTTACGTAATGCAGGCCTTATCCTACTGTATTCACCATTTATTTCATAAATGAAACAAGACTGGGAAGGAGGTATACATAAATAAAACAAAAGAAATACCCCCAACCCTACTCTGCTTTCATTCTGCCTTCTTTAGGTCTTTTCTAAAACAATTATATTTTTTGAATAGCAATACAAGTACATGATAATCAATTTTTTTTCTTTTTGAGACAGGGTCTCACTATGTTGCCCAGGCTGGATATGCAGTGGTGTAATCTCAGCTCACTGCAACCTCCACCTCCCAGGTTCAAGCAATTCCCTGCCTTGGCCTCCCAAGTAGCTGGGACTACAGACACACACCACCACGATGGCTAATTTTTTGTATTTTTAGTAGAGATGGGGTTTCACCATATTGGTCAAGATGGTCTTGACCTCCTGACCTTGTAATCTGCCAGACTTGGCCTCCCAAAGTGCTGGGATTACAGGCATGAGCTACCGGGCCTGGCCAATTTTTTTTTTTTTTTAAAGACAAAGCCTCACTGTGTCACCCAGGCTGGAGTGCAGTGGTGTAATCTCAGCTCATTGCAACCTCCACCTCCCAGGTTCAAGCTATTCTCCTGTCTCAGCCTCCAGAGTAGCTGGGATTATAGGTGTGTGCTTCCATGTCCAGTTTATTTTTGTATTTTTAGTAGAGAAGGCGTTTCAGCATGTTGGCTAGGCTGGTCTCGAACTCCTGACCTCAGGTGGTCTGCGCACCTCAGCCTCCCAAAGTGCTAGCATTACAGGCGTAAGCCACCACACCTGGCCCAAATTATTAAAATACAGTAAAATGCAACTTAGTTCCCCTTCGGAGAGACTGTCTTTACAAAAAATTTTATCCTCATAGTCAAGCAAATACAAACATAAATATACAGGCACATTCCTGTATACCCACAGAATGTACTGTTTCACAATAAAATGCCTGTTTTACTATCCAAGCTACAGAGAATGTTCATCTCTCTCAACACATTTTTTCAGGTAATGATTTTATAAAGTAAAATATTCACATTTATTTATTTCAATCCCAAAACTTAAGACAGTGATCTTGAAGAGATGTGTGAGATGTTTGGAGATACATTCCAAATAAAACTAGCAAAACTTTGAAAAAGCTGCTTCAGTATCAACAAAAGGAATGTACATGTTATTACACAGGAAGCAACTGTGTGTTAACAATCATATTAATTATTTAGCAACCAGGAAAAAAGGCTTAAAAATTTTATATCCTAAAAATTTTGTTAATTACATGAATCGGCCAGGCATGATGGATAACACCTGTAATCCCAGCACTGTGGGAGTCCAAGGTGGGAGGATCACATAAGCCCAGGAGTTTGAGGCCACATAGTGAGACTTCGTCTCTACAAAAAATATCTTAAAAATTAGCCAGGCATGACGTGACTAATTTAGTGGTGGCATGCACCTGTAGTCCCCACTACTCATGAGTCTAAGGCAGGAGGATCACTTGGGCCCACGAGATCAAGGCTGCAGTGAGCTGTGATTATGCCACTGTACTCCAGCCTGGGCAACAAAGCAAGACTCTGTCTCAAAAAAAAAAAAAAAAAAAAAAAAAAAAAAAAAAAAAAAAAA